>NC_054704.1:25564429-25894984 GCF_016097555.1 Gigantopelta aegis
TTTTGGTTGTCCCGGGCACGCGGACAACCGATTTGTGCACCCCTGAATACCCTCTAAAAATAGACTAAAACTCAACTCCATAACTGTTACTTCTCAGACGCATGTGCGTTTTTTAAAAATAGGAGAAATGCATTTTGTGATATTAAAAACACCAGGATGACCAAAGCCACTTCGAATGTATGGAAATGGATAATCTAAACAATAAAATCTAAGTAAAGTATGACTTCAGTTATCAACAAGAATACCAGTGAGGTACATGATATGCCCGTCAGGAGTTTGATGGAAAACCATATATATTAATGAATATGTTATGGGTATGATTCAATTCTAATTATGTGAAATTTTTGCAATGTGATGGATGAACAGTTTGTTTTGGACCAACTACTGATGATACTGTATCCATTGGAGAAGGTGCTGTCTAAATAATGAAATTATTGTTCTATATTAGCAGAGAAACAGTTTATGTATGTAATGTTAACAATATAGACCGCCAAGAAATTAGCTGGACAAGGATAAACTGTTATGTCCAGTAGACATTAATAAGGAGGTCACAGTGACCTAGTAATAATACGCGACACACTGCCATCCCAAGATGTTCCTACATGTGAGGTTTGATGGTTCTGTATTCATCTGTATGCAAGATATGGTCCGGACAAGAATTTACTGTTATGTGCATTACAGTATGAAAAGTAGGTCACAATGACATAGTAACAGTATGCGACACACCACCATCCAAAGTTGTTCCTACAAGTGAGGTTTGATGGTCATGTATGCATCTGTATGCAAGATATGGTCCGGACAAGAAATAGTTAACAGACAGACGGATAACACCATACCATAATATGACCATCACAGACGGGCATATAAAAATGGCTCTAATAGTCGAGAATATGCCTTAGTGTTTAAAAACTAAGGTATGTCCCTTTAATCCAGTTTACTGTATATATCTCTAATTTGACATTAAAAAATTACATTTTCAATAATGGAACACATAATTGTGTGCTATTTTTATTTTTAATTTAATAAAAAAAAAGGTTACATTCCATGAATGATTAAATAATCAGTTCATGAATTTACTGTTACATTTAACTTGTTAGAATATATTCTATAGTATCAACATACAAAATAATACCTTAGTGTTGCAACAAGGCCAGCAGGCATAAATTTTCCAGAATTGTAAAATCTAGCTCCCATTACAACAGTCAACACTCCAGTTACAGCTGTAAAACACAAATGATAAACACAACAAATGTCCATGATTATATATACTAAAATATCTTAGAAGCTAGCACATTTTTGTCAGTAGTCCCCCCACCCCCCCAGTCTGAATGGAAGTAAAATAAACAAATCTTAAAGCTGCCACTGAAAATGTCACATTTTTCAAGCAGTAATATTGTTGTTTCAGTGCTTATTGTTGAGAGCAATTGCTCTTGCTTGTGGGTAATTGTACAAACAATTTCCGCTCACCATAAATTTTCAAACAGTAAGCAGGGCTAGCTCTGGCAATTGCCAAATTCGCCAATTGCGAATTTTGAAAGTAGTTGGCGAATTGTATTTCAATTTGGTGAAATAATTTCATGTAATAATTCACATTTTTTAAGAAAATAACTGACAATGTCTGCAAGTTTAATAGACAATTTGGCAAACTGTTTTGCACACCCAGAGCTAGCCCTGAATAAGCACTGTTCATAATAAAAATTACATGTAGTAAGTTTCAAAATAATTTGTATCTTTCAAAAAGACAATAATTTGGCGCTGAGGAACATAGTAATTTAATGCCAAAAATAATAATAACAAGCATTCTAAGAGTACTGCTAAAGAAATACATGTCCCCAACCAGGCACACAGGGCAGGACATAGCTCAGTGGTACCGTGCTTGACTGGTGTGCGATCGATTTAGAATCGATTCCTGTCTGTGGGCCCATTGAGCTATTTTTCGTTCCAGCCAGTGCTCCACAACTGGTGTAACAATAACTAATAATATCTGAAAATTGGCCAAAGCAAAAAATGTTCCTGTGTGAGCCCTGATAAAATGCCCACGTTTGATATATTTTGTTTCTGAATAGTAGCATCTTAGAGAATGGAATATTTTCAGTACTATGAGAATTAAAATTTAGGTTTTTTTTAAATACAAATATATATATAATCTAATAATTCTGTATTAAATCTTACAACTACAAACCTAATGACACAACAACATTTTTTGGATCATTGCTAGTCTGGTAAGCACCGAATCCCATGAGAACTCCACTTGCTAAGCCCATAGCCAAAGACGGAACACTTCCTGGCAAAATAAAGAGTTTCATTGTAAACACAAAATCGCAAAAGAAACAACAGTGGCAAAACCCTTTTTGGGACACCATGTGCTGACCTTTCTTCAATTTTTTTTGTTCAAGTAAGATGGTTAGTTCAAGTAAGATGGTTAAACTGTTAAATGTATGTTTAGCTTTGATACTACAAGGTGGCTGATATGGACAAATACAGCTCACGGCTTAACATTAATTTTGTTGAATGTGAAGCAATTGCTGCTTCTGACATTTTAGTCTGAAAGCGAAATGCTACAAATTGACAAGCAGTTTTATTTACTTGTACCCACATAAAACAAACTCCTTTTATGTAAATTTACATTATTAATTTTTAAAAAATTGGTGCGATATCTAATACTTTAATATTAATCATCATAATGTTGGCATTATGATTAACTTCTAATATGAAGCTGTACCATTCTTTAAGATGGAAAGAAAAAGCTGCTATGAATTTATGATTATGAAATTGATTATCAGTAAGCATACTGTATATTGCATGGGCAATTGGCTTTTGCTCCGTCAAGCACAACCCTGTGTATTTGTTATCTCGGACGGCAGATAGCTATTTAGCCCAAGTACTCTTGACTGTAAGAGAGCTAGACGGACATTTGGACATAAACACGCTCTCATTACAGTCAGAGACCAAGCTATGTATTTTTTGGGCAATTGCCGACAACCAAAAAGTTGTCAAAGATTTCCGCTCTAATACCACAACAATCCTATGTTTGACGTCAAATACATTTACATCGACCATTTTCGAGTTACTTAATTAAACAAAATTCAGATATTAATCACTAATACACACACTACAGAAAGAAACCCGACAGCACCTGCATTCAGCTAAGCTTCGGCAAACTCCGGACAGCAGAATTCTAAGTTCGCCGACCTATATTGTGACATTGCGTCACATGATCACCCACTCAACCATTCCGTCTTCCAGGGGCCGTCTCAAAACGACAAGTGCCCGACAATCACAAAAAAATGTTTGTTTTGTGTAACGACACCACTAGAGCACATTGATTCATTAATCCTCGGCTATTGGATGTCAAATAAATGTCCTTCTAGCTCTCGAACTGAAGAGTACTCGAACTACATAGGGTGCAAATAAACAGAAGGCGGAAATTGCATTGCTGGCCAGACAATTTTATCTTTATAAAAGATTTAACATTCAGCATAATAAATACTTTTAGGTGCATATTTCAATAACTTTATTCAATACATTTCACCTGCTTTCACATAACCAATAATGCCACCAACTGCAATTGTTGCAGCATACGCAAAACTGATGATGTCCAGTGTCATTTTTTTTTTTCTCGTTCAGTTCTTCTTTTGGATTGCACTCCATCCATCTAGAGCACCCATTAATCATTAGTTACATTTAAACTAAAGCCAAAGACGTTGACATATATACAAATTATATTGTTTTACACGATAATATATACTGCTAATAGATACATACTGTGGTCAGGACTACAACCACGCTGCTGGTTATTGTCGGGTTTTAGTCAGGTGTGTTTGTGGTTATTTTTTCAACCAACTAATGTTAATATTACTATCTCTCTCTCTCTCTCTCTCTCTCTCTCTCTCTCTCTCTCTCTCTCTCTCTCTCTCTCTCTCTCTCTCTCTCTCTCTCTCTCTCTCTCCCTCACTCTATGTGTTTCTGTCTCCGTGTCTCTCGGGGCGGGACTTAGCCCAGTGGTAAAGCGTTCGCTTGATGCGCGATCGGTCTGGGATCGATCCCCGTCGGTGGGCCCATTGGGCTATTTCTCGCTCCAGCCAGTGCACCACGACTGGTATATCAAAAGCCGTGGTATGTGCTATCCTGTCTGTGGGATGGTGCATATAAAAGATCCCTTGCTGCTAATCGGAAAGAGTAGCCCATGAAGTGGCGACAGCGGGTTTCCTCTCTCAATATCTGTGTGTGGTCCTTAACCATATGTCCGACGCCATATAATCGTAAATAAAATGTGTTGAATACGTCGTTAAATAAAACATTTCCTTTCATTTCCTTCCTCTCAGTATCTGTCTTTGTCTGTTTTACAGCCCTACCTTTTATAAAGTTAGTGCGCACTCTTAAGGCGTTACAAACGTCACAAACTAATTAAGATGGCAGCCTCCATGACAGAAATCGAAAATACATTCATTCCAACAAAGCAGGTAAATAACAAAGTAGACACCATGACATGTACCTATCTTTTGTGTCAAAATCTAATGTACATTTGTTATCCATACCTCAAGTGAATCCATTCATTCAAAAGTGAGGGATGTAACCGAATTCGGAATGAACCTGAATGGTAAAACGCTCGCTAAGCTTGAGTTGATGCGCGGTCGGTCAAGGATCGATCCCATTCGGTGGGCCCATTGGGCACTGTCACGTATAAAGAACATTATAAATACTTATCATACATAGTTAGGGTTAGTGAGTGCCAAAGGAAAGTCTTTCCCATGTCAATTGAAAATTGATTAGCAACTACTGTGTAGCAATTTCTGAAACTTCAACTTGCATGGCAAATCGCGACACAATACTGAACAAACTGTTTCCTGCTATATGTCAGAATTACCAAATGTTTGTTAATAAATCTATGTGCTGTAGTGGTGTTGTTAAAAAACCCAAACAAGAAACAAACAAACTTTAAAGGTGTATTGTCATTTCTGTAAGCGCCATAAATTGCATAATCATAATGAGGCAAGATGTAGCCCAGTACAGTAATACTTTAAAGCCCTTACCTGGTGCACGATTCCAGCCAGTGCATCACAACTGATGTAACAAATGCCATGATGTGTAATAATACC
This sequence comes from Gigantopelta aegis, assembly GCF_016097555.1. NCBI lineage: Eukaryota > Metazoa > Mollusca > Gastropoda > Neomphalida > Peltospiridae > Gigantopelta > Gigantopelta aegis. The sequence goes on from NC_054704.1 coordinate 25,569,529, forward strand.
ATAAATACCCCCGCCCACTATTGACCCTGGTCAGGGTTGCTTGTGCTCCCTTGCATTGAAAATATTAAAAATGGTCATTCAGGTTAACACATGTCAGGTACTTTATTCTCCTCAAAATGTTTTGAATAAAAACACCACCACTTAAACTTTGATCAGGTATGTGCTTTTGTTTAAATATAAATTACACAAACAAGTGCAAGTACAACAAGAACAGTGATATGAATGAATGACAAAGTATCGGCATGTTTATGAAAGAATGATAATGAGAATTGTAAACTTCATCAATGTGTTGTAACCTGTGGGTTACTAGGCTTGTGATTCATGGTAACCTGTACATGGGCTACTTGGCACTATACTTTTTTCAATGCCTAATTATATGCAAAGCAATTTTGGGATCAGGAAAACTTGCCCCAAAACCAAGTTGCCTCTGTCACGTTGAAAAGTCTGTGGTTGATCAACAGTTCAATGCTACCCCAGTATGAGCAATCAAGTCACTGGGTTGTTCTTTTAATGTTGTAAGTCGGAAGTCAAATAACTTTAAAATTGGTTATAATGCTGAATAACAGCAGTATGTAATCATGTTGCACACATAAACACACACTATATACAGCACTACATGTTTTTTTCTGAATTATTATTACCCAGTAGTGTTAATCTGACCATGCACTGAATAATGGAAGATAGTTGTACATAGTCGGTGCTTTGTTTACATGGTAGACAATGCTGGCTGAGTGAAAGCAAATAATGTTTAATTTATTTTTATGTACTTTTTTTTCCAGATGGCAAAGATGATAAAATTAAATCAGACAGACATTTTGTGCAGCCATTTCAAAGACTATGATTTTATAATAGTAACTCAGTATCAAAAACTGGGATCATTGGTGAGTATATTGGTAAAGAGGAACAGTGTTATTTGAGCATTATTAAATATTGTTTAGAATAACATAAAATAATGGATATACCTGTAGGCAAGAATTTCATCAGCTGTTATTGCAGCTTGCACTCTGGATGCATTTCCAAAATGACTTACATATTTAGGAAGGGTTTACTAAGCTATGGCTAAGCAACCTCCTAGTTTGAGCCTTAAAGGGACTGTCTTGAGTTTGCAGCTATTGTAAGATGTTTGCGATAACAGAGCCTTGTTGGCGACTACTATTTCATACTAAATACATTTTCTTGTTTAGAATACCAGTGTCTGTATATCGAATGTGTTTGTGGTCGTATACTAATGTTTGTAGCATTGAGAGGTAAAATCCAGTTTGGGCTACTGCAAGCATTAGGACAACAACAAACACCTTGTAAATACAGACACTGATATTTTAAATAAGAAAATGTATTTAATTTGTATGTTTCGTCATCGAAAAGGCTGTATTGGTCGGACACATTTTACAATGGTGGTAAACTCAGGACTGTCCCTTTAATTTGATTTTGTCGATGACAAAAAGTTAACCATGCACAGTTTAGATAATTTAGTATTACACATGTATTACTATTAACATATAAATATATAGGTAGATGTGAACAGTATTTGGATACATCATGTAATATTTATTGCAAGTTTTGTAAAAAAAAAAAAAAGGTGTAAATTTTGGTTTTGTTTAATGTGACTGGTTTACAATAGGATTACATATTACTGTGGTAACTCTTTTAAAAATATTTTATAAATATACCATTTGATGAATTTAAAGTTTAAAAAAACAAATTCTTCGTTTTTCCCACATAGGTTCAAGTATCTCAAGAAATTGTACTTGATGAAATCCACCAAGCCACACCAGTATATTCAACAAAAGTTCTTCTTGGAAAAGATGAGGTCAGATTTAGTAATAAGAAAATTCAGTTTTATCATGTCATTATTATACAATAGGAATGGTATGTCATGGGGAAGGGGCACATGCTGTAATGATGGGGGCACAAGCACATTTTGGGGTTTATATATATACATCGGGGTTCGCACGCATCCTGGAAAACCCTGGAAAGTGCTTAATTTTTTTTTTTACCCTGGAAAGTCCTTAAATGTCCTGGAAAAGTCAGTTTACCTCCTGGAAAGTCCTGGAAATTCAAAATTTAGTTTCTAATTTTTTTTTAGTGATGTTACAAATACATAAATAATCGCGTTTGACTTGGGTACCCCTCCCCCAAAAGAAAGAAAGAAAACCCCCCACAAAAACAATACCTAAACGCATCGATGATTATAATGAGGTCGACTGCCATTGGTCAGTTGTTGAGCAGGAAATACTGTGTTGGTTTATTTGGTCTATAGATAGGCGTAGTGGTGCTCGTTAGAGCACGAGTAGATAATCTTAATTTAGATGGCGACACAATTCTTCAAGCATGGAATCCGGATAAAAAATATATACCAGTATGACATTAAAAAAAAGATGTGTAAATCACTTCTGCGAAAATGCCTAACGGAAAGTGTACGTTTAACGACAGGTGGCTAAAAAAAAGTTATTTTTAGAAAAACAAGCACGCGTCTGACGTCATATAAGTTGACTACTTGCATGTAAATAATTTTATGGACCTGTTAAATCCCGACAAATTCGAGTAACTGAATAAATCCATTTAGCTCGTAAACGTTAATAAACAGTGTATAATTAAGTAGGAATTAACACCTCACAAAGTGAGCTATCGCTTTAACAATGGCCCACCGCTTGGGTCTGAATCCTGTGCGGCGAGTCGTGGCCATGATTAATCATTTGACCGGAAAGAAGCCCATATCTTTAAATAAACCCCATCGATGTAACGTGAGATTAAGAATGAGTTTAACACCATAGAGATTTGCAAAGGTCTCCTTTCAACAATCGTAACAGTGTATAACATTGTTACACTTGTTTCTTTTGATGGTGTCGCCTATGTTTATTCGATCTACTTGAGCCAAGCCAAAACAAAGGAGATGTATATTTCAGAAGGCGCACGTGCAACACGCTTTGATTTAGCAGCTGAGCTTTAGCTGCAAGGATTTAATTGACAACTAATTTACACAAGGAGGCGTGGACAAGACTGGTTTAGATCACACCAATAATTATAAACGTTCTAAGCTGTTTCATACTTGTTTGTGTGTATGTATATATATATATATATATATATATATATATATATATATATAAAATAAAAATAATAATTAAAAAATAAATAAATAAATAAAAAATATATATATATATAAATAAATAAATAAGTGTGTGTGTGTGTATATATATGTATTCTATTTGAGTATTAGATACATATATCACTATTTTGTACAATGTACAACAAATGTAGTTAATAAAATATTTTATTTCAACAGTTTTAGTTTACAACTTTACCATCCAAAAGTTATATCCAGAGTGGGGTGTGACTACTGTAGACTGTGTGTAACAAGTATTGTATGTTGGAGACATAGCAGCCACTGACTAAACAATCTGCTAGGGTGTCCTTAAACAAAAACTTCTTTCCAAGTCATATATTCAGACCCCTGGAAAAAGGTAAAATAGTCCTGGAAAATGAACGAAAATAGCCCTTAAAAGTCCTGGAAAATGAAACCATTTGAAGTGTATGAACCCTGATACATGCACGTGCAGGGGGGATTTTTGGTGTGTCTTCCCCTGCAAGCAAATTTGCATCTTGTTTTTCAATATATTTTTCGGGAGAGCATAACTCGATCCATTTTAAACTTTTCTTACCAGTCTAGATTGTCACCCCCCTTGCTAAAATTCCTGCACACTTGTCTGGTGTATGTAGTAAGAAAAAGAAGGAAATGTTTTGAGACTCAGTTGAGTAGGTGGAGAGGCACACCCTGTAAAAATTCTTTTTATTGGCAAAATGTTTATTTCAAAGAGTACATACACTCACTTACATAGTGACCATTATCTGAAGTGAAAACAGTGCTCTTAAAAAGTTAATGTTTGTTTTCTTTAAAAACACCACTAGAACACATTGATTTATTAGTCATCAGCTATTGGATGTCGAACATTTTGGTAATTTTGACATTTAGTCTTAGAGAGGAAACCTTCTACATTATTCCATTAGTAGCAAGGGATCTTTTATATGCACCATCCCAGGGCATAAAATTTGGCACAACGATTTTGTCGTTTGTCTATTGGTTATGCAAAACCAATATCAACATAAACGATGGATCGTTCATGCAAAAGCTGCAATCGCTCGTCAGAACATCCAAACAAACATGTGTTGGCTAATACTATCAATGTTTTGGAAAACTGCGTGCAGTGGGAAATCCCTGACCTAGATGTACGTGCTTGGTGGTAATGTTCTAACCAGCTTTTCCTCCATCATTCAATGTGTCCAGCTATTTTCTTCATGACCATCGTCAACTTTCGATTTAAAACGCTACCTACGTTAGCACGCCAATGACATATTATTTACTATTTAGGAAAGTTTGCTGAAATTCTCAAACTTCTGATGTCACTATATTCGGTGTTTGTAGCACATCAGAGAATTTTTATGGGTAGTTCTTTTTAGAATATTATATTATATACCGATGCAATTTAATGACACTGATGAAAACAAAATATGTTTTTAAAAAATAATAGATAGCAGTGCCGTAGTTAGGAATTTTTTTTTGGGGGGGTGGGGGCAACTGAGTAGTTAATAGTCTAAAACATCTTAAACGGTTAAGAAGAGAATTTTCTTTAAGTTTCTATGGTTTTTTCCCAAAAAAATCTGTTGCATACACACACACCCCAATTTCTTTCCCCCCCCCCCCCCCCCCCCCCCCCCCCCCCCAGCTACGGCCCTGGACGGGTGTCATAAAAATCTCTCTCATCGGTATTCCAAGCCGATTGGAATAAGTCTTTCGACTAAATCGTATCTATTAATAGCAAACACGATGACATTCTAGTACTGTAATAGCCCTATTAACTTTGTGACTGTCAACGCATGCCAATGCTCATGTGAAGGTACCTGGGCACCTACTGTTAGACTGATTTAGTTTAAAACCCATTTTGTCTGTCACAAGAGCATGTACCATCATATTACAAGCATGCACCATGGTGCGTGAGATCTCGTGCCAACGTCGCGGCAAAAATGGTGTTCTTGTTACAATGAATAGCATTTTACAGAATTTCTAATTTCCAACGAATCGAAACTAACGTTAATAAATTTTGGTGAAATTATATCGATATTTTAAAATTTTGAGAAATGTCATCTACAGATCAATATTACACTAGTTTAAGCCTAAATTGAAATTGGTTAATTTGTTGTTGTTTTTTAAATCTTCCCCAAAAGAGGTCAAAACAGATTTTGACACGGATCGATGTTCGTGGGTCAGTTGGGTTAGGACAGACAAACTTCATTTTTATTTTCACTTGGCAGCTTTCAAGCTAGTCCTAGCACATAAATAGTATATTTTCGTATTTATGATAGGAAATTTGATGGAGAAAAGCTACGAAAATCGCTCATCTTAAATTCTCGCTTGATTATAATCGTTGGCCATTAACCATTTCATTTGTATCTTAACTACTGAAGAAAATCGTTCGTGTAAACACTAAAAGCACACGAACAACATATTGATTGTCTCAAAAATTCAAATTTTATACCCTGCATCCCATGGATAGGGTAGTACATACCACGGTCTTTGATATACTAGTCGTGGTACACTGGCTGGAATGAGTAATAGCTCAATGGGCCCACCAGCGGGGATTGATCCCAGACAGTGCTCTCAAAAACATGCAAGTGACTCACACCTTACACACTAAACTGAAACACTTTCCTTGATATTACTTATTGTAAGTGCTGAAACAAGTGCTTGTTGCTCAAGGTATTATACATGTGCAGTCAGTGTGGTTATAGAAATTATTATTTCTGTTGTGTGTAAAAATGATGGAAGTATTGTATTGTTATATTGTATTTCTGTACATTTATTATTTTCACCATGGATACATTATTTACTGACTATCTTTTTCTTATTTCAGCCTTTCACCCACGTACTGGCAAAAAACATCATTTCGGAGATGCAAATAAATAAACCTATTATTCTGTCTATGGCTTTGAAAGACACAAGTATAGAGACAGTGTCAGTAATAAAACATTTAGTCAAGGAATGTGTGAGCTGACAGTGGAAGGATTGAATTGAACACAACAAGGACATATTACAAGAAAACATTTGGTTAAGGAATGTGCGAGTTGACAGTGGAAGGATTCAACTGGATACAACAAGGAAATATTACAAGAAAACATTTGGTTACGGAATCTGTCAGCTGTCAGTGGAAGGATTCAACTGAATACAAAGAAATGTTAAAATAAAACATTTGATTGAAGAATGTACGAGCTGACAGTGAAAGGATTCAATTGGATACAACAAGGAAATATTAGGTTAACCATTTGATTACGGAATGTGTGAGCTGACAGTGGGAGGATTCATCTGGATACAACAAGGACATATTACAATAAAACATTTGGTTACGGAATGTGTGAGCTGACAGTGGGAGGATTCATCTGGATACAACAAGGACATATTACAATAAAACATTTGGTTACGGAATGTGTGAGCTGACAGTGTAAGGATTGAACTGAATACAACAAGGACATATTACAATAAATAATTTGGTTAAAGAATGTGCGAGCTGTCAGTGGAATGCAATAAAATATGTTTTCAGTCAAGTGAATGCACCAAGAACATACTACAATTCATCTTCAGTGCCATCTCCCATGGCTTGATATTTGTTGAAACCCCATCCCATCCTCAACGTCGTATGGCCCCGTGAACCCACTCACCTACACACATACATGGGCCCGTGAACCACCATCACAAAATGAGCAAACAAACAAACAAACAATTATATGTTAATTATATGTCCCATATGATGATGGTTATTATGGTTATGACATGTTCTCATGTGATGTCTCAGTGTGACATCCTTGTGTACAATATTGACACTCTGTGACGTCAGTTTCAACGTTAATTAAAAAAATGTGTTCAATGTTTAATTTTTGTTCTGTTTAAAGTACCTGTAGTTTGTTAAATGAAACTTAATATTACTATTTCTAGGCATCGATGGCTAAGAGAGTATCAGTTAACTATACATGTAAAGTGTATGGGATGAGTCTGCAAGTAGAACACGGTACTTGGTATAGCTGACGTGTTCAGGAGGTCTGGCATAGGCGTACACGCTCCCATATTTGTAGGGAGCAGGCAGGTTTGGGGCCGAACTAAACAAAAATGTCCGAATCTGGATAATATAACATTTGTTTTCATATTAACATTGGCAAACAGCTATAAAGGGTTGCGAACTAATCTCCACACATTTTTACATGGATTACAACTCATTTTGTGGTGAGAATGATGGAAGGAAGGAAATGTTATATTTCACGACACGCTCAACACATTTTATTTACGGTTATATGGCATCGGACATATGGTTAAGGACTACACATATATATAGAGACGAAACCTATCCCACAGACAGGATAGTACATACCACGGCCTTTGTTACACCAGTTGTGGAGCACTGACTGGAATGAGAAATAGCCAAATGGGACCACCGACGGGGATCGATCCTAAACTGACCACTGTATATACATATAAATGACAAAACCGTAATATGACCAGGGCCCAATTTCACATAACATCGTAAGCCTAGTTTTGCACGTAAACGTAAATCTACGACTAAAACACAGTTCTTATTACTATCATAGTACAACAAATATAGTTTTAAGTATACATAATTAATTTTCTTTTGTCTTTAGAATGCTCTCTTCCGTAATGATGTAATTTTCATTCAGTGTAACATAGATACCAAACGCGTATAAGTGTATGGTCGGTATAACTGCTAGTCGCAGACGTTTACAATGTTTAGTGAAATTGTCCCCTGGGCTGTATCTACATACAATGCGGTCGAATGGGCAAAATAGTAGTTTATTCCACAAATCTCTCTTGTGCCTTGTGTATAGCCTATAGAAGGACAGCCACTCCCGCGGAGATCCTTTACTGGAGATGTTGTCCCTCTTTCAACGCCAGAAAGAGGTCTGTCACTCCCAGGCTAGTTTTCCAAATCAAAACTAGCACCAGAGCTCATTAGAATAACTACAGCCGTGATGACATGATCTCATAAATCGCTGTTATAACAGTTATGATACCAGGTGTTCGCTAAATGTGTGCATATCCTGCCCCACTGGTGGCACCCGTCATGCATAGTGCCACCACAGCTGTCGTCTGTCACTTTATCTAAAACGAAGAAAAAATAATAAATGTGCAAGAGTCCCCCCATTAAACATAAATTCATTTGCTATACGCTGGATTTTTTCGGGACACTTCGAAATTAGAAGATGGTTGCTCACCCCATAACAATCTCTTTGGATCCGAACCTTGAAGTTGGCTTTTAGTTCATGGAATAGACACAATTATCTGAAGGTGTACGATCTGATTAGTATTGCAGAAACAGAAGCGTGAGGTGGCACATTGTCAAGCAGTAACTGTTTTTGTGATAAGGTTAAAATATGTTTGTCTGTAGGATGGTTCATATAAAAGATCCCTTGCTCATGTTGCTACTAATGAAAAAATATAGCGGGCTTCCTCTTGAAGACTAGATGTCAAAGTAACCAAATGTTTGACATCCAATAGCCAATGATTAATAAATCAAAGTGCTCCAGTGGTTTGGTTAAACAAAACAAAACAAACTTAGTCTGTGGGAAAGTGCATATAAACGATCCCTTGCTCATGTTGCTACTAGCTGAAAAATGTAATGGGTTTTCTATAACTATAAGAGGTCACGTCAAAAATGTGCAGGGCCCAGTTGTTCAAAGCAAAGTTAAATTAACCCTGGGTCAGTCTAATATTTTTCTTTTAATTATTTTTCACAAATACAAAATAAACTTTAGATTTGATTATGCGTGGATACCTTTAGTTGTTATAAATCGAGTTTTAAATAACATTGTGCTTTCTAATATTATTTGTATTATTTCAGCCTTGGTTTTGAAAATTTAGGTTGAGCTAACTAACGTTTCATCAACCAGCCTCTGTACTGGTAGCAATTCCATCCAGAACTTTTATTACATTTGTTACGTGATGCTGATTTTCATTATAAATTTTAATTTTATCTATCTGTGATATTTGTATTTTTCGCATAGATCTTTACACTGTGTTTTTATTTAATTGTTGGATTGTATCTTAGTGTTCACTTATACGTTTTGCATTTACCATAGTCTGACACCCAATAGCCAATGTAATTTTCGTGCTGGGGTTTCGTTTTAACATCTAATCTATTCTATTCTATTCTGGTAAAGGTTTGACACCCCATGATTAATAAATCAAGAAATCTAATATCTAGTGGTGTCATTAAACAATATTAAAATACCAAAGACCAGTTCAACACACTCGTCACCTTTAATTGATTTATAACGTACTCGGCAGCAATTCGCTGTGTAATGTTTTCAAAATATTTCACTTTTTCATTATTTGATGCTTTTTTGTTGGGGGAGGGGGGATTTTCAATGCTCGGCGTACATAGCATCGACCGTTTTTCGCGGGTATCTTCTGTCTTCTTTCTATTTCTAGTTCCAACAATTGGTTTAATAAAGACCCTGGTTTGTACTATCCTGTCTATGACGTCCAATAGCCTATGATTAATAAATCAATGTGCTCTAGCATGTATAGCCATTTTTGTATGGTGAGAGGGGCAGGCTTGTTTTTGCCCGAATTATACGAAAATGCCCGAATCAGGATAACAACATTTATTCATAATATTATTAACATTACTGCCAAACAATACAGGGTTGCAAACGAATCACTACGCATTGTTACATTTGCAGGTAAAATTATGGAAATATATGGTAAAAAGTAGACCGAGTACTCCGACTGTAAGAGAGCTAGACGGACATTTGGAAGGTTATACGTACTGCGCGTATAGCATTTCAAATGTCCGTCTATCTCTCTTACAGTCAGAGTACTCGGGCTAGGTAAAAGGGTCTCAGGTTAGTACATTTTGCCCGAATATCTATCATTTTTGTCTGAAGTTGAGGATTTGCTCAAGCTCCAGCAGTTGCGTATATGCTCTAGTGTTTTCGTTGAACAAATATAAACTTTATCCTGTCTGTTGGATGCGGCATAAAAAAGGTCGCCAACTACGAATCGCGAAGAGTAGCCCATTGCGTGGAAACAGCAGCGGGTTTCCTCTCTCATTATCTGTGTTGTCCTCAGCCATATGTCTGACGCCATATAACCGTAAATAAAATGTGTTGAATGCGTCTTTAAATAAAAACTTCCATATTCTTCTTTCTATGAAGGGGGCAAGATTTAGCTAAGTGGTAGAACGCTCATCGAAATGCTGTCTACCTGTAGCATAATGGAAGTGGTATATATATACCATATCTCTCTATTAATATTGAGATTATTGCGCGAGGTGCGATGGGATCGTTGATTGCCCTTGATGGACTTTTTTTCACTTTTTTTTCATCACAGTGTTCCCGCGACAGGCAGATCAAAGGCTAAGCTCATGGGCGGATCCAGGAAATATTTTTAGGGGGGGGGGACCAAAAAAGAAGGGCACATTGACTCGTCAAAAGGGCACCTTACTACAAGTTTTGATATTTACAATTAATATGAATTCCTACAGTTCTACGTCATAATATACTAGCAATAATGAAGTAAATTGGCGTCACTCGCGTTAGAACCTCAATGGGGCCCCTTTGAGACTCAATAACACAGACACATATCTGCAAGCTTGCGCATGTAGGCCTACACAAAAATCTTGATTTCATTTATCTACAATATAATTATTGTTTACTTAAAAAAAAAAAAATTCTACAAACAAAAAGGGCACTTGGACATTTTGAGGGCACTTGAACAATTTTTGGGGGGGACGCGTCCCCCTGGTCCCCCCCCCCCTTGGATCCGCCCATGAAGCTATTTAGGAACTGTGTACATATTGTTCTTGTCTATATAAAAACATGCATATTGAATTGCCCCTTACTTGGTGATGCCTCGACCAGAAGCGGTCAGGCCCTTTATAAGGGCCCGATGGGCAACTTAGGGAGACACCACAGCATCGTAAAGGTCTAAAATTAACGAGCTACTCTCGATTCACTAATATCAAAACCTATATTAGCTCGGCCATTTACCTTTCGACCGACCGTTCAAAATTGCGCCAAAATTTCCTCAACGAAATTGCGCACCACTTTCTCTTTGGCATTAACGGCTCCATTCAAATTCCATAGCACCACCCCCACCCCCACCCGCCTGCTACCGATTCAATCGGGCTGCTGGTGCTCCCTTGCACCTGCCAGTGCAGGCGATCCCTCCTTCCCCTACCCCCACCTTTCCTGTCATGGACGGAAGAGCCGGTCAAGGCCGCTCTTGCGCCCACGACAGGCGTGCGCTACAACATGTCTGTATGTATGATTGTATGTATTTATGTATGTATGTATGTATTGATGTATGAATATCTATATATTGTATGTATGTCGGGGTTGACTATTACATACATAGATATTAACGCACTGGCGCAGGGGATAATTAAATCCTTTCTGGCCTCACAAATTGTCCCATGCCGTTGTTGGGACTCGAACCTGTGGCACCGATTCGCCCGCAAATTGCAAGACTAACCACGATACGCTCTGAGCTATCGAAGCTTCCATAAAAAGGAAGCTCTTTTAACTCAACCATATGCATGGGGCCTACAATCTACGCGGTCTATCCCGCTTACGTGCATGAAACAGTGGGCAGACCTGGCACTGGCTAGTATGTATTGATGTATGAATATCTATATATTGTATGTATGTCGGGGTTGACTATTACATACATAGATATTAACGCACTGGCGCAGGGGATAATTAAATCCTTTCTGGCCTCACAAATTGTCCCATGCCGTTGTTGGGACTCGAACCTGTGGCACCGATTCGCCCGCAAATTGCAAGACTAACCACGATACGCTCTGAGCTATCGAAGCTTCCATAAAAAGGAAGCTCTTTTAACTCAACCATATGCATGGGGCCTACAATCTACGCGGTCTATCCCGCTTACGTGCATGAAACAGTGGGCAGACCTGGCACTGGCTAGTATGTATTGATGTATGAATATCTATATATTGTATGTATGTCGGGGTTGACTATTACATACATAGATATTAACGCACTGGCGCAGGGGATAATTAAATCCTTTCTGGCCTCACAAATTGTCCCATGCCGTTGTTGGGACTCGAACCTGTGGCACCGATTCGCCCGCAAATTGCAAGACTAACCACGATACGCTCTGAGCTATCGAAGCTTCCATAAAAAGGAAGCTCTTTTAACTCAACCATATGCATGGGGCCTACAATCTACGCGGTCTATCCCGCTTACGTGCATGAAACAGTGGGCAGACCTGGCACTGGCTAGTATGTATTGATGTATGAATATCTATATATTGTATGTATGTCGGGGTTGACTATTACATACATAGATATTAACGCACTGGCGCAGGGGATAATTAAATCCTTTCTGGCCTCACAAATTGTCCCATGCCGTTGTTGGGACTCGAACCTGTGGCACCGATTCGCCCGCAAATTGCAAGACTAACCACGATACGCTCTGAGCTATCGAAGCTTCCATAAAAAGGAAGCTCTTTTAACTCAACCATATGCATGGGGCCTACAATCTACGCGGTCTATCCCGCTTACGTGCATGAAACAGTGGACAGACCTGGCACTGGCTAGTATGTATTGATGTATGAATATCTATATATTGTATGTATGTCGGGGTTGACTATTACATACATAGATATTAACGCACTGGCGCAGGGGATAATTAAATCCTTTCTGGCCTCACAAATTGTCCCATGCCGTTGTTGGGACTCGAACCTGTGGCACCGATTCGCCCGCAAATTGCAAGACTAACCACGATACGCTCTGAGCTATCGAAGCTTCCATAAAAAGGAAGCTCTTTTAACTCAACCATATGCATGGGGCCTACAATCTACGCGGTCTATCCCGCTTACGTGCATGAAACAGTGGGCAGACCTGGCACTGGCTAGTATGTATTGATGTATGAATATCTATATATTGTATGTATGTCGGGGTTGACTATTACATACATAGATATTAACGCACTGGCGCAGGGGATAATTAAATCCTTTCTGGCCTCACAAATTGTCCCATGCCGTTGTTGGGACTCGAACCTGTGGCACCGATTCGCCCGCAAATTGCAAGACTAACCACGATACGCTCTGAGCTATCGAAGCTTCCATAAAAAGGAAGCTCTTTTAACTCAACCATATGCATGGGGCCTACAATCTACGCGGTCTATCCCGCTTACGTGCATGAAACAGTGGGCAGACCTGGCACTGGCTAGTATGTATTGATGTATGAATATCTATATATTGTATGTATGTCGGGGTTGACTATTACATACATAGATATTAACGCACTGGCGCAGGGGATAATTAAATCCTTTCTGGCCTCACAAATTGTCCCATGCCGTTGTTGGGACTCGAACCTGTGGCACCGATTCGCCCGCAAATTGCAAGACTAACCACGATACGCTCTGAGCTATCGAAGCTTCCATAAAAAGGAAGCTCTTTTAACTCAACCATATGCATGGGGCCTACAATCTACGCGGTCTATCCCGCTTACGTGCATGAAACAGTGGGCAGACCTGGCACTGGCTAGTATGTATTGATGTATGAATATCTATATATTGTATGTATGTCGGGGTTGACTATTACATACATAGATATTAACGCACTGTATGTATGTATGTATGTATGTATGCATGTATGCATGCATGCATGCATTCATCCATCCATCTATCTATCTATCTATATAATACACACGCACGCACGCGCACGCACACACACACACACACACACACACACACACACACACATGCATACGTACATACCTATCTACCTATCTATATATTATACATCTGAATATCTGTCAATCAGTATTCTTTTTATCTGTCTATCAATCTACCTACTTAGGCCTATATCTATCTGTCTATCCATATATCTGATATCATCTGTTGGGCTCAGTTTTTGTTTGAATATTTTTTAGCTGTTATTTAAAATGTGCAGAGATATATTTAAAAAAAAAAAAAAAAAAAAATAATAATAATAAAAAAAAAAAAAAAAAATAATAATAAAAATCCGAAATCATGGGAAATGGCCCGAGATATTCCGAATACGTGTTAGTTACGACACCTAGTGTGAATAATAGAAACTATCGGAATTTTTTTGACCCGGAAGTACATTCAGTCAAACTGAACTCGGCATCGGTAAGCCACGACGGCAGAGTTGAAAAGATGGTAGTAGCAACATATGACTTGTTATTTTGAGTGACCAAGTTATTTGTTTCTTTTACAATTATGCTTCCTCTTCATGTTGGTGATAAAGAGTACCGACCAGGATGGAAAGCGAAAGAAGCATTGTTTGCTTGGTTGCGGTATGGATAACCCTTATTTCCCTTTAAAACTTAAAATATTGTTTCAGATGTCTTGAGAAGTTATGAAATAATATGTAAATCGTGCTTGAGTTGTCTATCTGTATTCAGTTTTAAAAAAGTCAATGGCAAAATGTATTGTGGAGAAACATGTTTTTAATGTAAAAGTTTAGATTAGCCAAACTCATGGTTACTGCCAGATGTTAGGTAATAACCCCACCACAACACCAGTTATCTCCATCCTTTTCATAAGGCCATGTTAAAAAAACCTTAACTCCATAATGCTTGAAACTCCATGAGGTTTATTTTCTCGCACACATTCCACGCACTGAACATCAGATTTATTTTATTAAGGTTTTTTCTTAACAATTTCAAAGCATTTTCATCAACAATAAAGTTTTAATACATGTACAACAGAAAATTTACATCCACTGAGGTGATTGGAACCATGGACTCTTTGTATGAAAGACCAGTGCTCTACCAACTGAGCTAATATGGAAATTCCCACTAGCACTTAAAGTACCAGTAGAAGCACCTATACCAAATCTACTACATACTCCCCCTCAACTGAAGCTACATCCTGGAGCTGTGGGCCACTGCACTGTTACGGGCCCTGAATGAGTTATAATTGTATTCTTGTGTTAAGAACACACCCAGTCCCTACGTTGGCTCCAAATGTAACCCCCAAAAATCAACCTCCACTGAGCTAATAGGGAAATTCCCACTAGCTATTGCCAGTAGAAGCACTTTATAGGAGAAGCCATGTGTTTAGGGAAGTGACGTCACATATCAGCATGCGCGCGCATCTGGTAGGCAGAAGTCTGTCATAATGGCCATTAGTAACAAAGCGAACTAGCGTAGCGTGAATAGCAAAGAATGGCCAACACGTGCTTAAATTACCGCTTGTAGCGCGGGAACGCTATTCTACATAGCTCCTGTATGGAGGAGATACATGTACTTTTTCCACGCATAAAATTTGACGATTGACCGAGTTCAAAACTATAGCAAACTTCCTTTTTTTTCTTTTTCTTTTCACCTGAATAAATATTTTTAGTCCATGTATTTTTAAAGCATCTGGTCCATATTTCAAGTAAAGCATTACAAACGAGCGCGCGCACACACAAATAAAAATAATAAAATAAAACGAGTAGGCCTATATTTTTTATTTACAACTGTTTAAAAGAAATAATTGGCCTACACTTTGTTAAAGGAAATTATTTCTTTAAACAATTTTAAATAACCCATATATATGTATATGTATATGTATATATATATGTATATGTATATGTATATATATATGTATATGTATATGTATATATATATGTATATGTATATGTATATATATATACATGTATATATACATATATATATATATATATATATATGTATATATACATATACATATATATGTACATATAGATATAGATACACATACACATACACACACACACACACACACACACACACATACATATACATATATATATATATATATATATATATATATATATATATATATATATATATATATATA
The DNA here is from genome assembly GCF_016097555.1 of Gigantopelta aegis. Classification (NCBI taxonomy): domain Eukaryota; kingdom Metazoa; phylum Mollusca; class Gastropoda; order Neomphalida; family Peltospiridae; genus Gigantopelta; species Gigantopelta aegis. The sequence goes on from NC_054704.1 coordinate 25,585,405, forward strand.
TGAACATTTGTTACAAATGAACAACCAGTAGACAATATATAGACAGTAGTTATATATATATATAACACAGACTTGTCTACTGGTTCATTCGTAAGGCTTTTCATCAACAATAAATTTAAGCAAGTATCTTATTAGAAAACTTTAAAACTATTAATTTTATCAAGTCCTTTTTTATTCCTTAAACTTGCTGATACATATTAACACATTGTATTAAAATGGAGGAACCTAAATTTAGTTTCCATACATGTTCCATGACTACACATACATTGCTCCCTCTAGCTACAACGTCCCTTTTTAAATATTAGTACAGAACTTAGCCTTTTAAACCGGATGCATCTCAAATTTACTTGGTCCCTCACCTTTGTGGTTCCATCTTCAGAACATTTTGTAGCATTATTTTTTATATATATATATATACATAAAAATTGCCATTAATATTTTAATCGCCTAATCCCATGCAGGCCAGGACATAGTTTAATACGCAGTCGATCTAGGATTGATTCCTGTTGGTGGTCCTATAGGGCTGTTTCTCATTCCAGCCAGTGCTCTACAACTGGTGTAACAAAGGCTACACTATTTATTATCCTGTCTGTGGGCTGATGCATATAAAAGGTCCCTTATTGTTAATCGGAAAGAGTAATCCATTGTGTGACAGCAGCAGGTTTCCTCCCTAATATTATCTGTGTGATCCCTAAACATGTCCGACTCTATATATCCGTAATTAAAATGACTTGAGTGCATTGTTAAATAAAAGATTCCTTCCTTTCAAATCTAAAACAGTGTCAGTTACCTTTGACAAGAGGCACAGTTTCAAAGGCTATCACTTTCAACCTGATTAATAAACCAGTTAAAACAACAAATTACTGTAAATGGTAACAATACAATGTTTTAATTTAAGACACACATTAACACAATGCAAATATCATTTGATCGTTGGTTTATAATGATAATAGAAAAAGAAAATAATAAATATGTGTTGTCTATTGTTTTTCGATATAATTTTATTGATTTTGTAAAGTCTGTTTTTATTAGAAAATAGAGATCCTGGTAAAAAAAGAAGATTAAGTCAGTGTGTTATCAATGTCATCATCACATACTGAATAGCCTCAATAATATTGCATATGGTAGTTTGGAAAGTCAGTGTGTTATCAATGTCATCATCACATACTGAATAGCCTCAATAATATTGCATATGGTAGTTTGGAAAGTCAGTGTGTTATCAATGTCATCATCACATACTGAATAGCCCCAATAATATTGCATATGGTAGTTTGGAAAGTCGGTGAAAAAAGTTCTGGTATCTTTCTTATGCACAGAAACATGAGATACTGTAGAAAAGAATTGCTGAATCTGATACCAGTGTTCTCCTTAGCATCCCTTAATTCACCCTAAAACTTAAATGCCCTTAATTCATCGTGAAAGGCCCATTTTTCATCCAAGAGTTGCCGGTTCTCTTTTTGTCCATAAACAGGGATCACTGATACCTAGAAAAAAATAAGAAAATTGGTAAATTTCTATGATATATAAGTATGAAAGTTTTATATTGTGTATATTGAATATTATTGAAATATTTGAATACACATAAATGTATTTGTGAAGACATATTGACATCTGTCACTGATGACAATAATACTTATAAATACAATCAGCTCCCCTTTTCTTTCTTTATTTGCTGCAAACAAATTCAGATAACTTATATAATAAATGCATGTAACATAATTTATGTTTTTAATAAAATATGGTGGCTATCACCAACTTGTGGATCAAGATCCAGTTTTATTATTAGTATTTATTTATTTTTAATCCCAAACAAATGATTTAATACATCTGATATCCCACCCTGAAATGTTTATACCTTTTATTTTATTATTAAAAAATCAACTTACACATTACATATACACCTGTGGATCACTTCTTCAATAAAAAAAAAAGTAAAACATTATAATTAACATATAATATAATTAATAAATGGAAATATTTCAGAACCATTTTCATATGAAACAATATATATATGCTTGATTGCACACACACACACACAAGCACACACACACACACACACACAGCTCCCTGTTATTTAATTAAAAATATAAATACTCCAGCCACCTACATATTTTATGGCATAATACAATATAAAATATATTCAGATTTTTGTTTTACCCACTATAATGGATCTGTCAATACAAACAAAAAGTTACATAAAACGTTGTTTGTCGATTGACTGGGTAGGCCTACTGTTCACAGAGTATCTTTGTTTCCATGTCAGTTTGGTAGGGGCTTTTATTATTATTATTTTTTATTTTATTATCTTTTCAATTTTCATTTCAATAAATACTGACGTGTATTAGTATTATGAATGAATAACATACAACAAACCTTGTATAAAATGACGATCTCCGTTGTGGGATGGGCAAAGTTGATTGTTGTCAGCTTTAACTGTTTAACGTTTCGTTTCCACTGTATTTGATGAAACTAATTTCATAATCCTTACTACAGTGACTTGTGCATCTAACAACAACGTATGAAATTACCATGACAAAATACCATTCATCAAAACTAGTCTACACTGATTTAATTGACGGGAAAAACATTCGATTGTTCATTACTACTAATGCCAGTATTGTCAACTGGTTTCTTGCCTACGCAGTACCACGTGATCAAAACATGTGACGTCACCGTGGCTTCTCCTATACCAAAACTACTGCTTCAACAAGTAAGTAAAACTTCACAAACCACTAAAGTCATTCACATTACATGACCAAGGCATTGAAATAAGCAGTGTCTGGTATCCCATGTACAGCTTTACCACAAATAAAAACCTGGTGACCACCTACATGTATACGTTACCACACATTTGTATAATTTCCACTATTATAAGTATTATTAAAATCCATTCAGAGACGCACTGTTCTCACTACTGATACTGAGTATGTGTATATATATGTATATAGATTCTAAATAACACTTGGCAGGGCTAAAAATTCGCATGAATCTCCGAATCCGATTTGCGCCAGGATTCGCGCAAGCATAAAACATCCGAATCTGTTTGGATTCGCATGAAATATTTCCAAAAATTACCGAATTTAAAAAATAATAATACTAAAATAAAAAGTATGCATTTGAATCCGTGCATATTCGAAATATAGCGGTTTATCGAGACTAGTCTGGCCTGGAGCCAAGTAGTAGTTGGGCCATTTCTATGAAACATGTTGTCAAAGAAGAGAACCGAAAGGAAAATGTTTGTTCAGTTCTTACATAATAACAATAGACAGTAATTAAGTTTTCCAAAAATTAGTAATACATCAGACATTTCTATGTTAGTTCGCTGATATTATGTTCTAAACCATGAATCACCTGCTCTTTTTAATCAATACATCTTTTTTGTCGTTTGTGGAAATGTGTTTCTGTAATATCCATACAAACATTGAACCAATGCGCAAGATACATCGGCAAAAGTATCCCATGCACTGTTTACGAATAAGCAATCTTCGAAAAGTAATGGGCTGCATTCAGCCAGATCGAGCGGAAAAACGTCTGCCCGACTGGTTTATGCCGTTCACGGTAAACCAAATGGCCACATTGGAAACCAATCAAATAGTTTGCAAATGTTGGCGTAACGTTTGCTGGCTGAACGTGGGGCTGGTAAGATACCTAAAAAAACACTTGACTATGAAGAGAAAATGGAACCAACAACTAAAAAACCTGTTTGTAAAAAAGCAACAAAAACAAACAGGTTTTTTTTTGGTGGGGGGGGGGATTGTTTTGTTTTTTGCTTTAAAATTGGATAGACTGTTACTATCAAATTGGTTTTTCTTTCCAGCAAATAGTAAGTTTTTTTTGTTTTATCCATATACAGTTAGTAGCATATGACACAGAATTCTATAAACTAACACTGTTGATAAAATTCTTCTCTGAAAATGTTTAGAATCGGAGGATTGCCGTTGACTCCTTCAATGGGAATCCACATGGATTCTCGTGAAAAAAGCCAAATTTTTAGCTCTGCTTGGTAAAAAAAAATTAGGTTGTAAGGTTTTACTTTAAAATAATAAGATTTTGTGGAGAATGAAATACCATTCTAGACTTATTTGACATGACATCGTGGTTAACTACACATATTTTGATGCCTGATGACCTCCCACATGCCACGACCAAATCATTTAATTTTTAATTGGTGTATTCGATTTGTAATCTATGATATGATGCATTTTTCTACCCATACAGTAGTGAAGAGTAGACATCCATTCAGAACAGTTTATTTTTTTTCTTTTAAATGTATAATTTATTTTGATTAAGAATAAGTTTATATAAAGGGAATAACTAGGTAATGACGTAGGCTATCACTTTTATCCTGTGAAAGTAAGAATGAAACATTTCCCATTCGACCTGAACAAAATAAAGTTGATATTCTATGTCGTTAACTAGTTATTCTTTTTATCCTGCAGTCCATAACTGTTTTTTTTATAGGGAATAGCTATTATATCTGTTATTTCAACTACATGTATATGGAATGATGACCTAGAGGTCAAATGAGATATTTTAGTAATGTAGATATGCTTGTGACATCAGAAGTCTTAATCTACTAGTATATGTTTACGACTTTGCTTTAATTGGTCATCATAATCGGCCAATAGAAACAGTTGTTGCAGAATAAAAGAATATATATATATATACTTTGAACACTATTTAAATAAGCATAGTACGTTATAACATATTTATCACGTTTACAATTCCCCAATTATTACTATAAAGTTTCTCTAGATATTTTCTGATACTACTGCAATTGTCATTGTACTGATACTTTTCTTGCATTTGAATAGTTAACTCACAACTGATCAGACTTTCAGGTGTCTAGTTTTTATTTAAATAAGATATTGTAGAGAACGAAGTACCTTTCTTGACTTTCTTGACGTGTGGTAACCTCCTGGTAACCTAATGACCAGTCTCAACTTACTGCCATGCTTGAACATATTGCCTAGACTTGTACTGATGTCAAGTCTTTATCAGTGAGCAAAAATGAAAAGGTGAACTGGTGGCCCTTAATAAGTTAAAAAATTTATTTAAAAAAAAAATGGTATGTGCTATCCTGTCTGGGATGGTTCATGTAAAAGATATCTTGCTACTATGGAAAAATGCAGTGGGTTTCCTTTGTAAGACTATCAATGTCAAAATTACCAATTGTCTGACATCCAATGGCTAGTGATTAATATATATATATCAATGTGCTCTAGAGGTGTCATACAACAAAACAAACTAACTTCTAAAGAATAGTGATCAATCTGTTTGTTTACTTTTAGAAACATAATTTTCTCTTGTAGTGACAGTCACCTTGTAAGTTGTTTTTCCTAGAGCATGCACAATAATAGTGTTTTAAGTATAACATATTTTCTTGTATGCATTCAGTGGGGTCACTTTTTTGTTTACTATAATAGGTTAATTCTAGCATTGGATCTCGTTATTTTTCATGGGAATATATATCAGATTTGTCTTGGCACAATCGCAAACATTTGTGACAGAGATGACCTGTTGTGTATAAATATTGTCTCCAGCATGTATTGGAGATAGCTTTTGACACTTATGACTGGCTGCTCCACATCTGAAGTGGATTGTTCTGTGATATTTGAGTTAACCTGAAACAGATTACAATATCATGTGTATGCTAACTGCCGCACGAATGTCGTAAATTACATTTTAGTTGAAAAAAACTCTGTTTTTTGAGGATGTGTAAGAAATGAAATACTACATTCGTGTCCGTTATCTAGATACCATTTATCTCATTAAAAACATATCCAACTTGTTAGAAACGTTTTTTAAAACCTTGTAAAATAACTGGTATCCAACAGTCCACTCATAGTATTCTCTATGTACATAATACCTTTGTATGTATTCACATTTTTTTTATTTAGTTTTGAATCAGTTGCTATCAGTGTTTCTGCCAGAAAGAAATTTTTGTTATGGCACTATGGAAGTAAATGCAACCACAGTCAACAGGGGGTATGAGAGGCCTCCCCCAGAAAGAAAATGGTTTAAGTTTAGGGTTATGGTTAAGAAAATAATACATTAATGATAAAGAGTAATTAATTTTGTCAAAAGGTTAACTTAAAAGAAACAAATCTGACAAAAAATCTGGGTATAGCGCCATACCCATTTTACCCTCTGGCAGAAACCCTGGCTATTTTAACTATAGACAGTTACCTACAGGCATTCAATTTTTACTGAATGTGTGTGAAATATTATAATTACAGACTATACTTTTTTGATAATTTCAAATTCAGCAGGATTATCGTTTTGTGACGCCATCGGATATTAGTGAACATTAAGCAATGTACTGGTACTTGTACCCATATTGTATTTTTCTTCTTTACAGTTTGATATTTTCTGAAAAGACTTCACGTAGGCTGTTTGGATTTCTTTTGTTGAATCTCTCGTTTGCATTTGTTGAACTTCTTTATGGAGTTTGGACAAACAGGTAAGTAATGTTTGTTTATGTCTTATAAATCAAATATCATTGTCCACTGTTTTTAACTAGTACTGTTTTTAGCATACAGTCAAACTTTGATAACTCAAACTTGAAGGGGACGATGAAATCGAGTTTTAATGAGTTTGACTTTTCAAAATTCGTATAGCACACCTCAGGACTGAAACTGCACTGCAGATGAATGATTTTATTTCTTTTGATAAGAAACGTGTGGTGCACTGCCCCTCCCAATCTCTGAACATTTTGCATTTCCTGTTGAAAGGCGAATTTATATATATAAATGGCTGCTGACATCTTCTTGGGCCTGTGGCACATGTATTCCTTTTGTGTATATTTTAGATGTAAGTAAATAAAAGAAAAGAAGCTCACTTGAAAGTTGGCGGAACGTAACTAACAAATTAATAAAACGAATGCCGAATAGCACTAAGTATATATATTTTTTAAATATGAAAAATTTAACATGAATCACTTTTTTGAGGGCAAAAACAAGTGTACAGGCACCGACAATCAAACATAGCCTTCACTTTGCTTGGTCAGTGATCCATTATTAGTTTGTATAGGCCAGGACCGTCACTTCAGTTAGAGATATCAGTTTGAGTTATCGAAAATTGACTATTTATTAAACTTGTTTCGTAATTGTGTCTTTATATATTTTTTTAAAGTCAACTTAAAACAGGTCTGTTGGAACCTGGGGGGGTTAAATAAAGATGAAAATGGCCTGTAAAATAAAAAGTCTTCAGTTTACCGAAAATTAGTTAACCTTTTTTCTCCCAGCCGAACTTCTGATTAAAATGTGTTTTCAGTTAACTTTACAATAAATGTCAAGTTTAGTATACTTCATCTCCTTTTAGTTTGGTAGATATAACCATAAATAAAATGTGTTGAGTGCGTCGTTAAATAAAACACTTTTTTTTTTTTTTTTCTTTGTTTGGTAGAGATTACAGTATGGTTCATTTAGGATGTAGGTACTTGCATTTTTTAGGGTATTTTAAACAGTTATGAATATATCGATACATGTATCCCACATGTGTATAAATGGTGTATATTTGAGGCATTTTTTTTATTAACATTAAGAGAATATATTTTTATTATTTTCCTATATTGCCCAACACACTGACCAGTGATACTGCTTTTATGTTTTTCCCATATAATATAATGGATAATTAAATATCTTTATGTTTTGTACTAATCTGTTGCAGCTTGGGACTTATATCTGATTCATTCCACATGTTCTTTGACTGTACGGCACTTCTGGCAGGTCTAGTAGCATCTGTAATATCCAGATGGAGAGCCAACGAAGCATATAGCTATGGGTAAGCAGATAGAAAACATTGCCTAATTGGGGACTGACAGTCAGGTAAACGTATCCCCAGACTAAAGCCTTATTTCTTTTTGAACTTGACTGTTCGAACAGGATTCATGATTCAAATTCGGTTTTCAGACCAGATCAACTGATTTTGAATTATGTGTTAACGATTCACTTTTGATCTACACCTGAAATCTGTTTGAACTGGATGATTTTGTATCTGAATTAATTTCTATGATTTTTTTTTTTAAACAATATTTATTATGTTTAACGTTTGGGATTGACCAACAGGCGATGCCTATATTAAGGTCTCTCCCTACATTTTACAAATACAATTTTTACAAAACATAGCAGACAAAACAATAGTTGTGAGAAAAACAATCACACACAACGCACAAGAAATGAACAGAAACAGGAGGACAGACAGACAGAAAGAGAGGGAGAGAGACAAGACAGAGAGAGAGAATGAATGAGAATTGTCAGATAATGTCAAAGCGTTTGCTTGCAACAATAAACTGTTGAACCATTTTAAACATGTCAACGTTTTTTGGTCATCAATTTTTTTTGATATGATCAATGTTTCATTGTAAACTAAGTTTATGTGACTGTAGTTGAAGGTTTGAACCTATCATATTTGAACCATCGATGAGAAATCTTACCTAAAAGGCAGACTTGGTGATTGAAATAGATAAAGAATGACTTTCTATAGTATATGCACTAGTAACAGTTTCTGGAAGTAGACCTACATATGTTCACACTTGATATAATCAAGGGAGAGACTGGCACATAAATTTTCAATGATGTATTCTGGTTTAAACGATGTGAATCCACTCCTCGAAATAAGCTGTAGCCAACATGACCAATTAATAAGTAAAGTAGTATTTCTCAGTCCTAACTGATTTGGTTACTACTCTATATTACACGTAGTTTCAAAATTTTAGCTAGAAGCCAAAATAGGGTGCTGACCAAAATGCCAATTTTCAGAACTATACTGTACTATCTATTAACACAATGTTGAAAGAACCATAGTTTAAAATGTGCTGTGGTTTTAGTAAACAAATGTTTCCTTTCTTTTGATTTGATATGTTCTTAAAAATTTCATATTTTTTTCTTTCAGATATGTTCGAGCAGAAATAATGGCAGGCTTTGTTAATGGCTTGTTCCTGCTGTTTATTGCATTTTTCATATTTTCAGAAGCTGTTGAGGTAAATAGCTCCCATAATTTGTCAGACTGTTCTTTAACATAGATAATTTGTATCCATGATGGATTGAAAACATTTTATTGCATAAAAAACAAAAGTATTGTGCACAAGTTTGCCAACTTACTAGGCCCTCTCCTATATACATACACTATAATGGCAACAATTGCTTAATTATAATGTAATATTAATGTTTATTACCCATATGGGCTCAAATATAGGGGTTAATATTTTTTCGATCTCTGCACAGTGTGCAGATTACTTCTACAGTCACTGATTGGCTGGCTTTAAATAGACACGATTTAATTGGCAATTACATACTGCCGGGACTACTTTTTGTTCATTCATGATTCCATTAATCGGTCATACTATTACTACGAACTTCAAATACTTTTTTTACGATACGAACATTTACGGAATTAAAAATCAAAATATATGTACAAATATTTAAAAATGTTTTTTTTTTTTGAACTATTCTTTAGTGGATACTGTTTGGTGTGCACCGGTAACGGCGCGTATGAATATATTGTTATGGCTGGTAGAGCTTGTTAGTTGTTACAGCAGCGAGAACGTAAATATACTTTTAAAATCGTTAAAGATTGACAATGGGTAATAAAGAGAATAACCAACTCACTACGAGGAATTACGGATTATCTGTCCCTCGTGAATTAATGCTGTAAAACCCTCCCCAGAGGCTCGGGTTTACAACATTAATTCACTCGGGACAGATAATCCGTAATTCCTCGTAGCTCGTTAGTTATTCTCTAAATAAAATTTGTATACAAATGTATTTTAATAACAATCAAATCGAGAAAAAGAGGGTATTAGGTACAAAGAAGTATATGTACAGTCAAACCATTAAACTATTTTAATCAAAATGATGTTCGTTTCCATGTTAGATTTTTGCTTTCTTTTCATATTTTAGGTTTGTTTTTTGTTTTCAAATCAGTATAATCAAATTTACAAAACAAAATTTAGAATACTTATATTAAACAATTTACTATACAAAATTCTGTAACATTGATAATGTGATTCATTGACATTATTAAAATTAGGTCCAGGTAGCTGATTTAGATTAATTATTAAAATACTAATATTTAATATTTTTCTGATTTTTGTTTTCTACTTACTTTGATAAAATATTGCATTCATAGACAATTTGCTAAATAAGTTTTCATTAACTATTTCCAGTTGTTCTGGTATTATTTCCGTCCACTACATTGGATAAAAAGGCGGCAAATTTAAATTGGTGCATGTACAACATGCAGTGTACAATGTTAGGTGAGATAACTTGCCTGCAGTATCCTAAAATTTAAAACATTTTCTGACTTCAGTGACATCATTTAAAATGTATCCTTTTATGTTTTTCTTTCTAGAGACTAGTGGAACCCCCTGAGGTGAAGCATGAGAGACTGTTTTTGGTTTCAGTTTTAGGGTTTTTAGTCAACATGGTTGGCATCTTTGCATTCCAGCATGGACATTCTCATGGAGGTAACTGTTTTACATTTCCCCTTCCATCTGCCTTGTGAACAGGGCTCGTATTAAAGAATTTGTCTCCCATGGCCCACCGATTTTAAGCATGTCAATGACAATTTTTTTTAAAATGACTTTTGCAGCAAATAAATAAGACTGAAAGGTTATTTTGCTGCATGAAGACATATTTTAAATGTACTGATGTTATATACTGGCAAATAATGTACACCAGGCGTAAATATTTTGCCATCAATGAGGAGCTTTAACGACGGCACTTTTGTGCCTTTGGTGATGCTCCCGACCTACAGCAATTTATATTTCTAACTGCGCCATTGTTAAGTTCGAGCACTGTGTGAATGAAAATAAATATTAGTGTTTTCTCAACGAATAAAAAGTATTTTGATCTTGAAATGTATGTATATATACTAGTGGAAAAAAGTAACTGTGTATGGTTATCATGTTCATAAAAACATAATTTCAAGACATAAAACGATAAAATGATCATATAGCATTATTTATTAGGCAATTAAGCAAAATGTCAATTCATTTAAAATGTCACAGCATCCGTCATTTCATCGGTATTGGGGATGAAAGACATGGGGGGGTAAAAAACCAGTTCACAAAGTTAATAGCGCGTATGGCCACCGTTTGCATCGATGCAGGCCTGGCACCGTCGCCTCATAGAGCCTACCAAATTGTTGAAGAATGCCTGGGGAATGCCGTTCCAGATCTGTACTAACGTCTGACCAAGCGCTCTCAACGTCAGCGGCTGGTTAGGCAGTGCACGTACACGACGTTGCATCTCATCCCAGACGTGCTCGATTGGTGCAAGATCGGGTGAGACCGCAGGCCACTGCAACACATCGATGTTCTGCTGTGCTAGAAAATCCATTACCACCCGGGCGACGTGAGGTCTAGCATTGTCATGCTGAAGCGTGATGTGACGTTGCTGTCCTTGCACAAATGGGATGACGTGAGCCTGAATAATGTCGTCACGGTAGCGTACAGCGTTCAAATTGTCATCGATGACCACAAGAGGTGTTTGTCCAGTTGACGTGATGCCACCCCAAACCATGACACTGCCTCCGCCAAATGCACGTCGCTCCACAACACAGGCGTCACTAAAACGTTCTCCAACACGACGATACACTCTTGAACGGCCGTCACTGCTGTCCAAGTGAAACCTGGACTCGTCCGTAAACAGTATACCCGCCCAGTCACGGTGATTAAAGTGCAAGTGTCTTCTACACCAAGCCAAACATGCTACACGATGACGTCTTAGCAAAACTGAACGGACAGCCGGGCGTCGCGGACGGATACCATGTTCACGTAATCGATTCTGTACAGTTCTGGGATTAATGGCACACAATCCAGGAATGGTCCGCGCTGTCAGACTTGCCGTTTGGAATCGATTCCTGAGGTGCACGAGTCTGATGTGGTTGTCCTGCTGTCGTGACGTCACGCGTGGACGGCCTGCACGTTGTTGGTCTCTGACATTACCAACATGTTGATAACGTCTCCACAAAGCCTGAATACTGTTTATGTGTACACCAAATTGCGTAGCGACAGCGCGATGGCGCATACCAGCCTGGATCATGCCAATTGCGCGAAGGCGGTCATTTTCGTTTAGCCTGGGCATTGCTCTGCTACAATTTTCAACAGAAATAACCTGCTTTTCTGTACCCCCGGTTGGCATGCAATGACCCGACAGTTGAAAAGTCAACAAAAACTTGAAAAGTAACATGTTGGGAGAAAAAAATGGGAAGAACATGTTCATGTCCCAGAAGCAAAACTGCACGTGCATATACGGCATTGACCCAGCTATTGTGTGGCGGTGCATTCACTGGTAACATGTACAAAACATCAGGCTAAAATATTGAGCGGTTTTATTTTCATCCGATTTTTTAGGTTACACAGTTACTTTTTTCCACTAGTATATGTTGACAAAAATCAAAATAGTTTTTATATTTCCATATTAATCCATCTCTGTACCTGTTGATGAAGACCACTTCTTTATTTAATTAAGATTTGATCTCAATTATATTTTGGTTCATGCAAATATGAACTGAAAAAACAATGTGCACACTGTATGACACATTCGGTTCATCGAGATATGAACACAAGAAAATAAGCACCTCTTAGTAAGTAATCAGATTGCTGTAAATTGTACAGACACAAAGAACATTTAATTATTCAATAATAATTCAGATTGTCTTTGAGAATTTTGTTTCTTTACTTCAGAGGAAACTGCCAAAGAGTTACATGTGTGTATTAGTCAAGGTTTATAAACAAAGCAAAAAACATTGTTAAACTTCTTCATTGAAACACCCCCCCCCTCCCCCATTTATAAATTTTTCACTTCGTTAAGATATAGTGTTTTCCCTAGCTTGTTTTAGCATGGTGCAGCACCATGCCTCAATAGTCTAGTGCCATCTTGCCTTAATCAGCACCATGCTGCCCTGAGATTAAACAAGCCTTTTTCACTAATTAATTCTAAAATTGCCTTTATAAAACACTCAAAAAGGTATTATTAATTAATAAAATATGCTTTTTATATCTTTTGCCATTCATTTATTAAAGCAAGCACATAAATTACATTAATGTTTATTTCAATTAATTTTTGTGTATTTTTAATGAAAAACAAGTGCCCCAAAAATGGTGAAAATGCCCCAAAAGTGTTTGGTCTACCATGCCTTGCCAAATTTCTAGGGAAATCACTAAGATAGTTTGACAATTGTGATGAAGTTGAATAGTATTTTAATTCCTCATATTTATTAAAGCTAGATGTTTCAGAGGACAATAGGATATAGTGTAATTTTAGTCTGATATTATGATGTGTACTAAGTCAGATATTCTATTGTGTAATATTGGTGTAATATATCACAGTGCTATTGGTTGTTTTTAATTTCAGGTCATGGTCATTCTCACTCTGCAGGAGGACATGGTCACTCTGATGGTGTAGGTGTGTAATCAACTTCAGTTTCTTTTTCCATTATATTATTATTAATGTGGGAATATTGCATAAGTCTTCATCATACATCCCATTCTATTCCTCCCTTCCTTTCTCCCTTCATCCATCCATTCCACACTACACTATATTGTAGAAACCTGCATCCATGCATTATTCTCCATCTGTCCCTCCATATCTATCCATCAAAACATATATCCATCCCTCCATCCACACCACACCATACTACATTGTAAATACCTTCATCCATGCATTATTCTCCATCTGTCCCTCCATCAATACATATATCCATCCCTGCATCCACACCACACGACATTGTGGATGCCCCCATCCATGCATCATTATATATCCGTTCCTCTCCATCCATCCTACACTACATTACATTGTAGAAATCTTCTTCATCCATGCATCATTTTACTTCCATTTCTCCATATCACTCTTTCCCATCCATCCATCCATCCATCCATCCATCCATCCATCCATCCATCCATCACACACACACCACACACACACCACACCACACCACACCACACCACACCACACCACACCACACCACACCCTTACAGCAGCTTAATTATTATTATTTGATGATGACATCAATGAATTTCTATATTTTGGCTATACAGGTTTACAAGACCACAGTTATAGTCCTAGCTATGTGACCACTGAAAAACACAGCTACACAGGTTATGATCAGGCAGTTCAGGAGACTCACCGAGGACATGGTCACAGTCACGAAAGTCACGGGCATAGTCACGAAAGTAAAAGCCACGGTCATGAAAGTAAAAGCCACGGTCATGAAAGTCATGGACACAGTCATGAAAGTCATGGACATAGTCATGAAAGTCATGGACACAGTAACAAAGAACCTGCACAAAGTTTTGTCGGTCATGATGATCATGGCCACAGTCATGGGGGCCATGTTGAGACACCTTTACAAGTATCGCAGAATCAAATTATGCATGGTGAGTTGTTAATTTATTACTGTATTATCATGTATGATATATTAATATTAAAACACGGACCCTAGTTTGAACATGTAACAATAGACAATACGTTTTGGTTAATCTACAGACCTGAAACGCATCTGGATAAAGTTAAAACAGACTGAAACAAGAGTCTTTGATGTTGAAACAGGATTTATATACCGTCTACAAATAGACTAGAGCTTATCTCCATTACCTTATGAAAAATGCATTTCCTGGTATTACAAACACCAGCACTAGCTATTTCAGATATTTTGCTTTATAATAGTGTAAATATAAAAGTGTCTCTCTGTCCCCCTCCCCCCTGCACTTTTTGGCACCTTCCTACGTCACTGACCAAAATTACCTTTGTGGTGGTAGCAGTGGCAATGACAGCGTGCACTTTTGCATTTTGCTTCTGGCCAAGTGAAGTTGTCAGTTTCGGTCCATTTGTCACGCACTAAATCCTAGACCAATGAAATTTAGTTTATACATGTAGTTGCATCTGTGAATTGTACATCTCAATGCATGCATGTTAAAATCATTTATAAATTAATGATAAAACATAACAACATTTTTTTTTTTTATTAATTTATTTATTGTTATTTTTTGTTTGTAAATTGTTTTTAAGGACTACATTAATCGTGAAGGTTACATCACAAATTATTTCACCAAATTAGTTTATAGTAAGCGAGGCATTTAATTCAGTCGAATTCTTGTTTTCAAACTGTCCAGCACTTAAATCGACAGAGCCTAGTTTTTAAACACTAAGGCATATTTGTATCTATTAGAACCAATTATGATCACTGAAATCAAACGTTAATTAGATTTTATTGTTGAGATTACATATTTCCTTACATCAGAAGTGTTTCTGGGCATCCTGGTGTTTCTAATATCACAATTTTTATATATTTTAAAACGGTTATGGAAATGAGTTATAGTCTATTTTTAAGGGTATTTCCCTGTTCACATACTCTCATTTCACTGTATTGTAACTTTATCCAGATGTGTTACAGGTTTGTAGATTAACCAAACTTTGTGTCCATTTTACGCATGGAAACTAGGGTCTGCTACTTTAAGTGCATTGATTAAATTTTTCACCATCCAGGTACAAAACCATCATTCTAGATTAACTTAGATTATCAAGAATTCTTCAGTCCTACATTGGCATGTCTATGTTAAATACCACTTCATATTATTATTAAAACATAGTGTGTGGTTATAATTCAATCTCATAATCAGTGTTTCTGCCAAAAAGAAATTTTGGGTATGGCGCTATGAAGTTGAATGCAGCCACAGTCAACAGGGGGTAAGGGGGGGCCTCCCCAACAAAGAAAATGGGTTACATTTAGGGTTAGGGTTAAGAAAATCATACAATAATGATAAGAATCATTAATTTTGTCAAAATGTTCAACTTAAAAAAATACTAATTTGGGTATGGTGCCATACCCGTTTTACCCTCTGGCAGAAACCCTGATAATGGTATCGGGGGTGGGATGTAGCCCAGTGGTAAAATGCTCACCCTGGTCTAGGATAGATCCCCATCAATGGGCCCATTGGGCTATTTCTCATTCCAGCCAATGCACCACAACTCGTATATCAAAGACCGTGATATGTGCTATCCTGTTTATGGGATAGTGCATATAAAAGATCCCTTGCTACTAATGGAAAAAGGTAGTGGGTTTTCTCTAAGACTATTAGAAGGGTCCACGGGAATAAACCTATGATGTCACATTTTTGGTAAGGTGATATTTTTTATACGCCCAGCTATGTTAACTTTTTCTTGTCCGGACCATATCTTGCATACAGGACCATCAACCTCACATGTAGGAACAACTTGAGATGTGTCACGTACTATTACTAGGTCACTATGACCTACTTTTCACGGTCTACTGCACATAACAGTAAATCCTTGTCTGGACCATATCTTGCATGCAGATTCATACAGGACCATCAAACCGCACATATAGGGACAACTTGGGATGGTGGTTGGTCCAAAACAAACTGTTCATGTATCCCATTGCAAATATTTCACATAATTAGAATTGAATCATACCCATAACATATTAATTAATATAGATATTGTTTTCCATCAAACTTCTGATGGGCATATCATGTACCTCACTGGTACTCTTAATTTTAAAGTTTATAACTCTGCAATCATGGAATATTTATACGTAAGAAAGCATAATTGACCAACAACTTTTAATGGCCTTCTGTAATTATAGGTTTTTAATTTAGTGTGCCATTTTTACCTTGACCTGCATGACTGTTATAATACTGACTATCTATTTGGACATTATAGGTTATTAGGTTACCGTGGACACTTCATATATCAAAATGACTATATAATTGACATCCATCTGATTAATAAATCAATGTGCTTTAGTGGTGTCATTAAACAAAACAAACTTATAACTTATAAACTTATAAAACCAAGTATTTGTAATAAGATTGTATTTTCTTGTTTTGTTTTCAGGGGTATTCCTACATATACTAGCTGATACGCTAGGCAGTGTTGGTGTGATCATTTCGGCAATACTTATATATTACTTCGGTTGGATGATTGCAGATCCAATATGTTCTATGATGATAGCTACTTTAATAGGTTTCAGGTAAAATACTTCATTTATAATGTATGGTCATTATTTGGTAATGTTCATGTTCAGTGGTTAGTAACTGTATGTGTTCTAAAGCAAAAGAGTAATACGAATTGGAATACGTTTTGAAAAAATAATAATTCATTGTTGTGGTCATATTGCTTTAGATATTTTTGCAAGGTACGGGTAGTTTGAACATAATTACATGCGAAACGTGTTTCTAATATGCTTGGTATGTCTAGAAGAATTTGCTGATACTGATATAATTTTCACGTTTTTGTAAGGCTGATTTGGGTTATAATTTCTGTTTTTACTTATTTTAATAAGACATATTTAGTCAAATATAAAATTTATTTCTGATTTTAATTTGTACTATAAATATATGAACACAATGGATAGCTATTTAAAGATAAATAGTTATTACTGTATAATTACAAATTTTCCTAATTTATACGATTTACTGTATTCTGATTGGCTGACGTCACTAAAAAACCAAGTGTTATCCTTCCATAAACCTCATAAAAATACGTCATCACGGAAGACCAAGATCGAAATAACCGCACAACACCAACAGTCACTACACGTAAACAAAAGTTAATATCAAGGTCACTTTGTGATAGAAAAAAACAAGACAAATCTGCACATGAAATTGTTTCATTTTTTAAAAAGAAGTTATAATAAAGATATATACACTGTTTTTGTTGATTCAATACTTATTTTTATTTTTAGCGGACAATTTCCAATAGTATGTATACATGTATTCCTACGCTTATTTACAGAACATGGTTGACGGTAAGAACGAAAGAAATTATTTTTGAGTGTTTTAAGGTACACTTCTTGTACTGTTTGTAATTATAAGAATTGTTTCTCATTTTTTAGGAAAGTCACAAATGTAGTATAAAATCACTTCGCTACGCTACGCGATTTTATACCATTTGTGACTTTTATACATCGATAAATTCCAAAAAAATGAGAAACAATTCTTATTTACATTTGATATAATTTCAGTGTTCCGACACTATATAACCGTCAATAAAATGTGTTGAGTGCATCCTTAATTAAACCATTTCCTTACTAATTTCAGTGTTTTACCCTTGCTGCGAGATTCTATAGGTATTTTAATGCAGCGTACGCCAAGAGAACTGGAGCCTCTGCTTCCTGGATGTTACCAAAGAGTGAGTTTATTTGTTTAATTTACAAAAAAAAAGTTTTTTTTTTTTTTTATATTTAGTAATAAATGAATTAATGTTTAATGTCACCCCAGCACAAAAATAGAGATCGGCTATTAGGTGTCAAACAAAGGTAAAATTATTTAGAAACAAGACAACTATCATCTAATATAGTATTACTTGTACATATGTTAATCAGCCGTTAGTTTTTAAAAATCACTATTCACTATTAATACTCACTAAAGAGGGTACTTGGCGAGCATTTGATTCTGCCATCATTTCTGTCCATTACATATTTTATGTCTGTAAAGGTACATTAATGAGACATGTTTTTCTGATTTGCAGGTAAGTCAGCTGGAAGGAGTGTACAGTGTACAAGATCCTCACTTCTGGACATTGTCAAGTGAGGTGTTTGTTGGAGCAGTGAAGGTTGAGGTAGCTAATAATGCTGACACCAGATATATCCTCAGCCAAACACACAATATATTTACACAGGTTTGTGGATTTTCTAAAAAAATACAATATGTAGAGTACAAATGGGATACAATTTTCCATATCAGCTTTTTTTGCATTAAATAGTTTTCACAAAGTTGACTGGATTTGATTTTAAACACTGAAAAATTACCTTCATTTAACTAATGTTTACAGTTTTCAAAGGTAATTTTAACTTTAGTTTTTGAAATGGTATCACATCCCTGGTACATGGACACGCCTATTTTCAGTAATGTCAGTTTTGTAAATGCTGTTGTACAGAGTTTTGTTTGTCACATTCTCACATAAATTGTTGTCTTTGTTGTTCAAAACAGCTGATTTCATTGAGTCACATATATTACATGTGTAATCAGTCTTATTTAAATATGTCTCTTGTGGATGTGTTACAATTTGTAGTTAATAATAATTTAGTTTTCCCTAGAATGTGTTAAATAAAGTGTAGTGAATAATTTTGTTTTTTTGATGTGTTAAAACAAAATTCAGTTAATAAATTTGTTTCCCGTGACATGTTAAAGACAGGTCACATTTTAATATAATTTTTCTTTTTATTTGTTAAACAAAGTACACTTAATAATATTTTTTGTTTTTAATTGTTTTTGTTTTACAGGCAGGAGTTCGCCAGCTGTGCGTACAGATTGACATCGCTCCTATGTAGATCACTGCTGAATATGAACTGTGATATCTAGAGTTACAGCTATTACTTGGTGCAACCTAACTGGCTCATGGTGTATACTGTGTAGGCAGAGACTGAGATATTTTATAAATGGAGAATGCTGATTGACTGACACCATTAAAAAATTGGAGTTTGACTGGTTAAAGTCCTGCAGAAAATGGATTATGATTAAAGGAAAGCTCTACAAATGATATAAATGTATTCAGCATATTTATTTTACAATGATATACACTGGATATATGTTTTTACAACTGGTAGAAGAGCATGATGTATGTATTGTAACATATTTAACTGTTCAAGCTTGAATGTGAGACATCGGGAAAGGTTTGTCAAAACTATGCTGTTTTCAACTAAACAATGTTTAAATAAACATCTAAAGGGCATTTTAAATCATATGTACATTACACATTAAATAAAATTATTTTGTATTTGCATAAATTATGTAGATGGCATTACAAGAAAATGTCAGCCAAAAAATGTAAAATTTTACTAATGAAGTCATAAAAATAAAACGGTATTCTATCTATTTTCATTTTCAAAATTATTTAAGTTATTTCCATGTAATTTTCAGCCAGTTTCTTTTTAATATAGTATATATTGAAAATATTTTTAAAAGCTTATTTGGATTATAATAATTGAAAACTTTCTGGTGAATTTTAACTTGGTCTTGACTTTTATTAACTTGAAGTTATAGTACAGTTAAAGTTTCTCTAATGATTTGCAACTTAAAGTATTTATGGATCCATATCAAATATTGTCAACAGTGTTTTTGTTAAACATCCATTCATCTTGGGAAGTAAGCAGCTGCTTGTGAAAAGTAGGCAGCTATATATATACTGATCACAGAGATGTGTGTATGATTGTAAGCATTAAAAGTAGGTGGCAATGACATCAGCAATAGTCACAAAATATTGCCACCTGCTTCATACTAATGAACACTGAGTATAAAGGTTTTCGGTATAAAGTAAAAATGTGGTATACCCTCACTATCCACCCATTCATTCTACTCCTTATTATTTGGCTTCACGGTTAATTTCAAATCTCTATTTTAATTTCAAAATTTTCTGAAAGTTATGGAATCAAACCACCAATTAAAAAATATTGTATGATGGTTCTTGTTTTGATCGTTAAGTGAATTGTCATTAAGATACAGCAGGTGTAACAAATATTAAAATGTGGAAGATAAGCAGTTGATCACCGAAATCTGGTCAATCTAATCTTGGTGACAGTCGGCATTAATAGCCGGTGACAGTCGGCATTAATAGCTGGTAACTGACTTAAAAACAAGAATTTTGTGCATTTAAGTTCTCTGTCTAAATATATTTCTAAACAAATTCAAGATATGGTATTGCACAGTACATTAAATTAGTCAACAATGTTTAATATTTGGCATTTGTCCAGACATTGCAAATAATAGTTGTATAGACGTGTTTATTCTGACATAGTTGCTGAGTGTGTGTGACAACATAATGGTGCTGTAACATACAGTATTGATCAGACCAAATGTATTAGACATATAAGCTGCAATCTCAAGTATTTTTCTTTTTCTCTTTTTGGTTTATTGTCTATTACAGTCCACGTTACATAAAATACATGTTAGCCGTTAATGTGGAATGTTCAGTTAAATATTCATTAAAACAATGTTGCACTAAAGGGCTAGCTCTGGATAAGCAGAAAATTTCGCCAAAATATATATGAAACTTCCAAATTTTATAGATGCCCAGTTATTTTGTAACAAAATATCAAATAATACTTGAAATTCTTTCGCCAAATTAAAATAAAATTCACCAATTGTTTTAAAAATTCACAGTTGGCAAATTTGGCGAGTGCCAGAGTTAGCCCTGCATTAAGACAGTTGATGGTATCCACTGAAAGCAAAAACATGAGTTATGTTAAAACTAGTTACATGTTTGTGTTTCTCATTAGGTAAAGGGGATTGACCAAGTAGCTATTCATTCCTGAAAAATAATGGGGACGAGACCCATCATTTTTCAGGAATGGAGAGTTACAAGGATAATTCCCCTACTTGAAATACACCAATAATTATATGTGCAAAAAAAATGTTTTATGATAACATGTCCATGGACTTTTTGTGTGCAATCAAGAGTCTAGTCTACTGGAAGATAATGGACAGATTTTCAAGGGTTTAGCAGTGCAAGAGTATTTTAATTTTGAAAGATATTGTAGAATGGGGAGGCAAGGTTGCATCTGTAATTAAATATGTTGTGAGCTAGCTACTGAAGCTTTGCTATAGCATCCAAACAATGGTGTAATGTACCATTTTAAGTTTGTATTTTACATTTGTTCTTTGCAAAATCTTTGAATCTCGGCTGTTTGATTTCAAGGAGAGCTGTAGATACTTTTTTTTTTTTTTAATTGATGAAAATGGGGATGTTTTTAATGATAATAAATCATGACATTTGAGAACCCAATTGTGTTGTAACATTTTTATCATTTGGTCTGTTCATACACAATTCATATTTGTTATCGGTGACAAACATGCTGTAAAACACATGGCTATTACAAAAACATCTAACTTTATACTTCAATTGGTGATGAGTAAAACAATGACATATTTTCATACATATATCAAACACTCCTATATCCAAACATTTTATTGTAGGAGTATTTGTTGATGTTTGCTGTTAATAACATAATAGCACGAGAAATACTGAATATATGAACAAAATATAGTTTTTAAGTTCATAGGATGTACTTGACCAAGTATTCTTATTTTCTTGACTGATTCAACATTTTTGAGTACCTCTCAAGACATGACAGGCCAAAAAAATTAAACATGTTGTAAAAGCCAAATATCATGGGTGTTGGACATTTTTAGCAGCGAACATTTTAAAAGATATTGACTTGAGAGGAAACTTATTTTTGACTCTGTTCACCCAACCGTAAACAAATTTATTGGGTACATTTACCTTCAGTATGATATGGACTACAATGTGAGATTTGTACAGGGAAAAAAAGACATATTAATTATTATGAGAGAAGTTCAGAACTTGGTTTGAATTTGGTGGTGCTTAACTTTTGTCCAGGTGTATATATCATCCTGATGGATTGTGATAGATTGCTCATTCTAAACTTTGTAACATTCATCAGTTCTGTCCGCTGTCATTTTAAAGTAGCGCAGTCCATTTATTTCATCCTCTGAATCATGTCATTCATGCAATTTATTCATTAAGATGGGATTCTAGTCATCTTAACATTTTGTCTGGTTATTTTTATATACTAACACTAATCTCACTCCACACTTCAGTTTTACTTGAGAATGTGCTTATAAAACAGTTGAATTCACATTTTGTGGCTCACATCTAGTGTATTATTGTATGTAAATGTATCATTCAACACCATTCTATTGATGTGCAGAGCTTTAACTCAAGCAATTTGCTTCGTTTTTGTGTGCCATATGCTAAAACCATATTTATTTTTTTCACTGTTCATGAAACCCTCTTAATCTTATGTTGGTTTCCTTGTTTGAAAATATATTAAATACTACCACAAGTGTATATTTATTTTACTGTTTGGAACAATTATTTTGTGTGTATTTGTTTTGAGTATATATATATATATATATATTTAATGGTAAACCAGTATTTTCATTGGGTATTTTGACCAATTTTCATCGGACAATGAATGTTTAAGTTATCAGGTATTCATCCATTTGTTGTATTTGCTGTGTATTGTCTGAAACAAATTTTTAGAAACTTTGGTACAGTACTTGGGTATCTACTTTCGAACCCAGATGTTAAATTGTTCCATCAGTATGAAACATTTATATGGCTTCATTATATTAGTTTATCTGCTGATACACTTTTAGATAATGTTTATTAATTAAAATTACCTATTGTCTGGTTGTCAAATCTATCTTTTAAAATATTATATTCACCATTAATAAATTTATTTATTATTTTGGAATTATTTCATACGCAGCATGCACAGGGTACACGCTAAGGTCACATGGTATTCCATTTGGTGGAATGAAAACAGATCTTATGAAGGATCGTGTTTTGATTCCATGATTCCAAGATTTCTAGGGTAATTTTTTAAATATGCAATCTATATCTTGAAAAAAGTAATAATAAAAGAAACAAAAATCCCAATTGGAACAGTTTGTAACAGTAAATAGTAGTTACATGTATGCCAATTCTATTTTAAACTAAACGACTCTGAAACAGTAGACTGATGTTAAAAACAATATTTTTTAGAAATTAGTACCATAACTTTGACAATGTTTTAATTATCTGGTCATATAGAATTTGATATCATCTGCTTAATTTTTCTTTTTAAAAAGTTTGGGGATTGGAGTAGTTTGGAATTCTGGATCATCACATGATGGGTTTTCATTATGTTTATATTTATTTTCATTTTAAACTGGTTGGCAGGTCCGGTTTTCTTACTAATGCTAAGTCACTAAGGTATCATGATCTCATCCTTCTTTTTTTGTCAAGTCTTGTCACCTATTCATAATAATTCTTTATTTTTCATGAAGGATTTTGAACACAGTTATGAAAGAGAAACGGGGGGTGGGGATGGGGTGTTTTAATATTTAAAAAAAAAATTCAATCATATATCTTGGTTGTTATCATCTTTCCTTTTTATCATCTTTTTGCCTTTTTTTTTTTATGATTCTGATGTATTCCTTTTATTTTTCTCTAATTTGTCACACAGGTTTTTTTTTTTAATGTTTAATCAAATATGCTGGTGGTTCTTACCATTCCCATTTGTCACCTTTTTTCTTCTCTTTTTGTTTTTCATTTATGATACTGATATTACTCCATTTTTTTCATTTGACCATTTAGATATATTATACTTATGCACTATTTTAATAATCAAGATGTTGATAGACTGTAAATATTATCCATATGTATTGCTATTTGATCATCAACTACGACAATCTAATTTGGTGGAAGGTCATATGATTACCATCACTGAGTGTGGATGCGTGGGGTGTCATTTCAGATTTTGAACAAATTCTGGTTGGTATTCTCATGTTCAGGTGGCATTTTAAATAAGTTGTAAATATTTAACTAGATGTGACAGTGTATTTGTTTTAACTACATATATCTACTTTAGGCAGTTGTGAAAACAAAATGCTGGTATTGTTAACAGGATTTCAAATACAAATGCCTACAAGCATAAAATTCACTTCTTGTTAATGGTTTTAAAGAATATCTACCACCAATCATCTCAAGCATATATGGAAAAAATCTAAAAATTTTAACATAATGCCTATTCATGTTTTCACAGATAAAGTTCACGCCCTTGTCAAATGATATATTGAGTTAATGCCCAATATATATTTTAAAAACGAGTATACATGTAGTTTGCATTTCATAAGTTTAATGTGGATGTTGGTCATAACAAGAAAGAATGCTTTCACCCTCTGTTGCTATGGTGATAGTACTGAAGTGATATACTGGATCTCAACATGTGTTGTTGTTTGACATGACCAGATCCCAGGCTTATAAAAGAAATTAAAATCTTGATTCCAGGCTTTTGCAAAGTCATTTGCATACAGATAGTATGTACACACTACCAGTGGTTCAAGTCTGGAGACAGCTGAAGTTTTGAATATGGACTTATAAACTTTTGTAAGCACAGGGCCAGATCTTGGACCACTGGATCTTTAGGCTGTAATAATGTGCTCTAAAGGGCTGGGTGATTATCATATTATTTTTGACGAACCTTTTGAGTATCACTGTCATGCTGTATTTAAAAAACCCACTTGTGAATATTTTCATTCCTCCTGTTAGCAGTGATGTATATTGAAGTCTGCAACATGTATATTTTTGTTTAGATATTTATCTATATAATAATGCTTTTGAGATTTTGGTGTATGTAATGCAATAAAATTTCTTGAAAACAGTTCCATGTTGAAGCTGTCTCCAACATCATAAATGTTTCTCCAAGTTTCATATTCATACAAGCAGGGGTCAAAATTAGACGACATTACTCTCAGATATTAAGTCTGGTAAGCTACAAATTCTGCCAGCCCGAATTAAAACCTTCCGGACCAAACATAATTGAATCAAAACTAATGTGTGAATATAATCCTAAAATAACTGCCAGTTCGACACACAAACAAAAATCTCCCAGCCTGTGGTGATGTTCACCAGCAATATTTCAACCCCTGATACAAGTGTGGAACAGTTTATATACACCTGGAAATTAATTAAGCAACACCTAGATTTGACCATGTGACTTGTACTTAGCAAGTGATTGTGAACATTTCATGAATACAGAACACTGAAAAAAAGCTCTGTTTATACAGGATATTGAAAAATATTGACAGCAATTGAGACTGTCATTACATCAATATTTAATGCATTCTAGGGAAAAAGACAAACCATATATGTGCATGAAAATGTATGGCAATTAACTATGGAGCTGGAATCACACTGATGTGCTTCTTAAAAAGTATTTTATTCATGCCATGTCGGTAAATACCCAGTAGATAGAGATGTAAAAACTAAGTTTTAAACCTCATCGGCACGGACAACTATTTCTAGGCTGCAGTGCAAGTCAAATGGTGCTTAACTAATTTCCAGGTGTATACCATTTAGAGATCTGATCAAGTTCATCATTCTATCTCGTTTCTCATTATGTCTGTGTTCCACATTGTCTTTTGACAAGCATAGGTATCATTTTATTTGGTGCACTTACCGGT
Organism: Gigantopelta aegis; assembly: GCF_016097555.1. NCBI lineage: Eukaryota > Metazoa > Mollusca > Gastropoda > Neomphalida > Peltospiridae > Gigantopelta > Gigantopelta aegis. The sequence continues at coordinate 25,611,401 of NC_054704.1, forward strand.
AGTTGATGCGTCTTTGAAATGCTCGGTACATTCCATGAAAATCTATCTATTCAGGTCTACATTCTATCTTCCATTTAGATTACTCCATAGCATCACATTGGAATAGGAGAAGAAGTATTTTTGTAGCTGTTAAAGTGGAATGTTTAAGATTTTAAATAAGCTGGTTTGTTGTTGTTTTTTTTCTTTATTTCTTTTCATTATTTTTTTTGGGTGGGGACGGGGGTACTTTTTTTTTTTAAATACTGTATTAGGTTTGTTGAATAATAATAAAAAAAAAGACAGAGAAGAATTACACTTTAATTGTTTTCTTTCTTTTTTTTGTTACCATCTACACTTGGTTTTTTTCTTTTCAGATTTACTTTTTATATACATGTACCAGTGTACTTCCAACATAAAATAGTTTTTATTTAATTTGTTTCAAGTGATGCTATGGGAAATTGTCAACAACAACAACAAAAAAGAAGATGTATGTGTATTTGTGTGTACATATATATAGAAAACTATTGTGTAAATAATGTATAAAACCTCATGTACAAAGTTTTGTATTTGGTGCTATAGTATACTTCATTAAATGTTGGAAAGGGTGCTTATTGTAGGTCACCTTCTAGTACTGATTCATTCTGCTGTCTGGTTTGAGGGCTGATTTTGTTTCGCCTATGGAAAATATGATATACAGTGAAACCCCTCTAAACCAGACACCCTCGGGACCAGGGTGGGATGTAGCCTAGTGGTAAACTGCTCGCTTGATGTGCGGTTGGTCTATGATTGAGCCCGGTCAATGTGCCCATTGGGCTCTATCTTGTTCCAGCCAGTGCACCATGACTGGTATATTTAAGACCATGGTATGTGCTATCCTGTCTATAGGATGGTGCATATAAAAAAAAACCTTGCTACTAATGGAAAAATATAGTGGGTTTCCTCTCTTCACTATATGTAAAAATTACCAATTGTTTGATATCCAATAGCTGATGATTAATAAATAAATGTGCTCTAGTGGCATCATTAGACAAAAAACAAAAAAAACCTCAGGACTAAGTAAAATGTCTGGTTTCAAGAGGCATCCAGTTTAGAGAAGTTAAGTTCAGTACTGATTTTTAAAAAAACTAAAAAAAATTCCAGTTAACAGAGGGTCCAGTTTTGAAAGGTTTCACTGTACATATATAAATGTATGTTTACTGATGACAACAACAGCATTCATTATTTTTTTTTTTTGGTCCATTGATTTCTGGTCTATTTTAAAAGTAATGCTAGATATCCAAAGATTTTTTTTTAATGTAAAATTTATTAAATAAATATTTTTATTTGATGGCAACAACAGCATACATTTTGTGAGTTTAAGACTACATAAAAAAAAATTCTTCAGAAATTGTAAGTGCATGTATTAGCTCATCCAAACTTCATAGATACATGTACCACTAAATAAAGGTGTCAGTGTCTTTTCCATGCAATTTATGTTGATTAATCATTGCCTTGTGCATGAAGTACTAGCCCATGGGTGACAGGTGACACATAAATATATTACTCTGGTGCCCTTGTATTGTTGGCGTGTCGGTTTTTACCGACAGTCAACACAGGAACAGATGATTAATTATCTGAAAGCTGCTCATTCCCAATCAACCAATGTCTGCACTGGAAAACGTACCATTAGCATTAATAGCAACGGTGTATATAGTGAATAGGTATAATATATATTATTTTGTTATGAACACTTGTATGTAAATGAAATATTAGTATACTATAGTAGAACATATATGCCGTATTCTATTCAGGTCAGTAGATAATTTAATATCATTTGTCTTTGCCTTCTAAACGATGCATCTGTATGTTGAATAACTTTTATGACTGTTATTTGTAAAAAGTTGCATCTAGTCATATTTCTAAATACATGTAGTGCATTCTCATGACTTAGAAATCTCTTAAGCATACACTGCTCAAATTGGATTTTAATTTTGCTTATATATACCGGACAGGCAAACAGTTAAATATACGTCCATGTGGTTTAATATTATTAGAAGCTGTTGTAAAAATTATTACGTTAGAGGGTGGGGTGGTGAAGGTAAAAAAAAACCCCAATACCCACCATATATTTTTAATTTGGTTTAATTGTATTACGTTAAAATTCAACCAGCAGACCCACCTGGCATACATTTATTATATACCTTCTCACCTCAAAACCCACATATGTAATATTTTTTTTAACAACCTAAAATTTTGAGTTTTCTTAATTTCGTCTTTGGTAACTGGTACACAAAGTGAAATGCGGTTTGTAATTAAAATTGCTCAAGTAGTCACTTATGTTATGTAGGCCATTTGTCGTAAAAGGACACCTTACTATTCCACAAAATATAAAATTGATTGCAAGTTTTCAGTGACCACCAATATTAAGAGGCCACTCTACTGTTCCACCGAATGTCTGATAGGGTACTTGTTGACCTGTATTAATAGCCACCTGGCTTTATCAGACTAATGTATATACAACTATAATGGCACTGTAAGTTAAAACATATTAAAAAAAATACTATTATTTACAGTGGAACCTTGTTAATCTAGTCATATTTCTGGACAACTAAACTACATTTAAAATAGTCTTCCTTAGATCAAAAGCAAAACAAATATTTATGAGTTCTTGTTTCAATCAGAATCATGACAAAAAAAACCAAAAGATTTATATAGTGGACATCGCAAAGCTAGATTCAAAGGAAATTTATTTATTTTATTTCAACTTATTTTTTGTGCTTATATCCAATTAAAATTCAAGCATGCTGTCCTAGGCACACACCTCGGCTATCTGGGCTGTCTGTCCAGGACAGTAAGTTAGTGGTTAGTGAAAATTAAGAGAAAAGGGTTTAGTGGTCTTACACTACCCATTGAGTCGTTAAAACTTGCTCTGGGTGGGAGCCGGTACCGGGCAGCGAACCCAGTACCTACCAGCCTTATGTCCGATGGCTTAACCACGACACCAATGAGGCGGGAAAGAAAATGTGCCAGTATACAGAGTGGCATACGGTATGTCACCCAAGCTATTGTCAATGGATGGGACTTTGAAATGTGCTGATTTATACAGAAATCTGGCTTACACAGATGCTTGGACAGTCCACTATACCAGTGTCTTAATGAAAAAACTAAAATCTAAAATATTGTGTTGTCTGGTTGCACAGTAAAAGGCAAAATAATTTTGTTCCAAGAATTAAGAAAACCCTTTAATTACAGCCATTATGGCTCGAGTCATTTGTGTGACTGGTTTTGCCTGATGTTTAATAGTGATCACAGAGCCAGTTACTTCTGCATCTATTTAGAAATTATTTGCTGTTTTAGCAATATCCGGTTCAAGGAAGCAAGTTGTTTTTGTTTGTTAAATTATAAGCAAAATATTTGGACTAATGATTACATTGACTAAGTGGCCATTTTGTTTGATTGTACAGCCTCTTGATAGGGTTCCTGAATAATCAGAATCTGGATTATCAAGGTTCAATTTTGTGGTAACTTTTATTAAAAAGTAAAATGCTTACTGTTACATGGTTGGATTGGAAATTTAAAAACAAAACTTTTTCTTGTTTTAGTTACTAGTATTCTAGATGTTATTATTGACATCAGAGTCATTCTGTTGGTCCTTCAGTGTTTGTATATGTATTGTGTTTCAGTTACACAGAACATATTTACAATTCTTATGTCATTCACAAAAATACTTGTTGCAGAATATATACTGGTGAAAATGTTGCCACAGAATATATTTTATGGCAGTTTGTGTGTAATTATTTAGTGCCAATGTTTTTGTTATGGTGAAGGAGATATGTAAACAATACATATATGTAATGGGAATGGAATAAATGTTTTCTTTTTTTTAAATTTTGTTTTGTTTTCTGTTAGCTTTTTAGTTTTTAGCTCTGCTATGATGTTCATCGGCAGAGCTTTTCCAACAGTGATTTGTCCATTGTCTGCCGTCTGTCCATCAACTTTTCTTCTCCTAGGGTTTTCATTAGCTCCACTTCATTTTGATAAACCATTCCAAATTATGAAAACTGTGCATGAGGAATCAGCATGGGTCAACACCTGCACCCATGACAGGCGTGCGCTACAATAGCTTGCTCTGAATGTGCATGTTAAACCCTTAGACCAGACCATACCATACCAGGGGTTTCATTTGATTAATTGTTCTGAAACTTGGTACAATGATCCTCCACTGGGGCAATCTTCACAAACTAATTGATAATATTTCTAATCATTTATTTTTTTAAATATTTAAGTAGAAATATAACATTGGAAGTCTGAATTTTTTTAGAGTTTTGATTTGATTGTTCTGAACCATGATACGACGATACTCTGGAGCAGTTTCCACAAACTAAAATTTGTTTCTGAAATTTAGAATATATTTTTTTTAATTCAGTTTTTCAAATTTAAATTTAACATTGCAAATAAAACAAGTCTGTCTTCTAGAACTTGATTAGAAAGTTCTGAAACTATTTATAATGCTTATTGGCCAGTCTTTACAAACAGAAGGGACTATCCTGAGTTTTCAACCACAGCAAAACTTCCATTTGTTCCATCCAACAAAGTAAAAGCCTGTCATACTTTTTTCTTGGTTTTTAAAACACCATCTTACATTAAAATGTTTTAAATATATTAACATTATATCCATGGATATTATTTCAAATTTCATTAGGCTACTGGAAGAAACAATAAATTCATATGTACAAAATTATTTTAGACAAAAATTGATATTGAGATATTACAAAACATTACAATGTCCTGAAATGCATTGGTTATGAAGATATTCAAATCCTATGCAAGAAAATGTAAGTAAATTGTAATTTTAATAATGTAAAAGCTTTATTTTGACGAAAACCTTTTAAAATGGATACAAACTCACAATATTTTAATGATTTTTTTTCGAATTTGTGATTTGTGATTTTTTTATATTAAATTTAAACATTTTAAACAGAAATTTAAGTGAAAATATGAAAGTATCTTCTATAGTTTTGACTGAATAGTTCCGAAACTGTATACCCGTAATTATTTTCAGGGTCAGTATTCACAAACTAATGATTTGAGAAATTTTGAAATTTTATTTAAAAAAAGATTAATTTAAATTGAAAATTTAAAGGTTTATATCTTAAATATTATCTTCTACAGTTTTGATTGGATATTTCTAAAACTTCGTACTATCATTCTTTCGATCAGTCTCCATAAACTAAAAGTGAAATACATATATATATATATATATATATATATATATATATATTATTTTATTTTTTTATATAATAAATAAAAATTGAACATTGAAATTTTGAAAGGCTCAATGAAGTATCATCTAATATGGTCAAAACTAAAAATAATTAGTGGAGCTCTTAGGTCAACACTTAGGCCTACTTAGACGACACAAATGTATGGGTTTTTTGCCTGAATAAAGTAAATTTATGCAAGCAGTTTGACCAGTACACATTTTGAATGCTTGTAATTTAATTTAAAAAAAAAAAAAAATCTAAACAAAAGAGCAAAATGTTTTCAAAGTCGAAATCAGCCGATTTAGTATTCGAAACTGTTCGGTTACGAATGGTCTGCACAGTTACATCCGGAACACTTCGGAGGATACCGATGGCTGTTCACTTCCGTATCTGGGCACATCAAACTCGACAGGTCGAAGAAATGTGAAAGTTGTTATGAACCACTGTAAACAAGTATGTCTGCGATGCACATGGGTGACACGGCCCGTTTTCTTGACATGGCCAGGTACCAGGACTGTACAATTCTCAACCACCAGGTTGCTGAGTCGCAACAGAATGATAAACTATTTCAAACCAAAGCGAGCGGCAGTGCTTTCGAAAATGACACGATACGAGTTTGAGAAACGACTCTGCGACACGAAGACCGAAGAGGAATTAAAAAGACATGTATGAATTTCCTATCGGTATACCTGTCATAGCAAGCGTAGAGAAATTTTTTAATCCAGGCTGGAAATAGTGACTTACGAAACTCCAAAAGCAGTCAATTATTTTAGACAGCCTGATAGGGGGTGAAATAAAAATCCACCTGCTAAACCCTGCCCTAGTCCAATACTCTGCCAGTCGAGAGCTAGACAGACATATGATTATGTATGGTTATAGAGATATGCCTTTAGCGAAAACGTGGAATGGCTGCCTACCACAAGGTAGACAAACATATATGTAGTAATACAAAAAAAATCCTGTTTGATGCTAAATACCTTTACATTGATATATGAATATAATTTTCCAGTTTGCCAATAACAAATATTTTACATAGTAACACACCACAGGAAGAAACCTGACAGCATCCCCTTTCAGTAATGTTCCGGTTTAATTATATAGGCGGGGCGGGACATGGCCCAGTGGTAAAGTGCTCGTCTGATGCGTGATTGGTCTGGAATCGATCCCCTGTCGGTGGACCCATTGGGCTATTTCTTGTTCCAGCCAGTGTACCATGACTGGTATGTGAAAGGCTGTGGTATGTGCTGTCCTGTCTGTGGGATGGTGGATATAAAAGATCCCTTGCTATCAATGGAAAAATATAGCGGGTTACCTGTCAAAATTTACAAATGTTTAACATCCAATAGCTGATGATAAATAAATCAATGTCCTCTAGTGGTGTAATTGGACAAATATCCGTGTAGCTCTCAAATGGCAGAGTACTCGTACTAACCCCTAAATAGCAAACCACATGTCATATTACAAAGAAAGAATTATATAATGAGGTTGACTTCGGCCATCTCAGTTCTAATTTTTCGCTCACAACCATTAACCTAACCCGATTACACTGCCATTCAAGAGCTAGATAGACATTTGGGTGCGAGTGCGAATAATTTTAACATGCTCATATACCACTAGAGTTTCGAGCATGTCCGTCCCGGGGCCTGTCTCTGGATAGCCAGTGACTTGCTCCGGGACAGAACAAAATTAAGGGGACAATTTTGAAATTTACATCCAAAAATTAAATAGTGGGCCTTTAAAATTTTGATGCACATCTCTAATTAATATAATTAATAAAGAAAATTCTACTCATTAAATTTGGTTGCTAGATTAGATTGGGCAGTCAAAATGAAATTAGATAGATAACACGCCTGATTTGGGATGGGGGTGGGGGGGTGAAAATGGACAGAATTTTGAAAATAGCAATTAGTAAAAGAAATTAGTAGGATTAAAATTAGAAAGAAAAAAGTTACAAGCCAAAAATAAAAAGAATTGACTGCTCGGTCGAATATTTATATAATTTGGAGCATTTTGGAAGGACAGTCCAAAAATAAATAAGAGAAAGAAGCGAGGATCGGACTATTTAATAATATTAAAAAAAAAAAAATAATAATAATTTCGACATGAATTTTTGAACGAAGGTCTGAAAGTTTTTAAAGTCTGATCTATACGTCCATGTGAGTGGCCTCGTTAAGGCCGTTAGGTTGTTACGTCAGTGAGGCTGGAGTGTCCCGGAGGTTCGGCAGCAGATGTTGGCGTCGTAACAGGGTACAGACTACCGTACCGTAGTCGGGGCCGCAGACCGCTCGGAACATCTTATGTAGATTCCGGTTGTCCAACTTGTTCGAAAGTATGGCCTGTCTATAGGTCTGCTCCCTCCGGTGCATCACGACTACGGTGTGGTGAGTACCGAATATCTTGCTGTGAAGTTCGTACTCGCTGCCGTCCTCCAGGGGTCTCCAGTCTGCGCTGAGGTAACTGCCACGGAGCTTGGTCGGGTCTGTCGTGTCCCCCTGCATGTACTGATGAAGGTGTTTCTTCAGTCCGCTCACTGCGATGGTCCACTCGGACTCTTCAGGGGGGGGGGGGGGGGGGGGGCGACTACCGGCGCTGGTCTCTCGGTCTTGGCTGGCTGGTTGGTCGGTGATGTTGCCTTCCTCTTACCAACGGCGGCTGAACGGGCCTGTGGCGTGGCGACTGGCTGTACCGGCGATACCGGCCAGTTCTGCCTGGGCCACGTGACGGTCGGCAATGGAGGGTCGTCGTGGGGTGTCTCACACACCGCGGTGTTGAGTCGGTCCCTCTCGGTGGTCGACGGTTTCCACAGGGCTGGTCTCGTCAACTCAGGCTGGGCTGGGGGCGGCGTCACAGAAGGGACCGCCGCTGGCGGTTGAGCCGCCAGCTTTGGTCCACCCCGTGCCGTTCCTGGCGCGCTTTTCCTCTTCCTCCATCTCCTCTTCTTCGTCGGTACGATTGCGTCACCGTACACCAAAGTCACGGAAGCCCGTGACCCAGTGTATGAGACGCGATGCTCCAAAAGTTTTCCATAACTGCATAAGAGCCCCCCCAGGTGGGGGGGGGGGGCAACTCGAGAGTACAAGGCGACACGTCTGTTCTCATCGTGAATCAGTTCGGAAGTCTAGACATTTGGACAGTTAGAATAGCTGTCTGTTGTTAGAGATAATTCTGTAACAAAAATGTGAGATTTTTGCTGAGGCAAAGATTTCTGCTCTAATACAACAATACTATGTTTTGTCATCTTAGTAATATCTTTACATAGATATTTTTCAAGCTTGCTGATCAATAACAGATATTTTACATATTCGCCACTAATTCACACACTATAGAAAGAAACCTGACAGCAACCCCTTTCAGCAATGTTTCAGTTAAATATGTAGGTGGTGTTTGGTTTCAGTTAAATTCCACCCAGCATTAATTATAAAGTCATTCAACTTGATTTTTTGTATTTTTATTGTACTTTCCATTCATTCATTCAAATATGTGGATGCTGTTCAGTTTCTTCCTGTAGTGCACATATTGGTCATTAATGTGTGAAATATTTGTTGAAAATGATCAGTATAAAGTACGTATTTAATTTTAAACATAAGATTATTGTTGTACATTCCCCCCACCTGCTATTGAACAAACACAATAGCAAGCCATATTTCACTTCCTATTTTGATCCCTGTAATAGTACTCTATGGGTACATGTACCAGTATACAGTGTAAGTAAGATTTGTTTACAATAGAAAAAGAATGCTACCAACCATAGGCATCCGCAGGATTTCTTTTTGGAGGGGAGAGTGGCAAGACATAATAAAGTATAGACCATGCCAGGGGTAGGACCCAGGGGAGATATGCCTGACCCCTTAATTGATATAGGCATGCAAAACAAGTTTCAAGGCACGGTGAAAGTAAGTGAACATTTTGGGAGGACTGATGAATATCGAATGTGTAAAGCACCCAATTTTTTAGGGGATTCCAGCGCTTTAGATTTCACTAATTTGGGCACAACGGGGACTGTTGTCTTTTCTGAGTGCAGGAAGGTCATTTTAGTGTGACAGTACTGTCATTAACAGCTGCTGGAGAGTTGTCAGTATTCAGAAATGTATTTCAAGTTATTTTAATGTAATTCAACTTAACATTTCAGTTGGTTTGAGGTGAACTATTTTGAGATCAGCGTGTTTGTACTTAATTTGGGCGTGATTATTTTGGGCAATTATATATATATTTTGGTCACAACGTTTTCGCCTTGACTTTGATGCAGTCTAAAGCCCTAGATTCGGTAACATGCTCTCCCATGAAAATTGAAAACTATATTTTCTGAAATGCATTCCACAAGTATATTACAATCACTGATAATTGCAACACCTTTTGAATGCATTTTTCATGATGTATAAACATTTGTATACAAGTGTATATGCTAAGTATATTATAAACAACATGCCATGTACCAAGTTGTTGGGTCAAATAAAATAATTACTTACATTCTGTCAATTACTTACATTTTGTTACAATTTCAAATACAACACATAAATATAATAACAAACAATGAAATTACTACGTAGGACTTTTATTAAAATATTTAGCTGAACTCTGGTGTGACTCCCTTGGTAGGGCATTTATATCAATTCTAGACCGTTTCGGGGTTATATTCCCATAGAGAATTTTGAAAACTTTATGCCTTCTACAAGTCAAATTCATTATGGCAAATGTTGGTAAATTATGTCAATATTTTATTTGTTCTCCAGTTTAATTGAAATAATCTTGTTAGTTATACATGTTATTGTTTTTATTTTGTTATTTATTGAAGTTTGTATCTGTTTTCAGCTCGATTCCAAAAACTCTGATTATAAAGTTCTGTTGGAACGACACATGAATCACTTCAAGGCTTTAGAGATAATCCAGAAGAATCTAGTGTAAGACTTTCATATATTACCACATTGCACAATATTTCATGAGAACCGTTGTTCTGTTTGCGTGATGGTTACGCAACTTTAAAATCACGAGAACTGCCAATCGGTTACACAGTGAACAATATCATTCTAAAATTATGAAAGTGAAAAATCAATTGATGTTTTAAAATATTTTTGAACCACCATTGTAGCACAAAACCATAGTTCAAGGGTTTTAGGATTAGGTAACTCTATTCACTTAACCTCCAACCAGTGCACCACAACTGGACAAAGGCCGTGGTATGTGCTTTCCTGTCTGTGGGAAAGTGCATATAAAAGATCCCTTGCTGCATTAGGAAAAATGTAGCGGGTTTCCTCTGATGACTACGAGTCAGAATTGCCAAATGTTTGACATCCAATAGCCGATGATTAATTAATCAATGTGCTCCAGTGGTGTCGTTAAACAAAACAAAACTTCTTCCATTCACGTAACCGAACAATCGGTTACCTAAGTAAAACTCATGTGAACTGACTTCCGGTTACCTAAGATTTTGAAATATTGTCCACTGTTACCACTTGCTGCACTGGAAGGATAGCTAGATGAATGCATGTTTTTGTCCATCTCAGCTAGCGTAGACATTGTTAGCTGAAAATGATCATTCACGTTAAAAACAGTACTTAATTTTCCACATCATTTTTGAAAAACACAAAAAACATCGCCTAAATGTGATCAATTGTGTACTGTTTCAATATAACTTACACACATGTGCATCAGCACATTAAGAACAGTGATATGAACGAACAACAATGTTTCAGCTTGTTTGTGATAATTGGGAATTGTAAACTTTATAAATGTGTTGTAACATAAACGTTACCAGGCCCATAATTTATGGTATCCTGTACATGGGTTAATAGGCACTACCATTCAATGCCCCACCAATGGCCTCGGTATGTACTGTCCTGTCAATGGCAAAAGTGCATATAAAAGATCCAATACCGCATTATGAAAAGAATTGCCTGTGTTTTGGCAGCAGGTCTTCTATCTGTTGTCCAGGTGTTAAAGTACTTATGTTAGACATCATGTAGCTGTAAGTTAAAATATACTAACATGTTGATAAACAAATATTCCTTTCCTTTCATATCCTTGGGATTATTGACACGTGAGCTAAAGACGAGTCCTTTTGTCATTGTGCACTGTGACCAAGAAAAGGGCTTGCTTCAGAAGCATTATATCATATGAAGGGACAGGATTTAGCTCAGTCGGATGAGGTGCTTGTGTTGCAGGATCGAACCACCTCAGTGGATCCATTCAGCTGATTTTTGTTTCTCATTCCAACCAGTGCACCACATCTCGACAAAGGCCGTGGTATGTGCTTTCCTGTCTGTGGGAAAGTGCATATAAAAGATCCCTTGCTGCATTAGGAAAAATGTAGTGGCTTTCCTATGATGACTATGAGTCAGAATTACCAAATGTTTGACATGCATTAGTTGATGATTAATTAATCAATGTGCTCTAGTGGTGTCATTAAAAAAACAAAACCCTTCTTCTAGATCATATGATTGATTTCATTCGTAAAAATATCCATTTGGGTTTTTCCATTTCAGCCAATGTGTCATAATTGGTATATCAAAGAACATGGTATACATTGTTCTGTCTATGGGGAAAGTATACAGTAGTGTTTACAATAGTGGCAAAAGTGGTACGAGGCATAATTGTATAGTATTAAAGTATACAGTAGTGTTTACAATAGTGGCAAAAGTGGTACGAGGCATAATTGTATAGTATTAAAGTATACAGTAGTGTTTACAATAGTGGCAAAAGTGGTACGAGGCATAATTGTATAGTATTAAAGTATACAGTAGTGGTTACAATAGTGGCAAAAGTGGTACGAGACATAATTGTATAGTATTAAAGTATACAGTAGTGTTTACAATAGTGGCAAAAGTGGTACGAGGCATAATTGTATAGTATTAAAGTATACAGTAGTGTTTACAATAGTGGCAAAAGTGGTACGAGGCATAATTGTATAGTATTAAAGTATAAAGTAGTGTTTACAATAGTGGCAAAAGTGGTACGAGGCATAATTGTATAGTATTAAAGTATACAGTAGTGTTTACAATAGTGGCAAAAGTGGTACGAGGCATAATTGTATAGTATTAAAGGTACAGACTCTAGTTTCAGCCGGTGAAAGTGGACACTAAGTTTGGTTGATCTACAAACCTGTAACACATTTTAATAGTCTGTGATGGTAAAATGGAGAAATACCCCTGATCATAGACAAGAGCTTGTGTCTATAACAGTTACTTCTCTGAGATAATGCATGTATAGAATTATGAAAAATCTATTTCATGGTATTACAAAAATAAGAATCACCAGAAACACTTCGAATGGTTGGAAATGGATAATCTAAACAATAAAATCTAAGTAATGTCCCATTTCAATTATCAAAAATTGATCTAATAGTGGAAACTATTCAGTAGTGCTTACAAACTGGGGTCTGCAACTTTAATTATGATTATGATTCAAAATAGTATGTAGTGCTTGACTGGTTTATTAGAATTCTGGCTTTAATTTTAGACTTGTTTATTTTCAGAGCTGCAAACATAGATACACGTGTGGTAACTCGTTTTGATTTCAACAGTGATGTTATTAAATGGGCCGATGTTATTTTCACTGCTGGTGGTGATGGCACGTTTCTGCTGGCTGCTAGCAAAGTTTTAGACAAGTCTAAACCTGTCATTGGGATCAATACTGACCCTGATAGGTAAACATATTTTGTTTGTTTTTTAATTTATTAACCAAAAATTTCATTTTACATGTATATGGATATTTGTAGAAGTTTTGAGATTTCTCTGGTTGTTTATTTTAGTTCTAAAGGTTATTTATTATTGTTTATTTTAAAATTGAAGATTGCTTATTGTTTGTGTAGAAATTTTAAAATTGTTTATTCTGTAAAAAAAATTCATATCTGAATGTTATTTATTGTTGTTTGTTTTAGGTCTGAAGGTTATTTATGGTTCTAGATCATAAACTTTCCATCTTCAGATTATTTATAGTTGTGTATTTTTGTTTGTTACATTTGAAGGTTGTTTATTGTTGTTTATAATGAATTTGAAAGTTGTTTGTTGTTGTTTGTTTACATCTGAAGGCTGTTTTATTTCAGCTCTGAAGGCTGTTTATTGCTACCAAAGGTGGAGTATGCAGCTGTTTATTGTTGTTTGTTTACATCTAATGGCTGTTTTTTATATATTTTTTATTTCAGGTCTGAAGGCTGTTTATTGCTACCATAAGTTGAGTATGCAGCTGTTTATTGTTGTTTGTTTACATCTAATGGCTGTTTTTTGTTTTATTTCAGGTCTAAAGGCTGTTTATTGCTACCAAAGGTGGAGTATGTGGCTTTTTAGTGTTGCTTGTTTACATCTAATGGCTGTTTTTGTTTCATTTCAGGTCTGAAGGCTGTTTATTGCTACCAAAGGTGGAGTATGTGGCTTTTTAGTGTTGCTTGTTTACATCTAACGGCTGTTTTTTTTTCATTTCAGGTCTGAAGGCTGTTTATTGCTACCAAAGGATGAGTATGCTGCTGTGAATTTTGAGGCAGCATTGAGAAGATTGCTAGTGGGCGACTTCAGGTAAATTATGTTAATAATGCTTGACTGTCAATTGAAATCAGTATTTATTAGAGAATAATTATGTTGTATTTGACCATTTGCAGACGTTAATTATGGTTTTACTGTTGCAAATTGAGTTTTACCAGCAAGTACGAAGCAGAGACTGTAAAAGAGATATTTGCGACTGTAAAACCAGCATTATGGTGAAATACAATATAGTTATCTCCATTCTAAATCAATTAAACATTAAACAAATTGTTTGTGTAAATAATATTTTTAAAAAAGAATGCAATGTTAACAAAAATCTGGTCACTACTTTTGTCTTACAAAGTATCCACCGTGCAAAATAATTCCCAATTTTATTTTATTATTTTAATAATGACAATTATTATTACTGATTTTACTGGTTCTGGACAGTTATTGTGACAGCTGGTGCTCGATAATGCATACAGAGTGATGATTCATCATTTGGTATAGAACTTTGCTGTTTTTATTTCCTTCAACATTGCTTTAAAATGACCAGTTTCAACATTATATTTCTTTTTAACTACCGTATTTGACCGGAAATTAGCCCATGTCTTTGAATAAGCCCTCCTCCATTTTGATAGCATTTAAGAAATTAGGCCCTCATTCGTAAATAAGCCCACCCCCAACTTCGTCACCTTATAAATAACACAAAACTGCAAGTTTGCTCAAAGTTCATTTAAAAGGTCATACCTCCTGCAAATACTTAAACACACAAATTTAACACAATATTTTACCACCAGTAAGATTTAGTAGTCTAACAGTAACAGTGTGTAACATTGTTTTCAATTTCATGCCTGCAGTATTTCTTTGAAGTACCCAAACCCAAGTCTGAACTAAAACCAATGTCTATTTTTACCACCCCACTGGGTCCGCAGTTAATGCTAATTAGGCAAATACCTTATTCTGATTGGCTAAGAACAATGGCCTAGATTGACAATTCTTGTAGTGTAAGCTGGCTGCCTGTCAGAAACGTGTGTATACACTATTGAGTTTGTTGTTTTAAGTCTTCTCAGCATTAAATTTTGAATGTAAATAAACAGCACTGGTAAGTAATTGTAACATAGAAGGTGCGTTTCTGATAATTAGATACTAGTAAAAAAAAAAAATTAATTAATAAACTATTATTTATTAATAACAAATGGAACACTAATTAATAAATGTGCTACTGGACGTTTTTCATTTTCTTCCTAGTTCATTTAATTATTATTTATTTTAATTATTAGTTTTTTTGTTTTTTTTTCAACAAAACTGGCCCCTTGTCTGGGAATAAGCCCACCCCATGCTAAGCTTACAATGAGTTGTCTTGGCCCCCTGGGCTAATTTCCGGTCAAATACGGTATGTTATATTCATAGTTACATGGTGATGCATCCCAGATTTTTCAGAACCCTTCATTTGGTATTTATCAACAATCTCACTACATTCACACAGCTTTTTAATTTTTCAAATAATATTCTTAACAGAATTATGCAAATTTCATCCCATATTTGTTCCGAACCTTTCATTTGGTATTTATACTCCTTTTAAAATTTTCAAAAAAATCTGTTTCAGCTGGAAGTGGCGTAACCGAATTCGAATCACAATGTCTGGATACCATGCTAATGATGAAGCCATTGAACTCCATGATCAACAACTCCAGTTTATGGAGCACCGTTTCACGGAGCACGTTCAAGAGAATGAAATGCACGAGGTTCGGCGTTCTAGCCATCTACATCACAAACTACCAAAGCCAAAAATTCTCCCGGTCCTAGCTCTGAATGAAGTCTTCATAGGAGAGTCACTGTCATCAAGGTACTGTCACACAGGTCACCATGCAGGCGGTAAGATGGCAGGTGGTATATGCTGTTTTGTCTTTGCAGAAGTTCAGCTAAAAGATCCCATGTTTTTTGGGCATCAAATAGACAATAAGACAGCTAATGAAGTCATTAGAAAGTGGGTCAAGCCAAGTTAACTGTTCAAGGGTCTACAGTTGCAAAAAATACAAGACATTCACATGATTCTGTGAAAAAAAAACACATTTCAGTTTACAATGGATATAACCATATGGGGTTTTTAGATTTGAAGGTGTTATTGTCTATTTGATGCCTGCAGATGTTTTTTTTTTTTTTAACTCATGCTAACACCTTTGAATAAAAAATTACGTTTGCATGTATCAAATAGACAATAACATGCATGACAATAACACACATGAATATAAAATATTCATATGGTTATCTCCTAAGCCAATGATTAATAAATTATTGTGCTGTAATGGTGTCGTTAAACAAAATAAACTTTGTTCGTGTTAAGAGGTGGGACGTAACCCAGTGGTAAAGCGTTCGCCTGATGTGCAGTCGGTCTAGGATCAATCCCAATCAGTGGGTTCATTGGGCTATTTCTTGTTCCAGCCAT
This sequence comes from Gigantopelta aegis, assembly GCF_016097555.1. Lineage (NCBI taxonomy): Eukaryota > Metazoa > Mollusca > Gastropoda > Neomphalida > Peltospiridae > Gigantopelta > Gigantopelta aegis. The sequence goes on from NC_054704.1 coordinate 25,627,522, forward strand.
TGCACCATGACTGGTGTGTGCTATCTTGTCTATGGGATGGTGCATATAAAAGATCCCTTGCTACTAATGTAGCAGGTTTCCTCTCGAAGTCTATATGTCTAAATTACCTAATGTTAGACATACAGTAGCCAATGATTAATAAATCAATGTCCTCTAATAGTGTCGTTAAGCAAAACAACCTTTTTTTTGTTCCTGTTCAGGGTTTCATACTATGAGCTGTCTGTGAATGATATGCCAAGGGAGAAACAGAAGAGTTCGGGAATCACCATCTGCACAGGAACAGGCTCCAGTTCATGGTACTTCAATATCAACCAAATACATGTTGAGGCTGTTAAGGACATTCTCAGCATAGGTAACCAAGCACCACATAGCCATGTAGTAGGAAACATATGGCTATACAGCATTGAAAGTCCAGTTCTTTGTACCAGAGATAAAAAAAATTGCATCTAGCTTTACAATCTGGAAAATGTCATCACTCGACCATGTTTCTGAAGTGAAATTTGTCAGTTTGACCCTGCATTTTTCAACCAAAGAGGAAATTTGTCAGTTTGACCCTGCATTTTTCAACCTCAAATTGTAAGAAAACAACCGGACACTTTTTGATGTATGTAATATTTTTTAGATGACATCCTCATAAGTCTAATGCACAAGAACTTAATTTATATTTTTAAAAATCCTTCATCATGATTGTTATATTCTTTAAAACATCTAGAGCTTTCTTTAAATAATAATTTTCAGCATATTTTAACAACAATATTTTAATAAATATCAAGAAATAGAACCAATGTGCATGTTATGTCATCAGTAATGTTTACAAAATGTTAGTCTACTTTGTCATATTCTTTTAGATATTCGAGTAACAACTTAAAATTGAATACCAGTAAAAAAACAAATACCATGTTTGTTTGTTAGTCTACCATGTTCTAGCATCTTCAGTACTTTTAAATATTATTACAGGTCATAGACTGTAATCACTAACCGACATATTTATATTTTTAACAGCTAATAAACATAAAGACGGAATAAGTCCAGTTGAAGATGCAAAAACGCTTGAACGCATTGCACAAGAATTTAACAGTTCACTCTGCTTTGATGCATCCAAACTCATGATGGCCTACACAATTAGAGATCCAGTTGTAAATGGTAAGAAATAGGAAATTACCGTTATTTAAAAAAAACTAAAATTGTTTTAAATCACTGAAATTTATCATTATAATTGGGGATAAATGTAAAAAGCTATTGAAATTGAAAACTATATTTTCTAATAATATTGGTTTGAAGGCTGAAGCTTAAGCTTAGTAACAGTACGACATTTGACAATGAATCTAGATTCATGTACATAGATTCTGCTTGGTCAGTGCAAAACAAGACGTCTTTAAAAAGAATAAGAACCAGGAGACGTTTAAAAAACAAGAAGCTTTTTTTTCAAGATGTCAAATGAACAAAGTAAAAAGAATAAGAACCAGGAGACGTTTAAAAAAAAAAGAAGCTTTTTTTCCAAGATGTCAAATGAGGAACATAGGGAAATACATTTATTATATTTTACATTTAGTGCTATTTACATTTGCAAAATTTTACATTGAATCTGTTTACTCTTGTAGGTGTTTTCCACGTTTCCAAGCCACGCGGTTTTGCTAAAAGGTAATATCACCAATTCAGTTATTTGCAGTTTAGTGAAATTCAATATAACATAACACTATACAAAATATACTTGGGGCTTGATGTAGCCCACTGGTAAGGCCCTCGCCTGATGCGCGGTCAGTCTAGGATTGATCCCTGTCGGTGGGCCCACTGCACTATTTCTTGTTCCAGCCAGTGCTCCACAACTGGGATATCAACGCCTTGCTATTAATGAAAAATTTAGCAGTTTTTCTCTAAGACTATCAAAATGACCAAATGTTTGATATCCCTTAGCCGATGATTAATAAATCAATGTGCTCTAGTGGTGTTGTTAAACAAAACAAACTTTTAACTATCATTGATTCATAATAGATGACAGATTGTATAGACTGCCTACTACTATGAAGACCACTTTCAAATTTATATCCTGTCACAATTTATTTCATGTGTACGGTTCTGTCCATGTGTCTGTTTGTTACATCGTTTGCTAAACGTTCTAAAAGTCACTTTATCAATTATCGTTCTGAAAGTCTCTTTATCAAATAAACTCTTCATCAATAATTTGCAATAAAATATTTTAATGTAATATTTTATTTTGCTTAAATTAAATGTCCTTACAATGTTAGTTCTATGCATGTTTATAATTGTTTTGGTTCTGCAAACATAATTCATGTATCTGAACAATTGGTTAGCTATGTAAAACTCGCACTAACTGACTTCATGTTATCTGTGAATTTGACAAATTGTCTAATGCAATATCAAAAATTATATTACGAAAATCTAAATAGGCGATGTCAGTGTATTTAATAATTAATAAACTGGTATTTTCTTGTACATTTTACAGGTTGTCAGTTTTGTCACGTATGTGGGATGCATGCCTAGTGGTAGATGGTGGATCTTCTTTCAAGTTTAACGATGGCGCCAGAGCAACATTTGAAATCCATGACGATGATGCTTTAAGAACTGTATCATTTGACTGATGTGTGTGAATGTGTGTATGTGCAAGTGTGTGATTGTGTGAGTAGATAGCATTGCTGTGTGTTGAATATGTCTGGAAACTGCATGGAACCAAAGATATTTATATGAGAACATAATTTTGTAAAATATTACACATTACAAGTACTGTTATATATTTTAGAAAATATTTTGTTATGTAGTTTATATATATAAAAATAAAGTCTTTAAGCTTGAAAGTCCAAGTGATTTTAAAATTAACGTAATTTTCATAATTTATTGTGTTTATGGCAAACTTCAAATATCTCAAACTTGTTGGTTCAATCCCTTCAGCACAGAGAACAAACTTTGGCTTTGTAAACATGTTCAATTTAAACATATTCTAAGTCTTGTCTTCTAAGTCATCAACATGATTTTTTGTTTATAAATCCCGGTTAGCAATGGCAAAAACAAGTTTGATTTTCTGTATGATTTGTTGTATGTAATAGTTGACCTATGTACCTAATAATTCTGTATTTCTATGGGAAAATGCATATAAAAGATCCCTTGCTGCCAATGGAATTTGTTTTAGCAGATTTCCTCTTTTAATGTATGAAATGTAACTGATGATTAATAAATCAGGTTGTCTAGTGGTGTCATTACATCCTAATAATTCTCTATCTGATTCCTTATTTATCCCAGTTAACATTGTCAAAAATGTAGTATATTTTGTATGTGATAGGTACACTTTGCTAATCTACCTGATTTTTTATTCATCCCGGTTAACATTGTCAAAAATGTAGGTTTTTTTTGTTTTTGATAGCTAGACACATAGGATAAAATTACATTCCTTACTTCCACAGCATTAATAATAAGATGCATAGGCGTATGAGCTCCCATTTTTGTAGGGAGGTAGGCTGATTTTTGTCTGAATTAAACGAAAATGCTAACATCTGGATAATAACATTTATTCATATTAGATTTATGCCAAACGAATCACTACGCATTTTTACATGGATTAAGTCTAATATTGTGGGTAGAATGATGGAAATGTATGGTGAAAAGGTTTCAGGCAAGCCCATTTTGGCTAAATATCTATATCCTTTTTGCCTGAATTTGAGGATTTGCTCCAGCCCCGTCCCTGGGTGTTCAGGTGCACATAAACCTCTGGTGAGAGGGAAGTTTTCAAGGGGGTTGAGTTACCCCACCCAGAAAATTTGCTTGGAGTAGGGGAGAGGGATTCGACGTCCAAAAACTCTGGTTTTAGAGGTAATTGGCCAAATTTACATAGCCTGTTTTTGACTTGTACGTATTTACAATGGTTAATATTTACAATATTTAAAACGCCTGGGTCTATATTTTCTAAGCTATCTTAGCGCTACGAAATCATAAAACCATCGTAGGGTGTGATGTCACTACAGCACACGCCATAGTGATGTCATAGTTTATGATGATTTTACGATTTCGTACGCTAAGATTGCTTCGAAAATATGGACCCAGCCTTTAAGAAAGACAAATTTTCGTACATTTAGCCTAGTACCTTTATTTAGTTGGTACAATAATGTTGATAATATTTTCATTTTGATGGACAAAATGACTTAATGCATTAACTTAATACTCTTTAGTGAAACAGGTATTGTATGTTTTTCATGTCATGTTACCCATTGAATGTTTGAAGTGCTATTTAGATTATACAAATATAGCAGTAATTTTTCTGCATTGGTGCAAATTATTTTATGGAATATCTTATGTGTGTTACAAAAATACTTTTATTATTTGGTACTGGTTGAATCTCAGCAGTTTCCCCATGTGATGTATTGAAAATAAAATTGTTTTTAATATAGATGCCTTCTTGTTCATTGTATTTATTTTGAAAAATATACTTGCAAGTGGATGGGCCGAGATTTAGTGCAAATATTGAAGAAGATTATTTGGGGAGCATGATCACACCAATGGAAGGTATTACCGTTTTTAGACCCCTGAAAATAAGAGTGTTAATTTTTCAACATGGTTCATACAGATTATGGGAAATTGTGTAAAGTCATGAAATTTATGAATGTAATTTTCTGGTGCCCAAAAAGTTGTGGAATTTTAAGCTGGATCACAAAAAGTTGTGGAAAATTATAACTGATACAAAAACAGAAAAATATTTCCAATTAAAATAACTCAAGAACAGAGGTAATAATATACTGTTAAACAATCTTTGATAATCTTTTTTTTTTAACCGGCCCCTGTGATGTCGTCGTTAAGCCATCTGACATAAGGCTGGTAGGTACACGGTTCGCAGCCCAGTACTGGCTCCCACCCAGAGCAAGTTTTAACGACTCAGTGGGTAGGTGTAAGACCACTACAACCCCTTTTCTCCCACTAACTACTAACCCACTGTCCCAGACAGACAGCCCAGATAGCTGAGGGGTGTGCCCAGGGCAGTGCTTGAATCTTAATAGGATATAAGTATGAAAATAAGTAAAAAGAAAGAAAGAAAAAAGATAATTTTTTTAAAAGATCATGGAAAATGCCTTTAAAAGTCATGGAATTTGGTTCATAAGGCAGCTGCGTTTGAACCCTCTTCAAAGTATAGGTGGCAAAATTATTATTTTGGAGTAAAATGGCATCACAAAGGGTATATTCTCCTTATCCAAGGTAGAAAATGATTCTTGGTTATGCATAAACAATAAAGGTGCAATGCCTAGGTGTAGTAGCAAGTCATCCACCGATGGAATAGATCAATCCACCTTTGTTGATCTAATATGTGATTTCCCATTCTAACCACATGCACTACAAATGGAATATCGAGGCCAAGGTTTGTTTGTGTTATTCTCTCTGGGGGCAGTGTATATATGTTACCTTACAGAAATAGGCTCTATGACAGTAATAGGTTTGTTCTTATTCTGTATGTACCAAATAACATCTCAACAGTGCCCCGACTTTAAACTGAGCATTTAGTACTCCCAATTGATGTGATATACGTCCATGCAAATTATCTGCCAGTAACATGGGGTCGGGGTAGACAAAAAACCACAACTAATGACTGTTGGTTAGACGATGTGATGAGGTGTTAAAATTACTTCTCATTTCTTCTCCCTTTCCACATGTAAAAGTCATACATTTTATTCTTATAAAACATTTTGGAGTTGGGTTTTTTAGTGAGTACATGTATATTGGTATTGTTTGTAAAACAGATGTTCAAAAAAGTGAAAATTAGAGAATATGGCTATAAGAATATATGATCCAGCTCTGGCAGGAAATCATTATCCAATGATTAAAAACTAGATAGCACAAGATAATTTGGTGTCAGAAGATTTATTTCTGACATGGTATGCTAGCTTTTTAACTGGGTATGAACCGTATCATCCAGTGCAAAATGTCTTAACATGTCACTTTCTAAAGGATGCAAATTTCCTGGAATTATTAAAGAATGCAAAGGACCACCAAGGTCAACTGATGTCATTTGTTTCAGTGTAGCTACAACAATTTTCTGGTTTTCTAAACCAACCCTGGCAAGTCCAACACAGACTGAGTCTTCAGACAAAACTGGAAAGCAGAAAAAACAAATATAAACATAACAATACATTTTCTTGTCTGAATACCAAAATAAATATTCAGCATTACTGAGAACTCTAATTATTATACTGTTATTAAGACTGTTACACATACTTTTTAAAACTTTGCATTTTAGAGCAGTTAGACACAGGAAAAGAGAAAACATAAATTTCGTGCTCTAGAACAAAAATAAATAAGCAGATCAGATTTTTATTTTGGTAATATTTTGCTAACATTATACAGATTGAAACAGTTGAACTTGTTATGGATTCCAAGTTTTCAGATACATTTTAAACACTACTGACCCTGGCTTAATATCAACTGGATTACTTCATGATGATGTAGTGATATAATATACAGTGAAAGCTGTCTAAATTGGATCACACCAGGGTCGTAATATTTATCAGGTTTAAACAGGATCCGGATTTTAGAAGGTTGTTTTATAGAATTAAAAAAATTCAGGACCATGAAACTTGGCCAGGTTTGACAAAATTCAGGTTTGATCAGGGTCTGATTTAGACATGTTTCACTGTAATACAAAACAAATATTTAATTTTTTCAAAACTTCAGTTAGTTCATTTTAATAATATTTCGTATCAATTATAGTCCTTCCCAGCCTCTATGAAAATTGTTTTTATAAATAATTTCAGTTTGATTTGATGTAAGAAGGAAAACAAGTGTTTTGGAAATAAAAAACATCATTTTTGTGAAAACAATCGGCTCAGAAATAAATAACTTGTAGTAAATACCATAGTAAGAGAATGATGTTCCCTGATGGGAAGAAATATAAATCACTTCACAATGCATAACTTTAGAAGTGATTTAATATAATACAAACCACAACTTCCACATTCTTCCCTTCTCTTCTCAATGACTTCCACAATCTGCTCAGCTGCTTGACTAGTCATCATAAATCTAGGTGGTTCATAGATTTTCCGACCTCTGTAAAAAGGGGGGAAATCAGACAAAAGTTGAAAAAAAATAGATGTTTGTTTCAACATGTTATAAATAGATATTAAAATTAAAATGATTTGCAGTATATTACTCCGTAACCCGAACATTATCGACATGACAAGAGAAATGTATTAACCAGATCTGGCAACCCAAACGTAAATCTTTCTACAGCAACTCAAATGTTACATATAATTTAGGGTTTCTTTGAGGTTTTGTTTGGATATTTTGTTTCGAGGGTTTTGACTGAGGTTGGAGTCAAGCAGAATTTGTAAAATCTGCAATTTAACATTTCCTTTAAACACTTATTACATCAAGAACATAATTTTTAAATGTACAATAAGTCAGATAGCAAGAGACAAAGAAGAACAGATGTCATGAATAAAACTTCAGTTTGTCAGTATATTTATATATTATTATATACTCTTCAAAAAAAGAAACGCAAAAGGGTACAAATGGGTTATAACTCCGATTTTATGTTTCCTACCAGTTCATGCTTTGTGAATATAAGGTCATTGCATGTCCCAAACACATTCCCACGGTTACATTCGATAAAACGCAGCTACTGTACAATAAAGTTCCAAAATGTGAATATTCGCAAAAACGCAGCCACGTGCAAACCATGTCACCACTGCACGTGCGTTGTCTGCACGTGCAACATGAACACCGACAGTATAAAAGTGCAGGGTGTTCGCTTGTCTGGCCTCTGTATCTGGCCGACAGTTGACAATCCAGGACATGCCACGTCTCAGTGAACCGCAGAGAAACAATGCCATCGGCCGACAAGACGCAGGCGAATCCAGAACGGCCGTTGCCAGGGCATTCCATGTGTCCCCAAGCACCATCTCCAGACTGTGGGACCGTTACCAGCAACATGGATCAACACGTGACCTCCCTAGATCCGGTCGACCACGGGTCACTACCCCCGGGCAGGACCGCTACATCCGGGTACGCCACCTTCGGGAACGATTGACTACTGCCACCTCCACAGCCGCAGCAATACCAGGTTTGCGCAGGATATCCGACCAGACCGTACAGAACCGCCTACGGTAGGAATTCGTGCCAGACGTCCAGTTCGAGGTGTCATCTTAACACCACAACACCGTCGACTCCGACTGCAGTGGTGCCAAATTCATCGACAATGGCCTCAACTGCGATGGAGACAGGTGTGGTTCAGTGACGAGTCCCGATTTCTGCTCCGACGTCATTATGGAAGATGTCGCGTGTATAGGCGTCGTGGTGAACGTTATGCGGCAAACTGCGTGAAGGAAGTGGTCAGATTCGGCGGGGGTAGTGTCATGGTGTGGGCAGCCATCTCACACACTGGCAGAACTGACCTGGTCCACGTGCAGGGCAACCTGAATGCACAGGGCTACATTGACCAGATCCTCCAGCCACACATCGTTCCAGTTATGGCCAACGCCAAAGCAGTGTTCCAACATGACAATGCCAGGCCTCACACAGCACGTCTCACAACGGCTTTCCTACAGAACAACAACATTAATGTCCTTCCTTGGCCATCGATATCACCGGATTTGAACCCAATTGAGCATCTATGGGACGAGTTGGACCGACGCCTCCGACAGCGACAACCACAGCCCCAGACCCTGCCCGAGCTGGCAGCAGCCTTGCAGGCCGAGTGGGCCACCATCCCCCGGGATGTCATCCGTACTCTGGTTGCTTCAATGGGCAGGAGGTGCCATGCAGTTGTCAACACACGTGGAGGCCACACCCGGTATTGACTCCAGATGACCTTGACCTTGGTGGTGTGTCCTATCACTTACTCACAATGGACTAGAGTGAATTGTGAACAATCCTGCAACATTTGGTAATTATCGGACTCACCATTCAATAATTAAATCAATTCTCCAAATGTTACGACAATGTGGTTTTGCGTTTCTTCTTTTGAAGAGTATATATATGTCATGAACAGTTATGGAACACCATATAACCATAAATAAAATGTGTTGAGTGTGTCATTAAATAAACCATTTCCTAGTTATAGAAAGATGGAAACTTGGCCTACAACACAAATGGGAAGGAACGATAACTTAATTCACACACATTCCAATGCAACTCACTTCATTAGGTTTTCAATAGTCTGTTCCTTCATTTTAATATCTGAAAAATAATAAATAAAATGAAAAAAATGCTTCTAAAATAGTTGTCAATATATTATTGTAGTGCAGTAAATTTTATATTTATCTTATTCCTTGTAAAACAGGTTTTCTTTTAAGAACAAAACTAAAAATGCAGAAGAAAAATAACAACATATGCATTCAAAAGTATATTAATCATCTCAAACTAACAATAAACTTTTTTTCTGAGTTTTGTAATGAACATCCACAGGTGCAAATATAAAACAAGTTTCATTATAGGATCAAATCACTTCAGTCAACCCATTCTCTGACTGGGTTTCTTCCCATCCCAACCAGTGCCTTCACAACCACCCAATAAAGGCTGTAGTATGGGCTGTCCTGTATGTCGGAACATACATATAAAAGATCCCTTGCTGGTAGTACTGGTAGTAAATGTTGCAGATTTTCTCTGAAGACTACGATTCAATATTACCAAATGGTAGACGCCCAATAGCTGATGTCTAATAAAGCAGTGTGCTCCAGTGGATTCGTTAAACAAAACAAACTAGCTTTAAGCTTTTGATCTAGGATTTATAGTTTGTGAGAACTGATGCTAAATGCAAAACATTCAACACAAAATTTTAATGCAAAAATTGATGCCATCACTGCTGCCGCTGCCAGCATCAAAAAGGTAATACCTATATCTCAACTTTTAATTTGTAACGGCAAGACAAAAACCAGAAAACTATAAAGAATCTTGAAAAGTAAGGAGTTCCTGTGAGCATTTCATCAAAGAACGAGAGCTACAATTTTCACGTACCAATAACGCTAAACTCTGGAATTCTAAAAATATTCTAAGCATTTTCATATCTCCTCAAGTAATAAGCCAAATAATTACAAAAAGAAGTGCAAATAATGAAAAACAAAAGAAACACAAATTAAAAAAGAAAAGAAAATGTAAAACTATTTGGTTTGAATTGTATCAGTTTGTCTTGTGAGCATCACAACCAGTGCTGGATATATAAGGGGGCAATTGCCCTGGGGCCCCCTGCCAGAGGGCCCCTCCCCAGACTAAGGACTTCCTTAAAAAAATTTTAACAATTATAAAATTAGTTATTTTTTTATTTGTCATGTAATTTAATTTTTATGTAGAGGGGCCCATGAACCTGAATTGCCCCAGGCCCCCCCAAGGTCTAAATCTGGCCCTGATCACAACAGGTATTTTTACCAAATTAATTTCATCATGAAAATATATATTAAAATATCTGCTAATCTTTTGTTGTTCAGTATAGTAATATGATTTGATTTCTGCTGCCTGCCAAGTCTCTCTCACCTAATAAACACAGTGTGTGCAGTCCTCTCTCCTTGTTTGCTGCAATCTTGTCAAAGAAACTGTGAGGTCGCCATGTGTCTGTCCAAAACACTATTGATACAGTCTCCCCAAATGTGTAGAGCTAGGACATGACATAAAGCATTTCAAATGAGTTTCTCACTTCTATAACTTAATTACCAGGGCTTCTAGAATTTTTATAAAATCCACTAGCCATGGGATCAGTGATTTTAGAAATTTATTAGCCACAATTAAAAATTCACTAGCCTTACTTTACTTAAAGTTAATACAATTTTACTAAATACTAGTAATAATCAAATATGTTCCCTAAAGAGGGAGATAGAGCTTAAAAACACTAACAGTGGGGTTTGGGTGTGAGCAGGATATTCATATAAACAAAATAGACTTAACTGCAACATTTGACCCTAAAAATTCACTAGCTGTTGGGCATGGCAATCGTAGTTATTTACTAGCCCAACACTGAATATCACTAGCCATGGGAGTGGGGCTACCATAATCTAGAAGCCCTGAATTACATAACATAATTGGGGTTACTAAAATATGCTCACTTAATCTACTATTTATGTTTACAACACTTGAGGTAAAGAGATATTGAAGTTGAAGTCTGGTATATTTTTTAACACCTAAGCATTTACAATAGGTCATGACATTGTGTATTTTCTATAATTAGAAGTAAATTATCAAGACATACATACCTGTAAACCACAGCACCCAACGGCATTCATTATAGATGCATTGTGTATCACCTTGTAAGGAATGTTTCTCTCGATTGCTCGTAAAATCAGATCCGTATGTGTGGTTGCACTACATATTAAAAGTAAATAAATAAGTAAACAAGTTTACAAAATTATGTTCCATTACTAAGAGTGATAAAATACTATAATTACTTCTAATTAGTTTATCACACACATGTATGCAAGAAGAATAATTGGTTTTGGAATGTATTATATCTCACTTGGTGGGTTGTAGGATCAATCCTCCTCAGTGGGCACAATGTTTTTCCCAATCCAACCAGAACTGCTATACCAAATGTCAAATTATGTTCTGTTTTCTGGAAAGTGCATATAAAAGATCATTTGCTGTATTGTGTTAAAAAACAAAAAAAATATATTTAAAGATCAACAGACGAGTGCTTCCCACTGGGCTATGTCCTGTCCAAAACTGGCAATAGTGTGGTCAAATGGGTGAAGCGAGCATTTATCAGAACTTATCATGTACTTGATTTATCAGAACATACATATTGACACCTATAACAACGTTTGTATCAGACCACTGAAGTACAATGATAATGTTACAATATTTGTGCTAATATTAAAGGGACTGTCCTGAGTTTCCTGCATTGTAAGATGTTTCCGACTAATAACTTTTTTATCAAAGCTGGCTCACACATTCATTCATCTTTCTCATCTATCACCCTCTGCCTATCATTGTCATTATCTTAATATAAAAAAACTTTCCAATTTTTCTCCCATGATTTCAATCTGTTTTGAACCTTTCTGTCAGTTTCCTCTGACTGTCTTCTGAGCTGTCCACACCATTGTCTACCTGTCTCAACTTCCTCCATGGGTGCAGTCTCTGTATATTTCCCTGCACCCACCTGGCATCTGTGTCCTCTGCCGCTAATAAAGCTGGTCTGATCCACGACACTAACTAACGACCGCCGGTAGTAGGGGTGCATAGTAGGTGGTTACATGTGCCTCTTAACAATGCCAGAAGTAACTACTGAACACTCCCCGAAGTGGTCAGACTAAGCCCAAAATGGCAGAAAGGGGAATGGCAGGTGTGTGGCACAGATAGCCACAAGAAACAAGAACATGTGGTTGGAGAGACAAGGACTGGGATGTGGAGGTGGACAGCGAAAGAAGTTGAAAGATAGGAGGAGTTGCCAGATCGGGACGAAATGAGATGGAATTCAAAAGAGAGAAAGGAAAGGGGGCACTGGGATAAAAAAAAAATCCAAAACATCTTTTAACGTCTAAAATTATGCGTCAAATATATTTTCTTGTTTAGAATTTCAGTGTCTGTATATTCAATGTGTTTCAGGTCGTCTTAAAATTTGTAAGAAGCCCAAACTGGATTTTGTCTTCAAATAATTCTGTACGTAAGGAAAAACTTTTGTTTTTACGAAATGAAATGAAATTTAACCTAGTACAAATATGCCTACTAGAATTATCAGAAACATGTTTAATATATAGCCACTAATATTTTATGCAAAAAAATATATTTGATATGTAATTACAGTTGTAAAAAAGTCTCTGTTAGTCGATACAATCTTAAAAATTGCAGCAAACTCAGGACTGTCCTTTCAAGAAATTTCCATTTATTTTAAATAATAATTTTATAAATAATTGAAACACAAAAATACTAAGAATATAGGCAGCAATTACCCAAGTGGATCCCCTACAACAAGAAACGTGACATCCTCCTCATCTGCTCCAGTCAGCAACTCATCTGTAATGAAAAACAACAAACTATAGCAAGTCCATTAATATATACATCCAATATATTCAAATGTAAAACATTTCATAAATAAATTGAGAGCAGATTGTATGTGAAAAGTGCTGGAACACTTGAAACAAAGTCTGGATGCTCTAAAATATACAGTTTATACAGTGAAATTCCTTTAAAATGAACACCCACAAGAACCAGAAAGAAATATGGTTCTGTTCTGTACTGATATTTAAAAAACAAAAAGAACTGTAAAAAATGGCTGGTTTTCAAGAAAATTCCAGTTACTGAGGGTCCTATTTTGAGAGGTTTCACTTGGCTGTATTTCTAGATCTGTTTTTTTTACACCTGTAGGACTTTACCAACCCCAAGATTTTGAAGTGGGAGGGGAAAGAGTAAAAAAGAAAGAAAGAAGCAAACTAATGTTGTGTCTTCGCCAACTAGCCTGACCTATAGCCATCCTGGACAGGTGGGTTGCTTTTATCATGAAGTAGACCTTTTTGTATTAGAATTTTATTTAGTTCTTTTAAAAATATCAGTTGGTGTCCAATCTGAGTGGGTCAACACACCCACCTGACTCCGCAATGGCTACAGGTCTGACTAATCCAGTCTATCATCCAGAATAGATTAAACACTTTATGGAGACAAATGTCATATTCATTGTACCAGATAAAAAAAATGATGTTGGAGGGTGTGTGGGGCCAAATCAACGAGGATTTTGCTTGAAAAATGTGATCTCTGCCCATCCCACCCATCCTTTTTTTTTTTAACCAGAGTACCGGTGAGTACATGATACGCCCATCAGGAGTTTAGGTCACAGTGACCTAGTAATAGTATGCGACACACCGCTATCCCAAGTTGTTCCTACATGTGAGGTTTGATGGTCCTGCATGCATCTGTATGCAAAATATGGTCCGGACAAGAAAAAGTTAACAGACGGACGTACAGACAAATGTACGGATGGACGTACATGCAGACATACGTATGGACGGACAATGCCATACCATAATATGACCCATCATAGACGGGCGTATAAAAACCAGATGGATATGGGACTTTTTGTGTTATTATGAAATATTTTGACCAAATTAACAAATTGGTGAACAGCCTAAATGATGAGTACTTCATAACAGAGTATTTACTGAATAACACTAATAACAGTGAATAAAAATAATAATAAAAGAGTAAAAATATATACCAGACTGTAGTTCCACTGTATCTCTGTCAGCCAATATGACATCTCGGCCATAAAACTCTTCCTGCAACACAAGGATACATAAGCTGATAACCTATGTAAATACTGTATATATGCATATAATGATACATTTCAATTACAAAAAACCCAAAGGATTTGTAAACTGTTTAAAAAACATACCCAACCAGGGCTAACTCTGGCTGAGCAAAACATTTCACCAAATTATCTTTAAAAATGCTCAGTCACTGTTATTTTCCAACAAAATACCAATTATTACATGAAATTTATTTGCCAAATTAAAATAAAATTCGCCAATTGTTCCTAAATTTTGCAATTGGCAATTTAGGTCTAACACAGAGCAGGGCTCAACCTGTACATTGCCAAATTAGCCAACTGCTAATTTATGTATTTTAATTAAAAATGGCTACATTTAGTTTTTGGCTAATAAAATATTCCTTAAATTAACCACATTTTGAGAATTTTCAAGGAAATACATGTACTTGACATTCATGTCTGATATTTAAAAATTGGCTAAACCAAAATTTGTTCCAGTGTGAGCCCCGACAACGGTTATATACAACTTTGTAGTGGGATGTAGCTCAGTGCTAGAGCAGCTGTCTGAATAGCCCGAGTACTCTGACTGTAAGAGAGCTAGACAGACATTTGGACATAAACACGCTCTCATTACAGTCAGAGACCAGCCTATGTCTTTTTTTGGCAATTCCTGACTACCAAACGGTAGGCAACGAGTCCCGCTCTAATACCACAACAATCCTATGTTTGATGTCAAATACCTTTACATCAATCATTTTCGAGTTAAGTGATACAAAAAATCCACATATTAATCACTAATACACTTACTACAGAAAGAAACCCGACAGCACCCACATTTAGCTACGCTTCGTGACACTCCGTCGCAACAATTGCAAAGCTTGGCGATCTATTTCGAGACGTAGACCACGTGATCGCGCACTGGGCGATTCCGCCTTGTGCAGCAGTTACAGGGGCCGTCTCATATCAAGCGAAGTTACAACATGGAAGAGTTGGCTAATGCTGTTTTGGATGAATTTGGATTTCATTACGTCATTAAACCAAAACAATGACACATTATTGATTCCATTTTGAATTTGAAGGATACATTTGGGGTGTTATCGATAGGATACGGCAAAAGTATGTGCTACGTACTGCCTCCTCTTATGAGACGACCCCTGTAACTGCTGCACAAGGCGGTATCGCCCAGTCTCGAAATAGATCGCCGAGCTTTGTAATTGTTGCGACGGAGTGTCACGAAGCGTAGCTGAATGTGGGTGCTGTCGGGTTTCTTTCTGTAGTATGTGTATTAGTGATTAATATGTGGATTTTTTTGTATCACTTAACTCGAAAATGATTGATGTAAAGGTATTTGACGTCAAACATAGGATTGTTGTGGTATTAGAGCGGGATTCGTTGCCTACCGTTTGGTAGTCAGGAATTGCCAAAAAAAGACATAGGCTGGTCTCTGACTGTAATGAGAGCGTGTTTATGTCCAAATGTCCGTCTAGCTCTCTTACAGTCAGAGTACTCGGGCTACTGTCTGAAGTGCTTCTTCTTGTTTGTGATAAAAAAGGATTCTAAATGCCACAGTATGTTTGGAAAGAAAAATTAAAGATACATGTTCCTCATATGTGCAAAAAAAAATTTATCATCTCAAGATACTAGTAGCATTTATGATAAAAAAAAATATTTTAGTTAAATAAAACATTCCTTCCTTTATGATAGTTTATCATAAAAATATGATTTAATCTTACTCTGATCTATCGCCCTCTATAGTCATAATAGTGCTGAGGCACCAAATAATTTATTTATTTTTCTTTCGAAAAACATTAGTTGTACAAATTTAAATCGTATAAATCTGATACTGTAATGTATTATATAATCTGTTACATGAGATTAAAAAAATAAATTAATTAATCCGTATTCCACTCCCCCCTTCTTCTCGTGGCGGGGGCACACCATTCCAAATTTTAGATACACCTCAACGTGTTTTAGTTACAAAGCCGTCGATCTTACCAAAGCGGCTTGTCCGCCTTGTAAAACTGATGTATATGCTTCTAAATATACTCGTTTTGATTTCTTGACAATTTCTAACCCATGTACTGTTATATCTTTTACATCACCTAGGCCTAAACCCACAAGATAGAACATAATCGCTTTACTTCGGATGTTTCCGTATATACACTAGTTCTCAACGCAATTACTACGCTTATTGTATATAATTAGTAGCGTTTAAGCAATTGCAAAACCAGTCTATATGACAAATGATTGGTTATTCAGCAGGTTCCCGTCGGTAATTCTAACTTAAATCTTCTCGAGGGAAATACAAATTTAAGATCACTTTGTATTAGTAAGTTTATGATAGACCTACTTTATCTCTTTTATGATTCAATGAATGTATATTGTAATAATTTGTATCGCTTTTGGACGTTGCATGTGGCAGTGATTTATGTCACTGCAAACCGCAACACTTTTTAAAACTGATTAAATGAATGAATGAATGTTTAACGACACCCCAGCACGAAAAATACATCGGCTATTGGGTGTCAAACTATGGTAATGCAAATAAATAAAGTGATGATCAACATCAATATAAAAATTCAAGGTTTAAACAAAAACAGTGTAAAGAACTGTGCAAAAATACAAATACAAATATCACAGAATTTTACGGACACCGAATTTTACTCTAAACTTCAATTTGTGCTGTATTGGCCATTCTCAAAGAGAATGTTACACCCCTGCACCACGGTGAGGTTACAGCACGCGCAGGGGAAAACTGATTAAAGAGACAGAACCTAATTTTTAAACACTACGACGTTTTTTGGTGGGTTTTTTTTACTATTAAAGCCGTTGTTAATAATTTAAATTAGGGGTACTTACATTTTATTGTTTAGAATATTCTGATTCATTTTCGTACACCTGAAGACAGTGAAGTGGTTACGGTAATCCAGGTTTTTATAATAACTCAAAATGCATTTTTCATAATCATTATGATAATCCTAAAAACGCAAGTTTTTCTGAAAATTAATTGTTATCGCGACAGACTAAAGTCTACAGAATTTTTAATTAACCCTTAACTACTCATTCAGTAACTTTGTAATACAGAATTAATACTGGTACCTGTCACAATAAAGACAATAACCTACAGTTTACCTAGGTCCTCTAGGATGACTGGCTAAGCTTTAATAATTTTAGACTGAGCCTACAGTATACTGCGTCAGATTACCGGCAGCACCGTCTAAATAATATTGGTATAATACAGTATTAAAATATTTAAAGTCACATCAATCACATCAAGGTTATACAACAGAGCAGAAATAATATTTACCAAGCCCAAACGGATGCGTTCCCTGGAAGCCTTCCAATATGTTTTCTCCTAATAACCCTAGCTATTTATTATAAAATCCCAGTATCGCCTGGGGGTATATCGCGGCACCGAATACCTACAAGTGATATTTCCACAGCGACCAAGACAACAATTTTCCTTAGATGGTCAGACTTGCTGACGCCTAGTCGCCAAAATCACGGTTGTAAAAACCGCACTTGCGGAGGTATTACGTAACTACTGGCAACATGGCCTCCGCACCTGGGCTGGGTGTGTATTAGACCACGGTCGCGCGGAGTTATTATGTAACAAGGTGCCCACCTGGGCTTAAGTGCATATTGGAACTGCACACGGCCCTCTAAAACAATTAATATTGCCACAGGCGAAAACAAAATTAAGAGCATGTTCCATCACAGGTAGCAAAATGCAATAGCAGGGCGGGCCTCCCCACTTAAATGGAGCAGTGAGAACACTGCTGTTTCCACCCTTTCTGTCAATTTCCTCCAACTCTGTCTTCTGAGCTGTCCACACCATTGCCTGCCTGTCTCAACTTCCTCCACGGGTACAGTCTCTGTACTTCCATGCACCCACCTGGCATCCTCGTTCTCTACTGCTAATAAAGCTGGTCTCACCCACGGCACTAACGACCGCCAGTAGTAGGGGAGCATAGTAGTGCCTCTTATCAATGCCAGAAGTAACTACTGAACACTATCCAAAGTGGTCAGACTAAGCCCACGGCTAAAAGCTGATGGGGAATAAAAAGGTGTGTGGCACGGATAGCCACAAGAGACAAGTACCTGTCATGGTTGGAGAGACAAGGACTAGGATGTGGATGTGGACAGCAAAAGAAGTTGAAAGATAAGAGGAGTTGCCAGATCGGGAGGAAATGAGATGGAATTCAAAGGAGTAAAAAGAAAGGGGGCAGTGTGATAAAAAAAAACAAAAAACCTAATAATATTAATATAGCTCGTAGGTGTTCTATAATTAAAAAAAAATTCACTTGCCGTAGTGATTTTGGATTTGAAAATTCACTTGCCCAATTTTAACCGTTGATTAAAAAAACCCCAAAACCCCCAGTAAATTAAAATAATTAACTTTTTAATGTACATTTTTCACACTGCAGGGCTCGAAGTTAACGGTGGCACCGGCGGCAATTGTCGTCGTTGAGATATAAATTGCTGTAGGTAGAGAGCATCACCGATGACACTTTTGTGCAGTCGGTAAAACTCCTCAACAATAGCGAAATGTATGTTATGGTGTATGTTATCTGCCAATATTTAACATTTGCACATTTGAAAGATACCTACAAATAACAAGACAGCCCTTCAGTCAGGTTTAACCCTTTACAGTTCTTTTAAAAATTGCCATGGGAGACAAATTCTTAAGTTCGAGCCCTGCACTGAGATAATGTTTTTAAATCAATGTGTCAGTTTACACAGCAGATAAACTCATTGGGCATACTTTATGGTTTGTTTAGGCGGGACGTAGCCCAGTGGGAAAATGCTTGCTTGATGCGCGGTCAGTCTAGGATCGATCCCCATCGATGGGCCTATTGGGCTATTTCTCGCTCTAACCAGTGCACCATGACTGGTATATCAAAGGCCGTGGTATGTGCTATCCTGTCTGTGGGATGGTGCATATAAAAGATCCCTTGCTACTAATTGAAAAATGTAGTGGGTTTTATCTCTATGACTGTGACAGTGTGTCAAAATTACCATATGTTTGACATCCAATAGCCGATGATTAATAAATCAATATGCTTCTGTGGTGTCGTTAAACAAAAACAAACTTTCACTTTATGGTTTGTTTAGAAATATGCAAATAATTTTTATCAGGTCAGCTTGCCCCTACCAACTCACCCCAGCTCATATCATTACCATTTTATTAATTAATATGCCAATATTTTAAGCAATAATGTGCATTAACTGTTGTTGAATGTGCACACCAGTCAGAGTCCAAAAACCTTGCCTGATCATTCCTTTAAAGAAATAAGGGACAAACTCACAAATGTCATTAAAATAGGCTTCACAGTTCATTGTAATATATTATTATTTATCCGATTTTAGAATCTCCCCAATATAAACACATTTAATAAGTCGTCGTAATAGCGGAGTTTCACTGTAATATTAATAAATAAAATGACACCAAAGTCCATATACGTCCATTTTTAATTTTGTCACAATTATTTATGAACAGTAAAGTTTTGGGCGAGTTGACCAAACACTAGGGTGAGTTGTTTTTGGTGCGAGTTGACCAGCATTCTTTAGAATAAAGTTACCTATTAAAAGTTTAAAAAACAAATTTAATTAATAATTTACACATTTAAAGTTTTGCAATTGTAAAGAAAGAAAGAAATGTTTTATTTAACGATGCACTCAACACATTTTATTTACGGTTATATGGTGTCAGACATATGGTTAAGGACCACCCATATATTCAGAGAGGAAACCCGCTGTCGCCACTTCATGGGCTACTCTTTTCAATTAGCAGCAAGGGATCTTTTATATGCACCATCCCACAGACAGGGTAGTACATACCATAGCCTTTGATATACCAGTTGTGGTGCACTGGCTGGAAAGAGAAATAGCTCAATCATCGAGTTAATGGGCCCACCAACGGGGATCGATCCCACGTCAACTGTGCATCGTGCGAGCATCTTACCACTGGGCTATGTCCCGCCCTGTAAATGATGACATGCGACCTTTAAAACTAATAAAAAGACTGGTTACTGTTTTGCTTATTATATATTTTATACTTTTGTTTTCAGATTTTGGAAAATTTGTGCAGAGGAAGAAAAGCAATGGCTTCTTGTGTCTATATAACTCAACCTTTGGCTGCAGTCACAGACATTAAAATTCTTTTAAATTCTGTAAAGCATGTTACTGAAAAAGGTACGGTTACGTATATATAAAATCTTCATTATATGTTTACACTTACATGAAGCATTGATACATTTTAAAATTATTTTATCACTTGGGAGCTCTCTCCTGATTGTGAAGTGAAAATTATCCTATAATATTAAATATGAATATTAAAATTCTTCATTTTCAAGTAGATTAACAGTCTTCAAAACTAATACCATGGCTCACCCTGTCCATTGCCAAATTTGCCAGTTGCTAATTTTTATACAAAGTGGCTACAACATTTAGTCTTTGGCTAATAAAATGGTCCTTAAATTAACAACATTTAATAATTTCAAGTAAATACTGAAATCTGAAAATAGCTAAACCAAACTTTGTTCCAGAATGAGCCATGAATACATTGAACATTGTACACTGTCCAGAGAAAAATAGACAGTAGGAAAATCTTGTTACACTTAGAAATCATGCTGCAAGTTATGAAATGTTATTTATTTTTCACAGATGCTGTGAAACCACATACATTGCAGTTTCTGGTTCCCGCAAGCAAAGACGATGGTGTTGAATATCGCCTGCCTTCGATCAGCGAGTGGTTTGTCTCTCTGTGTCGGTTCCACAGACTGATGCATAATCCGAGGTTCACCGTTTTGTCACACTACGACATGGCTCATATTGTACAGCTGGGTGTAGCAGAGAAAAACAAACTGGTATAATAGTTAATGTGTGATTTTGGAGCATATTTGGTTTAAAGCTTCAAAGGGACACACCCTAGTTACGGCTAGTTGTTAACCATTACGGCGTTGTTTTTCGCTATTAAACCCATTTTTTCACAAATAAAATTGCACTTTATTTACCATTTATTATTTAGAATATACATTTCCATTCACCTGATTTGTTGTTCATTTGTGAGATTTTTCTTCACAGTTCGTGAACATTTTCAGTGACAATAAAGTTCAGACAAGTAAGTATCTCAATACAAAACATTACAAACCCTTAAAACCAATAATTTTGCTAAGTCCTACGATATCTGGAGAGGGGATACAACCAGGACAGAACAGTTGGAACATGTCCAGGAGAGGTGGAAAGAACACATCCCAAGTCTGTGAAATTTGTCGTGACGTAGGCATTGTTGTGCTTCCAGCGACATCTACCGGTGACATCAGAATACAAACTTTCAAAATTATTTCAAACAATTGGGACCTGGGGATTCCCATGGTATTTATCGATATAAAACCTGCTTTTTCACTCCATTTGATAAAAACGTGATCTAAGTGTGTTACAGGTTTGTAGATTAACCAAATTATAATTTATTTTTGCTGGATGGAACTAGGGTGTGCGGCTTTAATGGGTGCTGGAATAGCTGCTACTATTTTAATTATTATTTTAGTAAATTTTAACTGACTAGAAAATATTGTTACATCCTGCCACTTTCATGGAAGTGATCATATCCATTAGTGTGTTATTAGCATGTTTAAAACATCATTTCTCATTCCAGCCAGTGCTCCACAACTGGTGTAATAAGCAAACGCTTTACCACTGGGCTACATCTCGCCCACTGGTGTAATAAAGGCTGTGGTATGTACTTTCCAGCCTGTGGTATATTACAGATCCTTTGCTGCTAAATAATCGAAAAGAGTAGCCCATGGAGTGGTGGAGTTCCTGTCTAGTTATCTCTGTGCTTCTTAATCATATCTCTGACCATAGTTAAAAATATGTTGAAGCTTTGTTCAAATGCTTCTTTCTCTCTTACCCATTATTATGTACCATGATTACAATATGGATTCTGATGATCACAGGACATAGAACCGAAAATGTGTTTTCTATATAAAAAAATCTAGGGGCCTGTTGTTAGCAACCGGGTGAATTATCTCAGTTGTAAATTATAACTTGAAGCTTAACTTAAACTTAGTTGTCAAGTATAAAAAGGTATTTCACATCCATTTTGACTCCATTGAAACTATTTTAAGAAGAATGATTTTTAGCTCCCTTAGCATTTGAGTGTTTTGTTTTACTCTGTACTACAAACGGATTAAATACCAATGGTCAATATGCATGAGAAATAATGTAATCTTGTTAATTTAAAACATATACATGTATACGGCAAATATGATGGTGTAGTTTATTCATGATAAAATGGTTAAATAAAGAAGTATTTTTGCAGCTTTATATGTTCGTGTCAAATAATAGTTTATTTACCTTGGTGGTGGAAATTTTGTGTGTACTTTTTCTATCCCATATGACCATATATGATGGAGTCTTAATCTTAATTGGAGGAGTAAATCACTACTGTCAAGTTTATTGTATAAGCATTGTTTTGGACAAATTACTTTTACATTGTATTTTAAATCTCAATTTATTTCAGGCTGGTGGTGCATATGATGCTTCAGATGAAGCAGTTCTTGAGATGATGGAGAAAATTGGTCAGTTAAAATTAGTTCCCATGACAACAGAGGACGATGAGGAATCTGATGTGAGAGTTGTGATGGAGTATTACAAGACATTCCTAACGTCCAGTAACCACGTGGATTTGTTTGACGTATATGCAGCTGTTGCCAGGGAGATGGTCAAGGAGTCTGATCTGCAGAAAGATTTGGCTGCAACCATTGTCTGTTGTCTTGGAACACCAACGTCAGTTTTGGAGGTCGGTACACATGTCCTGGTGTGAATTATATTTATGTCGTTATAGAGGTGAAATTCACACAGTTAAGCCGGCCGTTCACTGTCATGATAATTTTCATAAGTGTACAAAGAATAGTAATTAGTAATTTTTTCCAGCTATATTTTTCCATGAGTAGCAAGAGACTTTTTATATGCATCATCCTTGCACTGGCTAGGACGAGAAATAGCCACATGGGCCCACCAACTGGGCTATGTCCAGCTGTTACCGTAATTGTTACAAATAATGTATTTCGATTTTAATTTGTTTATTTATGTTTATCATGCATCACATATTCGCGTTTTTATTATCTGTGAAAGAATAAATAATGTTTTATTATTTCCAACTATTGCTCAAGTTAAAGTAAATATGGATCAAAACCATGAATTGCAATTGCATTTGAAAAACTTAGATAAATTAACTTTAAAAATCGTTCCTTTTTTATTGTTAATATTATGGACATTTCTTGAAACAGAAAAAAATGCTGCAGCTATTGTGTCCTGATGGTAAAAGCACCTGTCTCCAGCTATGTCCAGATAACACTGTTGGTGTATCTGATGATAACTTTGAGGGATCCGAGTCACAGTCTGAGAACCAGCCTTCTCAAGACATCCACCAGCCTTCTCAAGACATCCACCAGAATGTGTATACAACCGCACAGGTGAATTTTGATGGTGTCCATTTGTAATGTTAAATTTTATATATTTTCTCAAACTTTTACTTTTCAAACATCACTGAGAAATGTTTGGCATAGGAATGCAAACTTTCATTGATAAATCAGGTTACCACCAAATAACATCATTATGTTGAACATGTCACAGTGGTCATATTTCACTTATTAGCCCAAATTTTGTTCAGTGACGTGTATTGTAATAAACAAAATACTATATCTTGATCAGAGTTCGACAAATCCGCTAGCCCGACGCCCATGGCTAGTGGTTTTTAAGTTCGGGCTAGTGAGAAACGCAAAACCAGTAGCCCCTGCGGGCTAGTGGTTTCCCCCCTCCTCTCGTCATCGCTCGATCGTGGGTTTTTTTCTTTCTTTCTTTCTTTTTCTCTCGGCTGAAATTTCGTTTAATAAATTTGATTGTGACGTTTGTCATCGAATAATATCAACAACGCAATCAGTATATAATAATAATCCACTTGAGCTAGGTCTGCAAACTGCAGTAACATGCTATCTCTACATCGTCACAGTTACAGCATGCATTGTTTACCTTTCCCTTTCAAGTTTCTGGCACAGGAAATAAAGTCTAATGACATACGTGTTTTGATTGGTTAGACACGTCACGTGGTAGTTAATCTCGCACATATGTTTTAGGCTAAGAACTTGGAAATCGCCAATCGCGACGACAGGTTAATCTCAATCAAATAAACCCCAGCCATGCTTTGAATTTCAGTGTTTGTCTTGTTTACCTATTGTTTTCTAATTTAACATTTCGCTAACATGTGGTTATCGGCAATCAGGAAAACAATTTACTTTAATGGTAACCGCATATGCAATGACTCGGCTTGGCCTATTACGTGTAGCGGTTTGGATAATACGTCACAGCTGCTGAGACAAGATAATACCTTTTTTGTTCATCAATTAACAACAGATTAGATGTCGCCGTTATATTCTTTTGATATCGGTCTGACACGGAATAATGCCCTGTATTTGGCATCACCGTTCCTGGCGACATAAATAGTAGGCCCTAAATATATAACCAACTAGGCCTACCAAACCCGCCCCGGAGTTGGTCACTGGCGAAGTCGGAGGCTGAATCCGGGGCGGGCGTGCCTGAACCCTTGTGGATAGGGGCACGTTAATAGAGTTTCCCAGTTCCCAGGCCTACCAAATACACTGATCCATCTATTACCGTGTGTCACACTGTCGTACCCTCATTTAAATTTAATTATTTTGATAGTGTGTTTAGATACCAACCAAGAGTTTGCTCAATTATTTTTCCCCGGGGGAAGGGCAAAAACGAAAACGGGACAATGACGATGGATCACACTTGACAAAAGACAAAACGTACGACACAACAAAAAACTGAAAGTTACAACATGATTTAAGTGTTTGTTTTATTTTACTGTTATACTCGTAAATGTGTAATGTTACAAAAATTATATAAAAATCCAGTTATAATTGATCAGGAATTGGGCTAGTGCTTTATTTTGGTGGGCTAGTGGTTTTCACAAACCCACTAGCCCTGTGGCTAGTGACTTTTCAAAATATTTGTCATACTCTGATCTTGATTAGTAATATTTCTTGTCATTTGAAAATTGATTAGCAACTACTGTTTAATTTTCTAAAATTGTGTAGCGGTCTCTGAAACTTGCATAGTGAATCGCGATGCGATACTGAACAAAATGTTCCCTGGCCATTCCTGCAAGAGATCATTTATATTATATAAGTTGTGTGTTTTTGATTGTATACACTTTTAATATAAATGCAGGGCTAGCTTTGCCACTTGCCAAATTCGCGAATTGGCGAATTTTATTTTAATTAGGCGAAAACAATTTGTGTAATACTCGTTATTTTGTTAGAAAATAGCTATAGGTTTTGTATTTTTTAGATAATTTGGCCAAATGTTCTGATCACCCAGAGCTATCCCTGTAAATGGTCTTACGAAAACTCATTTAGTATTCTCTATGTGATAGATGTATTAATTTGATTGTCATTTCAGGCCTTTATTTACAAGACAATTCTTTCATATATCCACCTGTTGGTAAACACTCGGAGTGAACTAGCTCTGTCCCAGATATTCAACATTCCTGACCGAGAGCTCAGCCATGCAGCTTTCACAGCTGTCAAAAGAGAAGCCAAGAAGAAAAATCTACCTATATACCAGGTTTTGTATCCAGCTTCTTTCTTTCTTTTTCTTTCTTTTTGTTATACATACTGGTATAAACATTTTTTTTACAAATAATATGGTGTGTGCTGCCCTCTATGTGAAAATGCATAGTGAGTAGTGGGTTCGAATCCCTGACATGAACACATAAAACGCTCAAATTTCATTGTTCACCGGTGTTGATTCTTGAAAAATAATCTACATCTAGAACAATAGTGTGATGTCATAGGTATGGATTAATTTGTGATGCATTTACATTATTTTAAACTTTAACCTCATTTGCGATGCAGTTACAACATTGTGTTAAAGTTTATGCATTTATACTTTTCGTCTCAGGTTATGTATTTACACTATTTCAGACTTTAACCTCATTTGTGATGCGGTTACGTCTCAGTGGTAAAGGTTATGTATTTACACTGTTTCAGACTTTAACCTCGTTTGTGATGCGGTTACGTCTCAGTGGTAAAGGTTATATATTTACACTGTTTCAGACTTTAACCTCATTTTGTGATGCGGTTACGTCTCAGTGGTAAAGGTTATGTATTTACACTGTTTCAGACTTTAACCTCATTTGTGATGCGATTACGTCTAGGTGGTAAAGGTTATGTATTTACACTGTTTCAGACTTTAACCTCGTTTGTGATGCTGTTATGTCTCGGTGGTAAAGGTTATGTATTTACACTGTTTCAGACTTTAACCTCGTTTGTGATGCGATTACGTCTCAGTGGTAAAGGTTATGTATTTACACTGTTTCAGACTTTAACCTCGTTTGTGATGCGGTTACGTCTCAGTGGTAAAGGTTATGTATTTACACTGTTTCAGACTTTAACCTCGTTTGTGATGCTATTACTTCTAGGTGGTAAAGGTTATGTATTTACACTGTTTCAGACTTTAACCTCGTTTGTGATGCGGTTACGTCTCGGTGGTAAAGGTTATGTATTTACACTGTTTCAGACTTTAACCTCATTTGTGATGCGGTTACGTCTCGGTGGTAAAGGTTATGTATTTACACTGTTTCAGACTTTAACCTCGTTTGTGATGCGGTTACGTCTCAGTGGTAAAGGTTATGTATTTACACTGTTTCAGACTTTAACCTCGTTTGTGATGCTGTTACGTCTCAGTGGTAAAGGTTATGTATTTACACTGTTTCAGACTTTAACCTCGTTTGTGATGCGATTACGTCTCGGTGGTAAAGGTTATGCTCCAGACAAATCCTGCACACTGCTGCCTCATGTAAAGGGATTCAGTCTTCTAATGGGGATCATCCAGAAACTGCAGGGCATTGTAGAAGAAGATCTACATATTGGGTAAGATTTTCCTTATGTCTTTTATTATTAGTTCTTTTTTTTTTATATAAGTTATAAGTTACACTGTTATTTCTTTATTATATTCTTTACCTTTAGTTGGCAGTTCCCGAGTGTTAGTTTAAAATAAACATTGTCATACCTTATGTATCTAATAATGTTTTACAATAGCAGAATGAATGAATGTTTAAAGACATCCCAGTACACATGCAGGGAACATTTTGTTTTTTAAATTTTGACTAGTGACAGTTTTTAATCATTTGATAATGGAGTAGCAACTACTATTAAATGTTTTAGAATTGTATAGCGATCTCTGAATTTGTGTAGCGTATTGTTCCCTGACATGATGTACCACACTGATTAAACAAATATATTTTAATGTAATCGATACCACTTATAGATATGTTTTGATGATAGATCAAGCTATTAGTGAGTTAAAACAAATTTATTTAAAGTTTTTTAATGACAAATTTGGTGCTATAACTGAGAAATTCTGTAACATGGTGTGGTTATATCTTTGTTCTTCTGTAGGTGAAATTCAGTCCATATTCAAAGCTGTGTTTGTGCCATCTCCAGGGCTTAAATTTAACAATAGCATCTGTGGCAATTTCGTTTGCTGAGATATGAATTGTTTTATGTCAAGGGCTTTGCCATGACAGTGTTTAGCTGATGGATAAAAATGGTTGCCATTGGTTGAAGGAATCATTTTTGGTTCTTGATTTTGTGTTTATTAGTTGCAAAAGTTATGGGTTTAAAATTGCGCTGTAGGTAGGCTCAAAACAGCCATAGGTAAGAAATTCTGAAGTTTTAGCCTGTGTCTCATATGTGTAAACATACTAACAAACGATGTCTTGCAGCTGCGAAAAACAGGGCTCTAATTTAACGATGGCACCGACAGCACTTGCTGTATAAAAATTAACTTCCGTTGGTAACGCTCCTCAATGATGGCAAAACGTATATACCTGGTGTACATTATCTACCAGTATATAACATCATATGTTAATTGATCAGCTCGATACGAACCGCAGTACAGTTTTGCGTATCGCGATTTTTATACGCTATTTTGTTTCCTTGTATCTTATTTGACTTGAAATAGGCAAACAAACAAACAAACAAAAACCACTTCATTTTATTAATGGGTGATGACAGGAAATGTAACAATCACGTCAAGCGTAGTCGGCTTACTTGTTGGCATACGGAGTGATAGGTCGGTTATACTTGGTTCTAACTTCTAAACTAAACGTCCAATGAAAATAACCAGTTAATGATAATTACAAATAAATGTTTTGTTACTTACACATTATCATTCATTGTTCACTTATGTTGGAATACGGCTACGGCTATCATCTTCAAAGAAATAAACCAACAAATGAGAATCACACTTCGCTGTTTTTCACTGAACTCGGAATACTTCGGCTGATCGTTCAAAATACCTTGGCAATAACTACGGCTCTGGTTCAGTCGATCTGGTGAAACATTGCGACTCAATACGTACATTTCCGTGTCAAGCGAGCAGCAATGGAAAAGCTCAATAGTAAGGATTTCCGAATGTGACAATTTATGAATAGTTTGACATCATCACACCGGTGTTCTAGTAGACTAGTATTGTGTTAAAAAATAAAAATATGGCCTAAAACATTTAGCCTGACAGCTGAAACTAATAAAGATCGTTAAAAAGTTATGCTGTCTGTTTTCATTAAAAAAGACAACCCCTAAATGTTAAATTTAAATAATATCAACTATATTGCAATACATATTGCAATACAGTTTCTTATATCGCAATACGGTTTTGACCGTATCGTTGCACCCCTAGTCAAAACTGTTTGGCATAGAAGTTATTGGAGGGACGTTAGGCCTATGTAATCCAAAATGTAATTTTTAAAATTAACCTTTAGGCCAAACAAAAAAATAGGTGTGTTTCCGGTCAACTGACCATCCCTAGTTTTACCACCACCCCCCCCCCCCCGACCCCCCGAAAAAAAAAAAAAAAAAAAGTAAAAATAAAAGAGGACAACATCACCAAACAAGAGTATTTCCTTCCTTGCACATTGTTTACGTACTATTATACGATACATTTTGCACATGTAATTCCCTTCCGAAAAACATCGAGAAATTATTGAAAAGCTTTTGTAATAGAGTTCCTTCCCCTGATTAGCTACCACCGAACAGCTTAGTCGGTCACAGAAGTAACCGAATGTACGAACATAGCCTTGGTACAGGTTATTTCGATTAAATATAATTGTATCAATTCAGCTTAATTCTCGTCTTCACTTAAATCAACAGGTCTTATTATTAATGCATCTCAAATGTTTGCATAAAGTATTTAAATTAAGAACAACCGAAATTAATACAAATGTCCCATTAATTTAAGGAAATACACAAACAGTGCATACCAATACTACTACTACTACTACTACTACTACAACAATGACAATAACAATAATGATAATGATGATAAATAATAATAATAATTATTATTATTATTATTATTATTATGATAATATTCAATTTAAAAAAAAAAAAAACCCAAAAACCCCTACCTACCTACCTACCCTAATTTTTGGGGGGATGCAATTGGAAACACACCTATTTTTTTGTTTGGCCTTAGACAACTGGATTAATTTTTGATAAAATGTACGTTGAGTGGGTACAGGTTTATAATTTTTACTTGCATATATTCACTTACGTGTTTTATAAATAAATAAAATAAAGTTCATGTTTGAATCGGTAAGTATTATTTTCTTGGTTGTTGGTAAACAATCAAATTTATTATAAAATTAGCTGTCACAATCAGCTATCGATCCCTGAAAATGACTGCGATGTGCTGCCTTTGTTGTCAAGCTAAAATACTTACTCAAAACAACTTTTCAACTCAAAATTCCAAGGTATTTTCCATTGAAAACTGAAAAACTAAAGCAGCCATACTGTCAGTTTTCTGTGTCGTGTGCAAAATGGCATGAAATACGAATTGGGGAATGCACTGTATACAGTATGTCGACTGGCATGATGTTGGGTGAGATATATCGCCTACAGGTTAATAAAAGTCATGTTCAGGTTGTTCAGTTATAGACATCTGTGTGTGTTTGGGGAGGGGGAGAGGGGCGTTTGAGTGTGTATGTGTGTATCTGTATGTATGGGCTCACATGTGTTTATATTATCTTTATTGCTAAAAAAAAATCCCAATCCATGTGGTTGTGATAGTAGGCAACAGAAGTATTATGTAAGTTTAGAGGGGGACCCGGGAGTGGTCTTAGCGTTACTTGTACAAGGAAAAATTCTTGTTGCTGTTCTTTTGAGTTTTGTTGTATTTTTGTAAATAAGAAATATGACTACATTCTGTAAAATAACCTTTCAGTTATGATTATTTGCTGCAGAAGTCATTTAATTTTTTTTTAATGTAGGCATTCTCAAAATTGGCATCTGTGGACCATTTAACCCACAGCGAATTTTACAGTTTTAGCCCTGGTGAGAAAGATTGGTTACCATGTTATCCAGATGACATGCCTGGTTGATCACTTGATTAAATAAAAAGTTGAGTGTGTTAAACAAATGATTTCATTTGCAGCCAGCCAGTGAGGGAGGTTCTTTGACAAGTAGACGTTCTTTAAGGATTTTCCAACAACTCTTGGATTGGACTGCTTCAGGTTCAGGAGAAGACAACTCTAATGACCTTGAAATTAACAGTATTGCACTTAATCCAAACACACCCACTCGAATTCCAAGTCTACTATCACAATTCAGGTTGCAAAAAAATAATAACTCATAATCACTTATATTTATAATCACCGACATTTACACAAGTTTTCAAAGCATTTTTTTTATTAGATACCCCATCTTAAAAGTGTACATCAAAAATGTACATTTTCTACCCATAGAGTATAGTTTATTTGCATGTGAAAATGTTGATAATTTTGAACGATCCCTAATTCATTGTAAGAAATGTTATGTCATGGCCAAAATGACATCAAATTGTTTACTGAATCCCTGCTAACTCATAAAAAATGTTGGTTTCTTTTGCATTTCTTTCCCTAGAAATTGTTTGGTTAGAATGTTTTATGCTGCTGCTGAAGTCAGTTGAAAATAACTTAACATAGCAAGACAAATATTTGAAAATAATAAGTATGATAGGCAATGTTATGCTGTATAAGAATGAATCGGGGTGGGGGGGGGAACATTTATGATTTTATTACACTAAAAAGTGTAAAACATTTAGTTTTTTTGTTTTTTTTTCTAAATGGGGCCATTACATATTTGAAAAGTCTCCTTTTTGTCTTATTCAGAACACTGTTTATTGCAAATAATTGTGAAACTAAAATAGTGATTCACATTTGTGTGATTTGTTAATTATTCCTAGGCATAATGCTGTATATATACAAATATTTGAATCTTCAGACATTTTAAAATTATTTGCAATAAATGGAGTGTTCCGGACAAGACTAAGAAGAGATTCTTATTTGGTTCAATAATAAAATATTTACTATAACCTGATGTGTTTAAAATACATTTTATCAGTTGACCTAATGCAAGGCTGTATGCAGTAGACATATAGACATTTTGACTAGCAGCCGCTAATGGTGCGACTAGTCTACCAGTAAATAATATGTACACCTTTGTGAAATAACTTTCTTGTACAGTGTTAAAAGTGTGATGTGTGTTCTGTGACAGGTCTCCTGTGATATCGGATGACTCCCCGGTTAAACCAGTCAAACAGAAGGGACTGAAGAACTCAAACAACTTAAAGGTAAAGTCAATGTAAATCTTGTGTTTGATGTTTTAACAAACTCCTGTAAATCATGAAATAATTAGCGATGTTAAAATTTAATGAAATCCAAATAAGTGATATATTAGTGGCTTAAAACTAGTGAGGTCAGCCTATTTTAATGTTGCTGTTTTCAATTAAGTGTATATATATTTTTAAGTGATTTTTTCTTCTTTTTAAATAACTAAATTAAAAATAAATTTTACATTACAATTTTTTGTTGTTGTAATATTAATTAATTAATTAATTGATTGATTAAATTTTTTAAAACATGCACCAAGACAAACTTCAATGGATGCAACTATAAGTGACACCGCCTAAGTTTTGTCATTTAGGCGAAACATTTAATTCTGTATAATTCTGGTATGTTAATATGATTGCTGTGAATGTTTTCAGCGGTAGCGCTCGGTGGCGTCGTGGTTAGGCCATCGGTCAACAGGCTGGTAGGTACTGGGTTTGGATCCCAGTCGAGGCATGGGATTTTTAATCCAGATACCGACTCCAAACCCTGAGTGAGTGCTCCGCAAGGCTCAATGGGTAAGTGTAAACCACTTGCTCCGACCAATGATCCATAACTGGTTCAACAAAGGCCATGGTTTGTGCTATCCTGTCTGTGGGAAGCGCAAATAAAAGATCCCTTGCTGCTAATCGGAAAGAGTAGCCCATGAAGTGGCGACAGTGGGTTTCCTCTCAAAATCTGTGTGGTCCTTAACCATATGTCTGAAGCCATATAACCGTAAATAAAATGTGTTGAGTGCGTCGTTAAATAAAACATTTCTTTCTTTCT
This sequence comes from Gigantopelta aegis, assembly GCF_016097555.1. Classification (NCBI taxonomy): domain Eukaryota; kingdom Metazoa; phylum Mollusca; class Gastropoda; order Neomphalida; family Peltospiridae; genus Gigantopelta; species Gigantopelta aegis. The sequence continues at coordinate 25,660,197 of NC_054704.1, forward strand.
TTCAGCGGCAGCTAAAACAGGTGGTGCTTCCATGTGGAGAGAAGCTTGGACAGAGAGATTTTGATGCTGTGGTTGTTATTCCTAGGTTTGTGATCATTTCAATATACATTTGTAGGTTATTTATGTGTTATTAGTAACATTAAAGTTCGAACCACATAGCTAACAACTACAATAAATTACTCTCCTGCCTTTTATTACTATTAGCGGTGGGCCCATTGAGCTGTTCTCGTTCCAGCCAATGCACCACGACTGGTATATCAAAGGCTGTGGTATGTGTTGTCCTGTCTGTGGGATGGTGCATATAAAAGATCCCTTGTTACTAATGATAAAAATGTAGCGGGTTTCCTCTCTAAGACTATATGTTAAAATTACCAAATGTTTCATATCTAACAGCCGATGATTAATGCTCTAGTAGTGTTAAACAAAACACCCACATTTTGTTCCAACACAAATGATGAAATTGCCATTACAATGACACAGATTAGATTGTAACCATGTCGTCTGTATTCACGTTGCTGAGATCGCAGACAACAAGCATTTAAATGTTTGGCAGCTGCCATTTTGTTTCTTCTGGGTTTTTTTAAATGTTCTTCAAGAGGGATGGAATATGTTTCTTTGTAATGTTTGTTTTTCTTCAGAATTTATGTTTGGACAGATTGTGGGAACTGTCTAACGGTAATTATAGGCAGGAGAGGAATTGATTGTAGAGCTATGTTAACTATGGTCATGGTGGATCTATACGGAAGGTTCTGGAGTTGTGCACCTCCACTCAAGGGCTATAGAGGCCCCTTTTAGACCTGTACAAATTAAGATCAGTTTAATGGGAAAAACCCCAGAAAGATTGTAAACAAAGGCAAATATTTGTATATCTTTGTTGACCTTCAACCAACTGTAAATAAGTGTATATATATTTGTATATATGTCAATTTTAAAACAAAAAAGTTGGAACAAAATCAAAGGAAAAGATGAAAAAATGCACATTAGCACCATATACTGTAAATCATGAAAATAATGTGTCATGATATTATTGCATTAAGACAAGTACAAGTTAAAATGCATATTTTTATTAATGCGTCTGGCATATACAACTTTTAAAAATCATAAAGCAAAACAAATCGCTGGAATTTGTTTAAATTTTTGGTGAACCGATCAAAGTATAATGTACAAAAACTATTTTAATAACGATTTGAACCTAGCTTAAAAAGAATAAGGTTTTAAAAAAACTTTCTAATGTGGGATGACATTGTTCTGTTCTTTTATTTCTATCTTTTTAGGTTGAATCGATTGCATGGACATTGCTAGCTGATAAATGTAGTTTCACTTTTATAAGGCGATGTAAATATTATTTAACACACATGATAGATAATTGCATTTTATAAGTGGTGATATCTCTAATAAAACATAGTTTCTAATAATTCATTAGGAGTTGCAGAATAAACAATGACAGTAAATAAAAATAATCAATTCTGACCAATTAAATCTACAATTGAGGACAAAATATCAGCGGTCATAAAAAGACAATAGCCGTTCCGATCATGTGACAAATTTGACACCAAATACTGATACTACTTGTCAGTGGCTTTCTCAAATATAACTTTTATTGTGTGTATCAAACAAGCAAATGGACACTGGTATGGGACTTAATAGAGGCTGTTAAAAATACTGGCTAAAAAATACAACGATAAGTTTTCGTTAGTATCCTATTTCCATGGTTGTTAACTGTCCGTCGTGAGACGGATTTCCGTCGTCAGAGAAATTGTGGAAATAATTTTTTCAGTCTTTTTTTTTTTTTTTTTAAATGAGAATCACTTCGGCCGTTTTCGGTTTCCGTAATGTCAACCCGATCACTTCGGCCGTTTTCTTTGCCCCACTGACCCCCATTTAGGTACCTATCGGATGGGTATAATCTACCATACATTTTGGGGCCGATGAACGGCCCCATTCCCCAAACGTAAATTCCACATCCAATATCAAACCTTTTCCCAATTACGACCCAACAGTTTCCCAATAAAGATTCCCAAAGTTGCTCTTATCGCGGATACTTGAACTCATAATTTTTTTATTTATTTAGCTAATTGTATATTTTTTTATTACGAACACGTGACGAACAAGTCTGACCTGGATGTGCAAATTAGTTTTATCCTGTTTTGATACAGTCTGTTGTGTCGTAGTTTTTAGTAATAATGCCTACATTGTCTGATATAATACAGTTTTGGTAGAAGAATACAACTTTTTGTTTTAATTTATCCATTTGCGTTAACACATATATGGGATCTATCGCAACACGTCCAATCCGCTATTTACATAGTCTGAACGGACGTAGAAAGTAAAGTATTGACTTATTGTGCACCCTGCACTATCATTTGCTGTGCTATTTTAAGCAGACGATCTTATTTTGTAAAAAGGTGTGTACATATGTTTCGTACTTTTTTTCTTCAAATATTTTATTATTATTATTATTATTATTATTTAAAATAATTTTTGGTATGGTTTTTGTAATTGAAAAACAAACAAAAAACGTTACTACAGTAGTTGTAAATTAAGTGGGAAAAAACCCACCTTTAATTTAAATGTGCTACTCACTCCCTTTGAAGTAATGGCCGTATCCGATGTCACACCATGTGACGAACAGCACGTGCGAGTGTGAACACTGTTACAATGTAATAGTTCTGCTGGGAGATATTAGATTGCGTATTATAGATATTGAAACTTAATTAAAGTTCATCCGGTCAAATATAACATTTACCGACCAGCGGTATGTTATTTCTTTATTATTTACGATTGAATAATGGGGTTATTCGAGAACTATGCAACGTGCACCAAGGAGAGTGGGAATTATGGGATGTGACAAAACATAAGTGGGGGGTGGAGGGTGGGGTTGTGGTGGTGGTTATTGTGCAACGTAATGTTAATTCATAAAGGAAAATGCAACCAGTCATTGCCATTTTATTTTAACATATATGTATTACTAAAGACCCCAAAGTAAAATATGACACGGTCACAAAACGTTACAAGGGGAGAGGGGTATTGAAACTGCAAGATTTTGCGTTACATATTGTTAAATGACACAAAGATCAACAAAGGACTATTCAACATTAGCGTAATGCTGTATCAGACATTGGCTTTTACCTCAATTTTTAACGACTCCCTCCCCCTCCCATAATGAATTTGCAATAACACAAGGGCCACCTGATGTAAATGTATTTGAATATTTGATTTGCCGGCCATCAGCTAGCGGTCAAGCCTAAATAAATAATATCAGGTTATAATGCAAACTTTAAAAAAATGCCCGTACTAGGGCTGTAGCTTATGAAAGAACACCCCAGCAAATGTCAGCCTAATAGGACTATTTCCCAGTGGCGTAGCCCGGGGTGTGTGGGGGGCAGGGGGCCATGCCCCCCCCCCCCCAATCCCGGGAAATTTTTACCTTTTCGCTTATTAATAATTTTAAAAAGGTTTCTGTGTCATATCCCACTACACAAGTGCCCCCCCCGCCCCCCCCCCAAATACAAAATCATCAATAATCTGCAGGACCCATCAAATTAATGTTTTTGTCCAATAAAAAAAATAACAGGGTGTGGAATGGGAGAAATACATGTTTAAATTGGACTATAATTGTCATATAAAACATTACCATTTTGAATGCCCTATACGTTGAAATTTCAGTCACAACATTTTACTTTTGTTAACAGCCATGTATTTCTGTACACTCGGATATTTTATTGTATTTTTTGGACATTTTTTGTTGACTGTGCCGACCCCTCTTCTAATGATGGTATTTAGAGGCTTGAAAAGTCGACTGATACACAGTGATATATATGTAAAATATCATTTTCATTTTATTAAATGTAAATACACTTGGTTGTTTCGGGGGATTTAGGTGGTATCATAGGTTAAAAATATAATGCGTCAACTGATTATTGCACCGATACATCAGACACATTTTTTCATGATTTACAGTATGCAGTATTTAACTGAGGGTTTTCAATTGAACAAATGATGATTTCCCATTATATACACCTATTTGCATCAGAAAAATAATCCACATTGCTTTTTTGATAACCTTGATGTTTTGTTTTCAGTAAAACCCTGGTATCCGCATCAGAAGACACACAACAACGTCTGAAGGGTATCTCAATTTCTAGTTATGTGAGTCGGGATAAAGAGAATGTGTTTCATCAGGAAAGTGAAGGCCAGAAACCAAGTAAAAAAGCAAAACTTAGTACAGGTTCTCCCAAGATGGCTGTTAGCGTTGAGAACAAGAAAATACACAAAACACAACCGACCAAGAAGAAAGCTCCTGCAAAAAGCTGTCGTCGACGGTTACTTCCACAAGTTGAGGGACAGAAACAGATCACTAGTTTTTTTAGAATTTGATTTTATATATTTATTTTAAATTTGGGAACATAAATTTAAATTCTTCTGAATTAGTTTTGTTTTAACAGTATTTAAAAAGAATACACTTGTTATTAGTAAAACAAAATGGTAAAACATCAAATGTGATCATTGTGAAGATATTTCAGAAAGTCTTAAACATGGACAGAATATGTCTGCACATGACTCAACATCTGCATTGCATATTAAATATACATAGCTTTAAGAAAAGTTCACATGACTAAAGGATTACTACATTTTGTATATTCAGCCATGAATGTAAAATATTGTAGAATATTTAGAGATAAAATGTTCCCAAGACATGGTTTGACAAGTGCTTAAATTTTATTTTCATCATGGAAAGTACTTAAAACTACTGGAAAAAAGAATTTACCCCCAGGAAAGTCCTGGAATTTTATTATTTTTTATATATATATATTTTTCATTTAATAATAATTATTTGGAAAATATATTTATAAATAAATGCGTTTGACATCTGGTTCCAATCTATATCCTTTACAGAACAGTAATTATAAAAGGTCAACAACCATTGGTCGACTGTTAAAATATATACACAGTAAGAAGGCGTGGACATAAATGAACACAACTTGTGATTGGTTGAATAAATTATGTAACTGTCAGCAGTCTTGTTTCTGACGTTTTGAGTTCGAAACTACTGTCAAAGATAAATAATTTAGTAGACGGCTGTAACCAGCACCTTCCAACAAAACAAACACTCTACGGCTTATGTCTGCAAAGCTTCTGTGAAGTGAGACTCCTGCAAAAGTTGAGAACTTGTAGTTAACACATATTCTTTTGATCTCCATTGAAGTCTTAGACGACTCAGTACACACCAAAACGGTATCCACATGTCAAGGCATGTCAACAAAGCGACCAATTAACTAAGTAAACAATTATGGATTAGTTTTGATTGTTTGTGATATAAATTGGAGTCCACTTCAAGAGATTATTTTTGTGCTATCAATAAATAATGTGATTGACATTTAGTTACTCATAGAAACGGGTATAATTCTGGTAAATTTTGTATTTGAAACACTATGTCACTAATGAGTTTAAAATAATTATTAATAAAAATAAAACATGTTTATATGATTTATGTAATTTTGTCATTAGGTACTTTTTAAAAACCACAAATAAATAATGATTTAAAGTACATGTACATGTACTCTAAAAGCACTTACCTATAAACGTAATACCGTAAATGTATTAATTAATGTTTTGACGTTTTGTGACTTACAATCTTTTGTAAAATCTTCTTTTTTTTAAATCTTTTTTTTATTTATTTTTATTTTTATGTGGAAATAATAGATCTGGATAATACTGGTATTTAAACTTTACTATCTTTTTTTTGCTTCATAGTTTGGGGTAGAAGTGATTTTTTTTTAACTTTAACAAATCTGGATAATATAAATTAAATTTAAAATTTTATTTATTTATTTATTTTTATGTAACAACACCCCAGTACATTGTTTATTTATTGATTATTTATTTGTAAAGGAATTACAAGTCTTTAATGGATTATTATTCTATCAAGATTTTAGATCTCATTAATTTGGGCACAACTGTTTTTTTGTTTGTTCTGAGCACTCTTAGATCTTGTTAATATAGTAATGTTATTAACAGCTGGTAAAGATGTTGCTGATATGCATTTCAGGTTATATCAGTCAGATTAAGTTTATTATTGTTGTGGTATTGAAGTAATATATTTTTGAGGTTAGCATATAACATTGTTTATACTCAGTTTGGGCTGGCTTGTTTTGGGTATATATATTTTTGAGGTTAGCATATAACATTGTTTATACTCAGTTTGGGCTGGCTTGTTTTGGGTATATATATTTTGGGCACAATGTTTATCGCATCGACTTTGGTGCAATCAAAAAGCCCCATCTATATAAAGTTATATAATTCTGAATCTTGACCAAAAGTAAATGGATCTTGACCAAAAATAATTGAATGCCTCAAAACAATTTCCTCAATGTGTTTAGATATGTATTATGGCTGTTGAGTGTTTTGCTGTAAGATCCAGCATTGAGACATAGATGCATGCACACATCAAAACAAAATCTGCACACTACAATATTTTTTAATTTATGTATTTTTACAACTTTAGCATCCATGAGATATATCTAGATTAGGTGTAGCTTATGTTTGAGACATAACAACCACTGAATAAACAGGGTCTACTGGGGTGTCGTTACAAAAAGTCCTTTCCAGGTAATGTATTCAGACTCCTGGAAAAAATTAAAAAGATCCTGGAAAATGAACCAAAATGGTGCTTAAAGGTCCTGGAAAATGAAAATGTTTTAAGTGTATGAACCCTTGTTTGAAGTCTGTATACTAGAACAACCTATTACGCCTTACCTTGGTCTGTTGTGACATATTTGTTTCAATGATGTTGATCTCAAATGCCAGTTCCTGATGTTGGGTGAATTATCTTGCGTTATCATGTCTGTATAATATGAAGAATTTTATTTTATTATGTTCAGTATTTAGTATGTTATATTTGACTGGATTGTGCAATATTAATTTATGTAAAATGTTTTTTTAATGTAATTTATGTAAAACTTATATTTATTGATGTTTATCTTTAACACTTTTGTTACATCTGTTACCTCCTTAAAAATTGTTTTGCTTTTTTAGAAGTTTAAACCAATTGTAATTCAACCTTCTTGATTTTCCATTTCTTTTTCCATCTCTATTTGGATTTATTTTTGTTGCAACTTAAAAATGGCTGGGAATAATAGGTTATTGTAGGTAGCAATTTAGCAATAAATTGTGAATATTTGTGGTTATTAAATATTAATTTATTTGATGAGACTAAATTGATGTTGTTTTTAAAATGTATAAATGAATTCAAATATGTCAGTAGTATTTTAAAAAATTTAAAATTGTATATCCAGGTGCTTTTTTACAAATATTGATTTAAATAAAAATATGAATAATAAGCCTTACCTTTTTTAGTTTGATATTGTTTTGTTTGTCAACAGAAGGTTGTGAACAAGTCATATGGAGTCTTGTAGAATATACACTAAGCAGTAATATAAGTAGAATACATAAGTTAGTGTTTAGAAAATCAATATTACTGTTTATAAAGACCCAGAAATGTTTAATGCAACATCAATGTTTACAAGAAGGAAATGTTTTTATTTAACGACGCACTCAACACAATTATGGTTATATGGTTAAGGACCTCACAGCTATTAAGAGGAAACCCAGTCGCCACTTCATTGGCTACTCCTTTCGATTAGTAGCAAAGGATCTTTTATATGCACCATTCCACAGACAGGATAGTACATACCACGGCCTTTGTTACACCAACTGTGGAGCACTGGCTGGAATGAGAAATAACCTAATGGGGCCGACCGATGAGAATCGATCCTAGATTGATCGCGCATCAGGTGAGCGTTGTACCACTGAGCTATGTCCCGCTCCAAATCAATGTTTGACTTGGATATTTAAAATTGTAATTAAATATGTATCAGTACACGTTTAAATATGTATCGGTACACATGTTTAAATATGTATCGGTACACGTTTAAATATGTATCGGTACACATGTTTAAATATGTATCAGTACACGTTTAAATATGTATCAGTACACATGTTTAAATATGTATCAGTACACTTTTAAATATGTATCGGTACACGTTTAAATATGTATGGGTACACGTTTAAACATGTATCGGTACACGTTTAAATATGTATCGGTACACGTGTTTAAATATGTATCAGTACACGTGTTTAAATATGTATCATTACACATGTTTAAATATGTATCCGTACACGTGTATCAGTACACGTTTAAATATGTATCAGTACACGTTTCGGTACACATTTAAATATGTATCGGTACATGTTTAAATATGTATCGGTACACGTTTCGGTACACATGTTTAAATATGTATTGGTACACGTTTAAATATGTATCAGTACACGTTTAAATATGTATCGGTACACATGTTTAAATATGAATTGGTACACATTTAAATATGTATCGGTACATGTTTAAATATGTATTGGTACACGTTTAAATATGTATCGGTACACGTTTAAATATGTATCGGTACACGTTTAAATATGAATTGGTACACGTTTAAATATGTATCGGTACACGTTTAAATATGTATCAGTACATGTTTAAATATGTATCGGTACACATGTTTAAATATGTATCGGTACACCTGTTTAAATATGTATCAGTACACGTTTACGTTGACTACAATATTTATACATTTAATTCAGTTGGTCGTGGTCGGAACATTTTTGGAAAAGTATTGTAATGCTTGTTTTTTTTTTAGTATCCTTTAAAATGGTAATGTTTTGTTTTGGCCCATATGAGTCCTTTGAAGAGTATTGTGTTGCTATTCCAGGGGATTGAATACTGCAGGTATAACTGTTTATAAAACTGGCCTCGGTGGTGTAGTGGTTATTGCATCGGACTTGAAGCTGGTAGGTACCGAGTGAACTGCTAGACTCTATGGCCCTATATACCCAATACTTCACGGGTGCAACTGTGGGTGTTTCCCAGTCTATGACCTCACATGGGGTATGATTACTCTGCATACACTACAGGTTCCATGTACCCTGTGCGTGAGTGATGCCGAGACTGCTCATCTTGACAACATGGAGCACGGCCCAGTCAAGTAGTCCCATACCAAAATGGAAGTATTGTGGCTTCACCTTATGTTAATGTCCAAAAACCAAAAAAAATTGTTATTTAAGAAAACACTGTACAACAGGGCTTTTAGATTATGGTAGCCCCACTCCCATGGCTAGTGAATTTCAGTGTTGGGCCTGACCACTTGTGAAAAGAAATTTGTCAAATGCTGCAGTTAGTCTATTTTGTAAATATGAATATCCTGCCCAATGTTAGTGTTTTTAATCTCCCTCTTTAGGTGACATTCCAATTGTTAATATTAATTAGTAAAATTGTTTTAACTTAAAAAGTAGGGCTAGTGAATTTTTAATTGTGGCTAGTAAATTTTTAAAATCACTGATCCCTGCTGTGCAAGTTCTTTTTCATACTGGGAAGGGAACATCTACAAGTAGCTCAGTGGTAAGATCCAACATCCTCGGGGAAATCCTCCAGTTTTTATTGCCTGTAGATAAGCATGTCACTCAGTTATACTGGGCTCGTGAGAGTGACTTTCCCCTTCAACAACTTGTTTGTGGTATGTGCCATCTTGTTTATAGGAAAGTACATATAAAATATTCCCTGCTATTGTTCAGTCAGTGGCAGGACGTAGCCTAGTGGTAAAACGCTCACGATGTGCAGTCGGTCGGTGATTAAAAGATCCCTTGCTAGTAATGGGAAAATGTAGCAGGTTTCCTAACAATTACCAAATATTTCACATCCAATAGCCAATGATTAATAAAGTAATATGCTCTAGTGGTGTCGTTAACAACCCTCCCCCACCCCCCAACTTTTTCAGTAAAAGCCAACTGGAATGTTACAGGAGGTTTTCTCCCACTCTCAAAGGTAAAAATGTATTTTGTGGATTGGGAAGAATATTTGCTTTTAAAATTTTAAACTGGAAGCAAACATTACAAATTGAGAAGAGGTTAAGAATTGGTCTCAAAATAACACTCCTTGTGAAACTCGTATTGTGTCGCTTTTTAAACAACAATGTGGAAAACTAGTAAAAATGCAGATAAAAGTTTATAATTTTTATTATCACTTTTAAGAATGAAGAATAAAGGAAATATCTAGAATACTCTAAAAAAGAGAAGAAAAAAAAAGAAAAGCAAAAAACAAGTTTTTTTTTTTTTTTTTTTAAACACCACCACTAGAACACATTGATTAATTAATCATTGGCTATTGGATGTCGAACATTTGGTAATTCTGACACATCATCAGAGGAAACCCACCAGAGTTTTTCTAATGTAGCAAGGTATCTTTTTATATGCACTTTTCCACAAACAAAAAAGCACATACCATGGCCTTTAACCAGTTGTGGTGCACTGGTTGGAAGGAGAAAAAACCCAATCAGTTGAATGGATCCACCGAGGTAGAAAAAAGGAAAGCCGATTATCAGGAAGAATATTGTGCAATTTGAGCGGCATTTGCTGCCTGCTCCCTTTCAATCTTTGACTCCACATACAGATCAAGAGTCTGCATATAGCCGATGTGTTGTTAAACAAACATTCCTTTCCTTTCCTTTCCCCATGCTTCAGAGTGAGGAATGAAAGCAAACCAAAGAAACGACACGTCATGTTTTGAGCATTACTTTATTCACTTACTGACTGACATATTGACAGAATTATTATCAGTGATTTCATGACATACAAAATACAAGTTGAGATGCATGCACTGTGACAACACGTTGACAATGGCAGTAGTCTGGGTGAAGAAGCGAATTGTACAGATGCAAATTTTACAAGGCTCTCAATTCTCTAAATATCCAACACTAGATGGCACTATCTACAGCAGACACAGTTGTATGTGCTTTTACAACATCAAACTTTACAAGTCTAGAATTCCCACTAGTAGAAGTTTAACAAATCATTTCAAAACAATTTACTGTTAGAAAATAAACATTGAACAGAATATGAGAGAAAGAAGTATGTTCAATAAAAAATATAGCTATGAAGTCCAGTAATAAATAAAATATAGTTTTGATTAAAAGTTTGTTTAGCATAAAAAAAGAGAAAAAAGAAGCTTTTTGATAATGTTTTGTGTTTACATGTTAACAAAAACAATTAAACCAGTGCAAATTAAGTCGCATCCACACATTAAATGGAAAATTTGATTAACATTTTAAAATTGCTATTTTATAAACATACAAAAAACTGGATATTTGAATGTCTTAATTTAAAAAAACCTAAATTGTGCGATCTTAATTGGTGAAAATACATTTACTACAACAGAAAATATTCTTTGGAGCCGATATCACATAAATTTACATCCTTCGACAACAAACACTTGCTTATAATGTACAGCATATGTGGAATATCAAGAATACTTTTCTACTTCATAAATATGGGTTTCTCTCAAGAGTTCAATAAGTTTCCAATAAAATACTCAACCTATCTAAAACAGGTGGAAATTTAAATGAGGTGAAAATCGGTGTTGTACCTTCAAACTGGTATACATTTTCCCCAGCAATTTTTTTTCAAAAAGATAAAAATTCTGGTGCAACTGCAATCATGAAATACTGGAGACATCCTTTTAAGAAACTGAGCATTCCACCCTCACTACTGGTACTTATTTTATGTTGTTTTTTTCTTTTAGAATTTAAGAGACAATTACATATTTGTTTTTCTTGAGGAAAACCATGTTTCATGTTTAGAAAAGCAACTTCATTTCGGATTAGCTTTTGTTCTAGCAAAGTGAAAACTACCAATGTAAGCAGTACACATATATTTATATGTAGGGTGTGCTGTAGACATCCAAGGTGTACCTATTCACATTATTTCAAGAAAAAAGTTAACAGGGAAACAAAATTTCATAACTGTGTACACTGGGCACATTTCTCTCTAATTCGTATATGCAAGGAGGAATCTGTTCATGATATGGTCCAAATTCTAATGCAAGAAAATGTGACAAAAACTTGGTCCTATTGGAAACATAACTACTAACACATAATTATAATTAGCATGCAGTTAGCAAACACATTCACTCATAAATAAAATAAAATTAAAAAATCGGTGGTATTTGCTGCCTTGTGAATGTTGTAACCATGTTGTTTTAATGCTTACTTTACAAAACTGATTGTCCTATGAAAATACCTGATGACAATTTTTGGCAAGTTATGGTTCTGACATTTATGTTATTCAATAAAATAAAATAAAGAAAAAAGACTGCTCGTTATACTGCAGGTGCATAACATAAATAGTGATATTACATTAACATAGTAAAATTAAAGTTTTTATCAATAGGTTTGCTAGTTTTACTTCTTTTTTTTTAGATGAACAAATAGATAATTAAAAATAAATAATTAAAAAGGAGTAAAAATTGATTCATCTAGATGCATCATTGCATTACAAAAAAAACTCTTTATGTAACAAAATTAAAAAAAAAAAATTGACAACCAGTTATAAAAGCAGTTTCCTAATTGCATATACAGGTTAAAGATGTGCCCCACACATCAATGAAGATATGAACATTTGGCCCCTAAGAATTCAAGATTTCACTGTGCAGTGAACGAATCAAATAAGGATAAATACACATACAGAAATACACATTAACAGTATGCACATACAATAGTACAAATAAATATTTATATATATTTATATATATATTTATGTATATATATATGTATGAATTTTATTAATTTAAAGGTACACAAAACCCATTCAGAGATTCCTGGTCTTCATTCACTTCTCATTGTTAACACTTCATGATTCACTTGTTACTCTAAAACACCTTTTTTCACTGACATGTATCTCTTATTAACCCAACTTGTGATGCATCTTTTTCAACCAACAGAAGCTGGGCCCATATTTATAAATCCTCGGGCCCATATTTATAAATCCTCGAGCCCATGCCAACAGAACCAGGGACCATATTCACAAAACTTGACTCCATGTTAACAGGGTCCATATTCATAAAATCTGACTCCATATTAAGAGGAGCAGGGCCCATATTCATAAAACCCCAACTAGACATTAACAGACCAGGATCCATACTGATAATATCTCGACTCCATATGTGGGCACATATTTGGAGTCGCTGTTTTAATATTGAATTTTAGATTCTTTATAATCCCTGGCCCTGATAACAAAGCTGTAGACTTGTTCAACTACACCACAAGAATTTTGTCATTATTATATTCAGGAAATGATTGAACTATTAAAACAGGCTGTGTTTCAGCACAGCAACATTCCTTGTGTTATTTCCTACTAGTTGGTAAAAGACAAATTTGTACCTTTATACTTGATAAAAGACAGCACTAAACAATACACTTTTACAAGTTATGTTCATAACTTAGTGAGATCTGTGTTTCAAAGATTATACATGATCTATCGTTATAAAACATTAATACAGGGTTCAGAAATCTGTACAAAATTAACTTTAATAACAGTGTAACAAACTGACCAACTGGTTAGAACTGTTTTCTTAACTTCCATTTATCATGCAAAAGTGAGTGAAAGATTTTCTCAGCCTTTTCACTACATGTAGGTGCATCCAACAAATATTTCAATTGCACGTTTCCCCCATTCTTTCATCCAGTCAAAACTTATCATTTTTAACCTTCACATTTCTTTGCTTATTAATTAACCTGTCACTGACCCCACCCACCTGTCAATCACCAGCAGTAACTGTAGTTCATCATGCAGTTCTCCCTGGGGTAAGACAACTACATGTATATTCAAAAGTTTATGATTTTTGATGTTTGTTCTTTTTAACATGTTTGGAACCGAGATTTTATGCTAATGAGATGGGTGGAGCTAGCAGCATTTCAGTGACAGGCTAACTGTGGTGGTACAGCAAAAGGCCAACAGGTGTTCAATAAAATGAGATACTGTGAATTCATTCACATCCTTGGGCGTCCATTTGATCATTTAACAACTAGATTGTCCGCACATTGATACTACTTTGAATATTCATATTAATATTTGTTTAATGGACCAATATTTGTTTTTTAACACAAGTATAATAAAACACCTTTACAATCATTTACAATAAAGAGATTTAAAAATGAGGATTATTTGTAATTGTGAGGTGGGATAAGAACCTTGAAAATTACCTATTGTAAATAATGCCCAAAATAGCACTTGGATATTTAGGACTTTATGTAGATAAAACCTTTGCACAAACATGGACCACACATATTCAAGAGGATGTTTGTTCAAAGTAGGTGACATCTTCCTAAACATTGTAATTAACCTGTAAAACGTCGCCGATACTTGTTAGAACAGCTTGTGAAATGTTCATTACCAACTGAAGATGCCCCCACTATAGTCACGCTCCTATAAATAATTTTACTTTGGTATTACGGTACCTTGAAATCCCAGATAATTGTCGTCAGCCCAGGAAACATAATAAATTCACAGTAATCGGCACAACCAGTTTAGTCAGATTCGTGAACTGACCAAAAAATGCTCATTTAATGACAAACAATGGTTACCTCAACACTTATAAAACATCAAACATGAATTAATTTTGGTATGTTTAAAACATAACACATTTTGATTAACTTCTTGTAGTACGAACAAAATATCAGTCAACTAGCCAAAAAAAAAAAAAAAAAAAAAAAAACCCAATGAAATAACAATATGAATTATATACAATACTTCTCAATGTAACACATTGCAAAATGAGAAAGACAAAAAAAAAAGAGGAAAAGTGTTGCCACATGAAATACAACAAGAATGATAAATGATAAACGGTCTATAATACAATTGATTCAATGCTGGCTAATATCACCAGCAATACGATGACAGACATCAGCACAAATGTAGTAATCTTTATTATTGTCCTGCTCATGAGCACTGCACAAGCAATTTTACACAATGGATCTGCAAGACGGCCGCACCATAGCAACCACCAACGCTCGGCTCTAGAATATGAAACTAACGACGATGACGACGACCACGTTTAATATAGTATAAGTCTATTGCTGAGGTCTCTCCTTAACTAGTTAAAAAGACGAACGATACAGTTACTCAGAGCCAACACAGAGCACCACAATGGAACAATGCACAAGGTACATTAAATTTTGTAAAGTTAAAAATCATCACGTATTATTTTTCTGCTCTCGGCGTAGGCAAGCAACAACTTGGAGGGTGTCACACATGATCACAATCGTTGGAGATGATCTCAGTGAATCTTGGTCATGTGGCGGGATGTAGCTGGAATCTCCGGCAACGTTTTTGGAAGCAGCCTTGAGTGTATTAGTGCCATCAGTCACCATGGCAACCAATTTTTTAAAAAGAAAACCACAACAACAGACACACATCCAACCTGGCATGTAAAATAAGAACACTACAGACTGATCACTGAACTGAAACAGTTCCATCGAATGCATGATCTTTTTATCTATTTATTTTTTTAAAGTCTTTGATCCCAAGTGTGAGCATGCGTTGTCGACAAAATAATATTATCCTAAATATAAATAGTTGATCCACTAACAACGATGGAACAGTGACGTTGGCAGGCTGTGTACGGATCCAGCCCCGCGTCGTCGCGTGGTGACCTGCTATAACCAACACTAGCACAACGAGTGGAAACGACATCCTGGTGCCGCGACTGCCAGCGGTCACCTCAGTTTGCATAGTGGTCAAACGATCCGAGGTACTCTAGTGCTGCTCGATAGTTGAACTGGTACTGATCCTGCCGACAGAAACAAAACTCAAGTGTCAGTTAAGAAAGAATTCTCACGGCCAACACAATAATGTACTTACTAAAAAAATGTATGAAAGAAAAGGAAAACGGACCCTCCCTTTAACCTGCACTATACATACCCAACTTTAGCCTGTTCTGCTAATCTATACTCCCTCCCTCAAAAAAAAAAAGAGCAGCAATTTGCAACTTCCCTATTTTTAAATTGCAATTACAATGAAATAGATGTTTGCTCTATGGTAGGCCTACTGACATTTTGGGGACTTTTATTGATATTATTACAGAAAGTCGACAAACAGTTGGAAAGTGGATTTAAAAAAACAAACACTTTAAGTTGCTTTTTTGGGGGTGGGTGGGAAGTGTATATACATAGAAAACTAAACCTGGTTGGTTCCTAAAAAGTACAGGGGTTTTGAGATTTTCTTTTTTTTTAAGTTAAGATCATTTGCTTTCCATTTGAATCCACAAAGTTATTTAATGAACAAAAGTTCAGATTGTTTGAATTTAGATCTACAGATATGTTTATATGTTTAATGAGGTTGGTTGTGAGTGATCTCACCTCTGTTTGAACCATTGCAGGCCGCTGTGTTCTGAGCATCTTCACTGTCTGGAACATATCCACAACGCCTTCATAACGCATCCGCTCCAACACAATACTGAGAGTGATAAACACGCCGGTACGACCCACACCAGCACTGTGAGATAAATCAAATATGTTATTCAACATCCTCCTCCATTGCTGACATAGACAATTACATGTACGGTACACGCTGTCACTAGTCAAAGAAGTTTCAATTACTTACTAAACATTAAAGATATATATATTTTTTACAGCTCTGTACAATTTTTGTTTACATAATATTGTTTTTGTATTGATGTAAACATATACTTATCTTTTTTGATACCCAACAGCTGATGTAGTGTTGTTAAACATTCATTAATACTTTCAAAATGTTTTTAAAAACCCCCCAGTAAATGTTCATAAACAGTTAAAAACAAAAGGTCAAAAAAGCAATTCTAAACAATGTAGTTAAAATACATATATAATAAACTGATGTTTACTTTTACATATAAAGAAAAAAACCCACAAGGACCACTGACAAGCTTTGAAGATATATGTTAATTATATTTTTTAGAGTAAGTTTCATTGGACATTGTTAAATATATGTTAATCATATGTACCTGCAGTGGACTGTGATTGGTCCTTCTTGTCCAAACTGTTCTTTTGTTTTGTGCACTTGACCAATGAAATCAATGAAGCCCTCGCCTGATTTTGGCACACCTTGTTCAGGCCAATCTGTAAACTGGAATTGACGTATTGTCCGGGACTGACCATCCTGAAAATAAAAAAAACACATTCAATGATTTTCCTTGGCAAAAATGACTTTTAAATGAGGACGACAGCTGGAAGTCTAGCAGTAAGTGTAAGGAAATCATAAAAACTATAAAATGGACTAAATTGAAATAAAAACTAATATAGTAAAACCACTCTAAATTGGACACCCCCCAGGACCAAGTTTTGAGGGGTATGTGCAGGATTTTTTTAAATTGTTCTACATTAAAGGTACAATTTATATACAAAAATAAAACACTAGGACTAGCTTATTGGTCCAATGTTCAATTTAGAAGGGTTTCCAGTTTTTAAGGCTTTTACTGTATATTTCGAAAGTTCAATTTACTTGGGTTTTATGTCTGCACTACTGACATACCCCCCTCCCCATCAGCAGTGGAAACAGCCTTAATATGATACTCCACTAATTATAGCCTCTAATAGCTACAAGTTGTGGGTTTACTACGTCCACAGTAGATGGTAATAACTGGTACAAATACTCTACCCTGGCATCTGTGACCTTGAACTCTCGGAGGATATACTGTGGCATATTGTACTCCGTCATGGGGTCAACCACGAAATACTGATAGCGCGCTGACCGTTCACTCGGCCAGTACTGGTGGCACTTCTCCTGCAAGGTGAGGACACATCATCATTAGAAACACTCACATATACACAAAGCACAGGATAATGTTGTTAAAAACAAAACAAATTTGGTAGATGAGATGAAAATGATTTACGACAAAAAAAATCTGAAAAAGTTTGCTGTGTTCTAAAAAGTAGATTAATGAATAGTTGTCAGTAAGATCACTGTTGTGTCCTTACACTGAAGTCAATACAGTGGCCTTACACCTTAACCATCAAGTCGTTCAAAATCACTGTTGTGTCCTTACAATGAAGTCAATACAGTGGCCTTACACCTTAACCATCGAGTCGTTCAAAATCACTGTTGTGTCCTTACACTGAAGTCAATACAGTGGCCTTACACCTAACCATCGAATCGTTAAAAATCATTCTCGATGGTGAGCCAGTATGCCATGAGATGCAAACCAACACAGTACTGACTTAATCACTACACCACTATGGTCAGTGTAGTCTTAACAAAAACCTTATAAAGCCTAATGCAATTTCTTAAAACACTGCCAAGTGGTGTTTTTAATATAAAGAAAACTATATTTTAAACTTAATGCAATTTGAACCGTAACAAAATAACTAAACAATTAGTAAACTAACTATCATGATTGTGAGTTGATAAACTTGACTAACATAGACAAAAAATATTAACCAGCCAGGGTTTTGTTTCAAAATAATAACAAAGAAAATCTGTTTCTCACCCTGCCCATCTCTCTAAGCTTTGTTAACATGACAATAATGGTGGAATTGTGTTCCCACAACATTCGCCAGAAATCTTCGGTCGTCTCAGCTAGAGGACCTTGTGTGGCAATGTACGCCTTCTTGTATCGGTAACCCTGGTATCAAAGACAATATGTTATGAATATTAAAATAATTAAATTCTGAAAATAAATATTGTAAACATTTTAATTTTTAATTCTATAATCTTAGCTGTAATCAAATAAATAATTAACAAGAATTCCATGAGGATTATTAAATTTTTAATTTTTTTTTTTTAATTTTTTTTTAAAAAGAAATAAACAATTAAAATTGATTTAAAGTGCTTTGAGATGCACATGCACATGTTCATCTATGACAAAATTTCTGTGATCTGGGACTTATTTATTATTAACCTTCTGAGTATTGCAGGCAAGATATCTCGCCCGACGTAACGTCCTTCGACATACTGTATACTGTATACTGTATACAGTGCATTTCCCAATTCATATTTCCCACTGTTTTGCATACGACACTCACTGGAAACGGAAATATAATAAAAGATTTTTTTTTTTTTTTTTAAATGGTGGCTTTGTTTTGATTTTTTCAATTGAAAATACCTTGAAATTTTGAGTTAAAAAAGTAGTTTTCGGCAAGTATTTTTGCTCGACAACAATGGCGGCACGTCGCGGTCATTTTCAGGGATCGATAGCTGATTGTGACAGCTAATTTAATAGTAAATTTTTTCATTTTACCAACAACGAAAATTACAAAATATTGCAATATGAATCGTAGTTCGGGTTTTAAAAAAAAATTCTGTTCAGAAAACCACTGTTATCAGGAATAATGGACATAAATACTGGATAGCTGGCCACAAATGCCCGTAAGTAAACAAAACTTTTTCGATTTTTTGCCTAATTTTAATCACCATTAGCTGGTCTAAAACTAATAAAAATTACAAAGAAACCACGAAAATAATACTTACCGATTCATATATGAACTTTATTTCATGTATTTATAAAACATTTAAGTGAATATATGTGAGTAAAAATTATAAACTTGTAACCACTCAACGTGGTTTTTGTTCAAAATTAATCCAGTAGTCTAAAGGTTAAAAAAGGATCTAACTGCAAAGAACAAAGATTGAGAGAAATATACAATATAGAATGATTAGCTGAACAGAAAACTCACATCAATAAAGCTTGCATTGATATAATCTGAGCCATCCACTCCTCTAATAGGCTGTAGACATACTCTTGTTGACTCATCTGAAAGAAAATTAAGAAATGTCTTATCACAAAGGTATCAGATACTTGTATTTATATGTCATTCAGTGACTAAATCAGCCATTAAAAATACAGATGTCACAGGCAACTAATTTGAGGAATACATTAAAGTAATTATGTAAAACATTTTCTATAAAATATGTCCTAAGGAATGATAAAAATATTACTTTTTACATCAATATATTGATTTTTATATATTGATTCTCAATTAAAGAGCATCTGGTGTTGAAGTGCATTTTAAACAATATAATAATGAATTGTATTAATAAAGCATTACAAGCTGTTCAAAGAATTTAATTTCAATTTAAACTGTACTTGAACAATTAAAGAGATTTATTTTTGATACATATTATATTATAGATATATTATAGATATTCCAACAAATAATGAAAATGTGCTGCAATCAAAACTTTAACCAAATATTGATGGCAAAACATCACTCCTGTAAAGCATTAACTAGCAAGAAAACCTCTACTTTTTAGAAAAAAGAAAGAAAATGATATAAAAAGTTATACTTACAAGGCAGTATGTTGACAAGTCTATTCTTAAATTTGTTGACCGGAAGGTTTGCACTAACAAATCTATTAGGACTAGCCTTCACGTTAGCTAACCTCTGAAATACAATTAAGACCATTTAAAAACACAAGCTAGACTAATAATGATAATCTTGTACATATATTAAATGCTTTTCAAAAGGTTGATTAATGTGGTTAGTGAGGTTTTAGTCAGGACCAAAGCAAATTGCTTCCCTTGGCACAAACAAAACTCATATATTTACTTATATTGACAGCTAAAGATAATGTTGTAACACTGGTTATAATACTGATAAAATATGGATGAAAATACACCTTATTGTAACTAGTACCATATAGCTATCGTACTATGAGGTGATGGTACCAATTCGTATTTACTACGTCATGATGTCTTATTGTTCCAACAGAGAGAAAAAAAAATTTATATATTTGCTACAATTCTTGAACCTAAGGGTCCTACCAGACACATTTTTATGAGTTGTTGTCGAAGATATATAAAAACTATATATTGCTTTAGCCAGGACAAAAAAAAAATCCACTAAGAAAAGCAACCAGCAATTCTCCCACCCTCACACCACAAATGAAATAATAAAAAAAACCCACAGAAAAAAAGAAGAAAAGAAGAAAACAAATGCAGTAGGCATTGTCATCTTGATATGCAGAAATCTCCAACTGTACCTTGAACTCTAGCTCCATGCCCGTGACGGTCTCCCCGGGCTCGGGCTGGGTGAGTTTCTGAATGTGAACAGAGAGGTTCCTGGCGGCCACCTCAGTGTTTCCGCACTGCACCGCCTCGGCCAGCGCGTCGTGAATGAAGATGTACTGGTCCTCAGTCTGGACCATGTAGTTTCGTTGAGCTCGAAGGCAGGTCACGTGCCCGTATATATCAACAGTCTTTTCATGCTTAATCCTCTCTAACATGGCGTCTATAACTATGAAAGCTCCAGTTCTGCCAACTCCAGCACTAGGAGAAAGAAAACATTTGTAGTAATTTATTATAAAAATATGTTTACACGTGCTCTAATTTATATGGCTTGATTAACAAGTGTAACCTGGCATATTTTTCTCAGTACCAAACTATCATGTTGACAATCCAGTAAATGTGGATGTTAAAAATAGTTGTAAATTGATGCTATTGCTGAACATCCTTGCATTTACATGGTCTAGACAAGAGAAACTTCACTACAGGCTCCTCTCCCAATAAAGGCTTTTTCACATCACTTGTCACAAAAGTATATCACATGATTTTTGTTTTTGAGGCACCTAAGAGTGATTGTGCCCCTACACCCCCACCATTCAATTTAAGGATTGCAAAACACTATGCTCATGTTTGAAGAAACCATATTTCTAATTTTTATGATTTCCTTTTTTACCCCCGTAGTTCACCATTTTAATGATTTACTGAATCCAACCTGCAATGATAACAATGATTTCTCCCCGACATTCATCTCTAACATCCATTATTCTAAGAAGTGCAATCCAAATCCTAACACATAGAGGCACATGAAAGTCCATGTCACATACCTATACCACTACCTTTGTAAGAGCACTGGATAAAATTTAAAAAATCTTAAACATTGTGAATCCCATAGAATAAAGAACAGACCACCTCATGATCACTCACCTGCAGTGCACCACCATGGGGCCTGCGTCGGGCGGGTTACATGACTTGACGCGTCTCATGAACATCAACAGCGGCGTGGGGTGGTCGGGGACACCGTGGTCCGGCCAGGCCGTGAACTGGAACTGACGGATCTCGCGCTTCTCTGGGCATCCGTACTGTGGAGCGATAAATACTTTAGTCATCATCTTGTGCAAGTTGTACACCATCACAAATAGCTTTATTTCAACATGTTTACATCTTGGATAACAAGTGCTTTGTTTAAAAACAAAATACAACAAAATAAAGGCTCAGTAAAAACAAAAAATTTGCATTAACGGTAAATTTTTACAACAATCACAGTAAACTGGAGTTTTGTACTGAGACCTTGAAATTAGTTTAAATGCCTTATAAAACATTTTAAATAATTGTTGTTAAATAATGCCAAATTTGCTTATCCCATATACTGTGGGTAATGGAAAATATTACCACTCAGTCATCCAAAATAATTTCAGCTTAAAAGAAATGATAATTATCTTCTACATGTAGTCATTAAGTCCAGATCTATGCTATTTCTGCACTTAATTTATGACCAATCTGACCACTGGTACTATTATTATAATTTTCTTTTTAAATCAATCAAATAATCATTGACAATTCTTAAATTAAAAACAAAATATCACATAGTGAAGTTGATTTCAGTAATGTCCCCTCTGATACAGTGTATACTAACCTTGGCCACCTGGAATGTCCTGATGGTGTATGTAGCCAGCTCGGTGACGTCCACCAGGTGAATGTGCATGATGCCGTACGTCTCGGCACCGCGCACCGGCCAGTACTGGTCACACTTAATCTGTTAAATAACAAGAAAACATCAGAACACGACAAACAACCAATAAGCAACAGTCGTGATTTTAAGTTTTAATTACACCACTAGAGCACATTGATTTATTAATCATTGGCTATTGGAAAGAAAATGAAGGAAATGTTTTATTATTTACGGTTATATAGCGTCGGACATATGATTAAGGACAACACAGATACTGAGAGAGGAAACCTGCTGTTGCCACTTCATGGGCTACTCTTTTTGATTAGCAGCAAGGGATCTTTTATATGCACCATCCCATCCCACAGACAGGATAACACATACTACAGCCTTTGATATACCAGTCGTGGTGCACTGACAGAATTGAAGCTAAAATGACTTTAAAATGCTGGCAGAATTGTACAAGAGACTTACCCGTGACCTTTCCTCCAATTTGGTCATCATCACTATGGTTGTGGACCTCTGTTCCCAAACCATTCTCCAGAAATCACCAAATGTCTCTGGAAGTGGTCCCTGTAACATAAAGAAACAAAATGTCAAACTACATATATATAGAGGAATTTAATATGGAAAATATCAACCGAGTCTATGTTAATCAGTATTAATACCGATTAACTAGACGACGTTGATATTTTACATATTAAAAAACACTAGTAGCGAATTCTATTTATCCTATAACACTTCTAAAATAACATTTTAATTCAATTTTTTAGTAAATCACAGTATTAAAGTTGCCGCCATCGGTAATAAATGACAACATTACGCCCAGGTATACAGGTCTTGTTTGCTTGTAAGCAAATGACCCATTCACAACACATTAACTAGAGACCTTGCAAATTTGCATACCATTATTAACCAGGTTAATACACTAAAATTATCACATGGGTTTATAATGGTATTATTATTACCCCTAGGTATAGCCATGATATTAACAAGGCATCTGAAATGCTACAAAACCCCATCGTGACTGCTTAATCCCATTCCTGTATGTTAAATTTCATGAAAATCAGATGAGAAATAAAGTCGGTAAAACAGTGACATCATATTTCTATCTTAAGTACCGTATTTGACCGGAAATTAGCCCATGTCTTTGAATAAGCCCCCCTCCGTTTTGTTAGCATTTAAGAAATTAGGCCCTCATTCGTAAATAAGCCCACCCCCAACTTCGTCACCTTATAAATAACAAAACTGCAAGTGTGCTCAAAGTTCATTTAAAAGGTCATACCTCCTGCAGATAACTAAACACAAATGTAACACAATATTTTACCACCAGTGAGATTTAGTAGTGTAACAGTAACAGTGTGTAACATTGTTTTCAATTTCATGTCTGCAGTATTTCTTTGAAGTACCTAAACCCAAGTCTGAACTAAAACCAATGTCTATTTTTACCACCACACTGGGTCCGCAGTTAATGCTAATTAGGCAAATACCTTATTCTGATTGGCTAAGAACAATGGCCTAGATTGACAATTCTTTGTAGTGTAAGCTGGCTGCCTGTCAGAAACGTGTGTATACGCTGAGTTTGTTGTTTTAAGTCTTCTCAGCATAAATTTTGAATGTAAATAAACAGCACTGGTAAGTAATTGTAACATAGAAGGTGTGTTTCTGATAATTAGATACTAGTAAAAAAAATCAATTTAATTAATAAACAATTATTATTTATTAATAACAAATGGAACACTAATTAATAGATGTGCTACTGGACGTTTTTCATTTTCTTCCTAGTTCATTTAATTATTATTTATTTTAATTATTAGTTTTTTGTGTGTTTTTTTCAACAAAACTGGCCCCTTGTCTGGGAATAAGCCCACCCCATGCTAAGCTTACAATGAGTTGTCTTGGCCCCCTGGGCTTATTTCCGGTCAAATACGGTAATAGTGACCGTGACCTTTGACACAAAAAGGTGAAATGCCAACTTGTTCAAGGCATCATAATCCTATATATGAAGTCGCTAGAGCAATGATGTTGTGGTATGACATATGCACATATGGGCAACATGCTATATCCCTTCGATGACTTGTCACTATGGGATAATTAATCTTTATAGCTAGACTCTGAGTAATACCTGAGTGGCAATGTAAGCGTTCTGCTTCCTGTAGCCATCCATGTAGTTGGCGTTGATGTAGTCGCTGCCCGGGACGCCGTCGATGGGCTGGAGGATGACGCGGGAGTGGTCATACGCGATCACGTTGGCGTACCGGTTCTTCGGCTTGTTCACCTCCAGGTTCGAGTTGTCCCACGTGAACTGCTGTCCAGGCTCGATCGACTCGTACTCCTGCGAGAACTTGTGGTTATCGTTCGCTTTTAAGTTATCAATGTGCTCGGCCAGTCTCTCTATCGGTATGGGCGGGTGGGAGATCATAGCTGAAGTACGGAAAAAAACAAAAATGATGAAGTGAAAGGACATTTTCTAGTTGTCATATACAATTCTTCAATTAAAACAGAATATAAATTTTAACTATAGTCTGTCCTATCGTCCTATAAAAAAAAAATTTAAAAATAATTTCTGTTTTGTTTGACGTAAAAAGAAAGTAAACATTTTGTGGAAATAACAAAAAAATCCCAACTATTTTTGAGTGAAAGTTACAAAACAATCGGCAACGAAATAAATAACTTGTAATAAATCCCATAGTATGAAAAAAAGGCATTCCCTGTGGGACAGACTCTAGAAATTGTTTTGTCTGTTAATATATTTTTCAAATTTGAAAGACAATTTTAAATCTGACCTTATATTTTACTAGTTCATTAATCTGATGTGTTTCTATATTTATAGCAAAGGTATTCATCACACAAGCATTGTTTACCTATTGTGACTTTTGTCTTCATGGCACTAGGTATTCCAACTTAATGCAATTTGCATTCTTTTTTAGTTGTGTTGCATAAGTTTTTGCCACGCTCATATACCACAGAGTTCAATGTCCGGAAATCTAGGGACACAACCCGGGGAACATATTTTTTAATGCATATTCTGATAATCTGTTTTGATGCAATCTATTTGATACTGAAGTACATCTATTTCACTCACCAGGGGTTTGGTAATGCTGTCGTCGCATTTCCACAGGATCCACCAGGTATGGCGGGATATCCACCATAACTTTAGACTCGGGTTCGAGGATGGCTCCTTTGGAACTGGACTTTTTGCTGAAAAAAACCCACAACATTAACAATTAATTTTAAATTACAAATACAGCTACTTATTCACTATACTTATCAAGACTATTTTTAAAACAGTTTAGTAGTGAGATGATCATTTACATTTTATTTTTATTTTAAATTTATATTGAAAGAAGGAAGACAAAATAGAAGAAAAAAATGTCAATGTGTCATCAATAATCAAACTATATATTTTTTTAAAAATTTGCCTTAGTTCTACTCATCAGTAGTAATATCTAAGATCAGATTACTAAAAAATGTCAAAATTAATTGTTACATTACAAAATAGGGACATTTATTATAAAATGTATACAATAAAGACAACAGCTAATGAAATGTGCCAGTGCCAGCTTCTTATGTCTGGTCCATAGAACAAGAAGTATATATAACCCTAACAAGATATTTTTTTATTAAAAAAGACAAAAAATAAATTGAAAAATAAGAAACAATAATAGAAATATATATATATATATATTCTGTCATGAAATTGTGTTAAAAAAAAGTTTATAGGTTTAATTTTTTTTTATCTCAAAATCTGTGAAAAATAAATTGCAAATTTGTTTTTCACTTACCGGAACATTAAAAAAGCTATGACTGCGCAGATTAAAATAAGAAAAACCCCGCCGCCACAAGCCGGTGCCACGATCATAAGAAGTTTGTTATTTTCATTGCTTTCCTCCACCTCTTCAGGTCCGCCAACAGAAATGGTGTTCTGCCCCGACTTCCCATTGTTCCCACCGGGCTTCCTGTGAGTGTTCGGATTCACCCAAATGGTGGACCCGTCATCAGTTAGCTGGATGAGTTCAGAGTAGTCACTGGATGTGTACAACCGCTGAAAGGTTAATCAGACCAAATATGTCAACAGGGTAATCAATTTTACTAAAAATAATGTACATGAAGTTAAACAACAAGAAAAAGGTTTGTTTTGTTTAACGACACCACTAGACCACATTGATTAATTAATCATTGGCTATTGGATGTCAAACATTGGACTTGTAGTCATCAGAGGAAACCTACTACATTTTTCCTAATGCAGCAAGGGATCTTTTATATGCACTTTCCCACAGACAGGAAAACACATATCATAGTCTTTGACCAGTTGTAGTGCACTAGCAGGAATGAGAAAAAACCCAGTCAGTTGAATGGATCCACCGAGGTGGTCTGATCCTGCGACGCAAGCATCTCAAGCGAGCACTCCACAGACTGAGCTAAATTCCACCCCTGAAGTGAACAAATCCAGAAATAACAAGACTGGGTGGGGCTATTTGTTTGCAGCATCTGTATCTAACACAAAGTCGTTAAATTTATATGCATGAATTATTTCCACTGCAGATAACAAAAGTTATTTGTGAACTTTACAGGTGTTAAGGTGCATATTTGAAAACCACCACCTTGCAATATTAATCTGATTTTTAGTAGTCAAATTCAGAATAAAATTATGGGTTTTAGAACATTTAATATTTTCCTATGCTTTTCAATATAATAATTAAAATAACCATAACGAAATAAAAATCCTTCTAACTGACCATTATCTGGATGGCCTAAATACAAAATATAATGCAGGTCTTCTACACAAAAGATTACAACCCATACTGTTTTAGATTGGATATTAAAACTATTAATATTAAAACCTAACCCAAAAGAGTAATGCTGTAAGTTATAAGCCATATTTTTTTTACATTGCAAATTAAAACTTAATTCCTACCTAACACAAAAGATTGATGCTGTCAGTTACAACCCATATTCAGTCTTAAGATACATGTTAAGGGATAGGACTGTTCAAAAACACTGTTGTACAATTTTTAATTGTAAACTGTTAGGTGCTGAGATCTGCTTTATAAGCTATACAACATATATCATGGTCTTCAAACTACACTCGTTTCATAAAAATGGTATGACAGACAATCTCGTTTAGTATTCTATATGTAAACTGCCGAGATCCGCTTTACAAGCTACACAACACATACCAAAGCCTTCAAACTACACTCGTTTCATAAAAATGGTATGACAGACAATCTCGTTTAGTATTCTATATGTAAACTGCCGAGATCCACTT
Source organism: Gigantopelta aegis (assembly GCF_016097555.1). Classification (NCBI taxonomy): domain Eukaryota; kingdom Metazoa; phylum Mollusca; class Gastropoda; order Neomphalida; family Peltospiridae; genus Gigantopelta; species Gigantopelta aegis. The sequence continues at coordinate 25,687,989 of NC_054704.1, forward strand.
TACAAGCTACACAACACATACCAAAGCCTTCAAACTACCAGTCACTGAAGAGCACTAGCTGTAACGAGACAAGACAAATCTACAAATGTGTTATCTGTAAGACCACAGCTACTCACAGGATCAACAGAGTATCCCCGTAGGAAGACTCGGTACTGATCTTCAGGGTCCAGGGGTCGGTTGAAGAACGCCTCGTATTCCTGACCATTGCCTAGCTCAAACTCAGACGGCAAGTTCCGAGCATCGAACCGAGCGGCAATGTAGGGATAGGCAGCCGGATTGTCCACGCTTTCAGTGTCTCTTGAAAGCTGCATGAACAAAAAGAAAAACATGTATAGATTATTTTGGGGATGGTTTTTGGGGTGTTAATATTGTCCATATGGTTTGAAAACAAAAAGTGGATAAAATATTGTATATAGGGTATAAGCTGGACCCTCCCACCAAAATGTAGTAAGAAAACCCCCAAACAAACCCAACAAAATAAAGAATCTTTCTTACACACCTGTTATTTATGTCACACTGCAATAACCATGTGGTTATTGGTTTAAAGACATATGATAGGCTACTCCCTGTGGCCACAGACATCAATAAAATAAGTATGATCAAAATTAATTGCTCTATGACATATAAAGTTAACCTGAAACTGCTTGCTTTATGATGCCTAAGTTAACAGCAAGTACAAACATCATAAACAGGCTTCAGTTGGAAAAGATATTTAAAATTATTTTAAATCTGGTTTCTGACGATATGTCAAAAAAAGAGAATACTACTACATTTAATAATACATATCCAACTCACTTTCACGTGTTACATTTTGGAACTAGCATTCACTGATCAAGAAAAATAACCCTGCTAACACAAAATAAATGTTTAAAAGTAAAATGATACCACGTACCATATCAAGTGTAAAGTCCTGTGGAAACTTCTGCAGCGTTTGGTCGTGCCTCTGTGGAACCACGATCACATGGTAGTGACTGATGGGACCGTTCTTCTCAGAGGCCCGCCTTAGCTTCAGCGTGATCGATCCCTTCGAGATCTTGATTATCTCAGGCCGATGCACGTAGTGCGGAGCTGAAAGCAAAAGGAGAAAACATATAAATGGACTGTTACAGACAAAGGAAAGGAATGTTAAATTTTATTAACGACTCTTGAGGACACTTTTAGATATTAGATATATCACTTATAGAACACATGTAACTGTGATACTTGGTCAAGAGAAACTCCATTCAGCTGTCATTCAACACCAGACTACTGTAGAATACTTTATTTTCGCGTTTTTTGCGTGTGAATGAAATTCGTGAAAATATATTCCACGCGAAAATAAAGGCCGACAAATAAATAAATAAATAATGTAGTCTCGTTCAACTATACCACATTAGTTTCCGATGTACGAGGCTAGTAGTAACAAAGCGGTGCTCCCTCCTGTCACCGAACAAACCACAAACCACAAAAGCTGTTTAAAACTTTAAATCAAGAAAACGATGATACATGTAAGTACATACATGATAATAAAACAATACTAACACTAAAAAGCTTTATGCTGTTTTCCTTCGCATGTGCTAGCGATCAGTTCATTATTATTGAATTATTGACACCTGTACTTCGGTTTTTTATTGATGGCGGTTGGGGAATTTGCGAAAATAAATGTTAACGAATTGACCCATTTTCATTAAATCGCGAACATTTTATCCTGTGAAAATAAAGTATTCTACAGTACTTTGGTCAAGAGTAAGACATGAACCAACTGCCTCACAGGCTATTCTTAAAGCTTAGCTGCAAGGTATCTTTCATAAACACTTACTAAAGCCCCAGTCACACTGTCAAGGATCAGGATGCCAGGTTAGCCATGGATACAATCCGGCATCATTCGTGACAATCCGTTGTGGTCTGTAACTGTCCGTATTAAATCCCTGATCAATCGTAGTAGTACTTGTATGTCCGTGAAAATTTTGAACATGTCCATAAATTAATCACGAATCGAACAACCATAGTACATCCTTAATGATCCGTAGAAGAACATAATAATCTGTTCTAATCCGTAATAAACCGTTCTTAAACCGTACTTAATTGTAGTAATCCCTGGCCTCAAGTCCCGGTCACACTGTCAAGGATCAGGACGCCAGGCTAACCATGTATACGATCCAGCATCATTCATGACATTCTGTTGCGGTCTGTACTAAACGATACCGATCCGTAGCAATGCTTAGCAATCTGTATCGAACCGTAGCGCCCCCCATTGTCAACTAACCCCTATCCTTAATAATCCGGGGTCATCCTTGAAGTTTTCATCCATCGTGGATCCTTCCAGATGATCCTTGACAGCATGACCGAGGCTTAATGAAACCCACTGCCTCACAGGCTATTCTTAAAGCTTTGCTGCAAGGTATCTTTCATATGCACTTACTCATACACAAGATAATACATATCACTACCTTTGACATCCAAGTCTCAGAAGACCACTTTTGTTATAGTCAAGCAGTTTTATAATTTATAGTGATGTTGAGAATAATATTCTACTAGACAGAAAAGACAAGAAAGGCATGCTCAATCACACCCCCACCCCCCCTCTTCCCACTCACACCGCTAATGGTTTACAAACAATGGCAAACTGACACTTGGTTTAAACTTGAGATGAAACCTTTCACGACCACAAAGACTGCTGCTAATTAGCAGGAAAAGTTATTTTACACAGAGAGAACAGAACATATCACAGCCACTACCATAGCAACATTTTATAACTGTCAGGATTGCAAAATAACCCCAAGGCTCTACCAAAAGCAACTGTCATTCTGGCTGATAGAAATTTAGTTTTTACAATGTTTTACCTTCAATGAGTGTTTCCGTGGTGATGTGTTGGTCCTCTCCGACAGATCCGTCCTGGAAGATGACGCTGATGTTGAAGTCAAACCTCATCTTGGGCTGCAGATTCTGCAGGGTCCACTGGGAGTACTGGCCGGGGATACGCACCTCCTCCGGGCCCTGGTACACCTGTTTGATGGCGTCATTCTCACGGTAGTGCTTCACACCTTCGTACTTCAGCTGAAAAACAAAGTCATATTGGATAAGTCAAAAATAAACTATCCCATTATTCTTGCCAATAACGGAAATCATGATTAAACAATTAATTAAATTAAGTTCTTGTACCTCAGGCACACACTTTATTAGAAAAGTTATAATATTACCCTACAAAAGTTAAAAGTTTGCATGTTGATTTATTAATCATTGGCTATTGGATGTCAAACATTTGGCAATTTTGACATATAGTCTTAGAGAAGAAACCCACTACATTTTTCCATTAGTAGCAAGGGATCTTTTATATACACCATTCCAGACAGGATAGCACATACCCCCACCTTTGATAAAACAGTCATGGTGCACTGGCTAGAATGAGAAATATCTCAATGGGCCCACTGACAGGGATCGATCCTAGACTGACCACACATCAGGAGGATGCTTTATCACTGGGTCCCGCCCCTTGATATTGGTTAAGTGAAAAATAAACTTTGCACTTTAATCCGATCTCAATATTCTTCAATAATTAATGAAATTAAGATCATGTACCTCAGGGACACACTTTTATTACAAAAACCAAAGACTACTCCATGTCTCCATATACGAAAAGACTATTAAAGTAAACTTACAAGATAAGAATTTACGTAAGGCTTCTCCGGGCGATCCCATGATAACTTCACCATGTTGGAATTACGAAGAGTCACACGAAAATTCTGCACTGTGTCGCGTCGATCTGAATTAAAAATACAATAACAATGCAATCTTCAATAGTGGACAAAAATAGTGGACATCTATGCATAGTGGTAGAAAATAATTTTTGTTCACACAGAAGAAAAACAAGGATCATTTGATAACATAATTGCACTTTAAAAAAAAATCAACTGCTGATTAGCAACAAGTAATCTTTTATATGCACATTCCCGTAAACTGGGCTATACAAAAGGAATGCACAAAATTATATACACAGGGCATTTCTCAAGACAACAAACAGAAGAAACAAGCATCCTAAGAGTACATGTCTCCTACCAGAGTCCACAAACCTCCCAAGTTCAAATTCTATTTTTGACAGAGTTATGGCCCTTGAATAAATTCCCATGAAAGACAAACTTGACCTGGCCATAACACTGTCAAAAAAATGTCTGGAAAAGTATATGTGGAACAGACAGAAAGACAAACAGAGAGGCTGGCAGAGAGACAGACAGACTGATGGACAAAAGGAAGGAGACAAAAACCTAGTCTCCTCTGGTTGGATAGGTAGATGACTAAAAAAAAAAGAAGCAATAAATACCTAGAGTAACTGTCAACACAAAAGAAAAAAAAGAAAAAAAGAAGAGAAAAAAATGAGGGAAAAAGGCTGAAAAAACACCAGAAGCAGCAAACTGTATGTTAATCTCACTTACACGGAGGTATGAAGTCAGAAGTGACCACCTCCGAGAGGTTTCCATAGCGTTCGTCCACCGACTTGGCCTGGACCCGGACTGCGTACACAGTGTGGGGCTCAAGGCCGGTGATTTCGGCCACTGTGTAGGGTCCAGTGTCCAGCGTCTGCCACACGTCCATGTCCGGCGTGGCAAACATGTTGTAGTAGATGCGGTAACCGGCCACCGGGAAGTTCGGCTCGTCCCACGTCACCTCGATGATCGAGGACGACGTGCGGCGGATTTTCACATTCTTTGGTGCTGGAGGCACTGGAACAGAAATAATCAATACCAATAAATGAGGGGAATTCTACAAAACTGCAAGTGCATCACAAAATACAACCAACATGAAAATGAAAGGAATATTTTGTTTAATGACACCTTACAAACTCTGCTATCATGCCCATGGCTATCAGTAATGCAGTGGAACTTTTAATTCTCCATAGCACTTTTTTTTTGCTGTGGACTATAGTCATTTGTTTTCCCATTGCCCATGGCCGTCAGTAATGCAGTGGAATTTTTAATTTTCGATAGCATTTTTGTTTTGCTGTGGACTATATTCGATTTAAGTTTTCCACTGCATGTTTTTTGCTGAAAACATTTTCTTAATTGCAGGGGTTGCCTCAGCACATTTTAAAGAACAGCTATTTGGGGTCTAACATATAGTTATTTTGACACTTGATTGAGAATGGTCCTGAAGTAGGTGAACTAAGCTGCCACCTAGAATGATATCAGCATTTAATCATCTTATGAAATGTAACTATGGGGTATGCATTTGAAACTTGTCTGGAGTGCCAATATCCTTCTGTTGTTCCTGATAGAGTCTTGATATGAATGTACTGACCATTAACAACTAACCAATAACCCATCCTGAAAATACAGCCCAGATAGTTGAGGTTTGTCTCCAAAGACAGTATGCTAAAACTCTAGTGGATATAGCCCCGAAACTCAAGTTTAAATGAAATGAGTTTATAAAGTCTATAATCAGATTTTACAGGATATATAACTGAATTGTAATGCCCTAACTTTAAGTGAGATACTGAGTTTTAATGCATTAACTGAGTTTGTAATACTGTAACTTTTAGCGGAATACCGAGTTGTAATACTATAACTTTAAGTGGGATACTGAGTTTTAATACTGTAACTTTAAGTGGGATCCCCTACTATTGTTATTACACCTACTTCTTCCGAAGGTCCTGAAGTGAAGCTTGTTACTCCAGGGCCCCGAGCCCTTGCTGGTGTAAGCCTTGATGGTGAAGATGTAGTCGGTGTTCATCTCCAGCCCGAGGATGTCGACGAACGTGTCAGTGACATTGAGGTCCTCCTCGTTGATGGGGTCGGACAGCTTGTGGTAGGTGATCTGGTACATGACGATGTCGCCGTTACGCAGGGCACGAGCCGGCAAGTCCCAGGTGAGGTGTACACTCGTCTCACTCAGACCAGTGGCAGTGAAGTTTTGAGGTGCTCCGGCAGGGGCTGAAAACATGCAGAACAGTTTATGGTTTGTCTCAGCAAAAGCAACAAATATGGTAATTAATAAAGAAAAAATAAAGACTTACAGAACTAATCACGTGGTGGATGTGGAAGGTAACAAAATTGATGTCTGATGCCTGGTGGATTTGCTGCAATATTTTCTTTATGGATATGTGATTTAATTGAAATTTTATTCTGTGGGTGGTGTATATTCATGTAATCAACTTTGGAACAGTGACCCGTTTTATGAAGTGATCTTAGTACTAAGATCACCTAAGCGAATAAGGTAGCTATGCACCTAAAGTGATCTTAACACTAGGATTGCTTTGTGAAATGAGAACCCAGTCATAACAAATTTACCAAACAAGAAGTTTTAACCAACAGCAGATATTTATTAAAAGGATCAATTTATTAATTTTGTTTTATAAGAAGGCTACTTTAAGTAAACAGAAAGATTTTTAATGATAACATTTAGTGAACAAAAAATATTAATTTGAGCATAAACCAATATTTTAATCATGTCAAAAAAGACCACAATCTTGTAAAAATGGAAAAGATAATTTCAAACTTTTAAGCATGCATATTCTGTTTCTTTTTTAGGTTTCTTTTTTTTTTTGTACATAATAAATGCAAACATCCCAAATTTTAAAAAAATCCCCAAGTTAAAAAAAATCCCCAAAAGCAGTGAACAAAAGACACACAAAAAAAAGATGATGAAGAAAACCCCTCCATGAAATAAGGTCATTTGCATGGATGTGTTGAAAAATAAACTTTTTTAAAAGCCACCTTCCATCATCAGACCATAACCTACCTCCGTCTGGTGTTTTTATTGTCTGGACATTCCGCTCCCCGTAATCCACATCATTCTTCGCAGACACTCGGAACTCGTATGTCGTACCCTTGTCTGAAATCACATTTAAACTCTTATCTAATGCTGGAAACATAAATTTTCAACTTCATTTTTTGCCTCTAAACACCACATTAAATGTGAACTTGCACCAACACAACACATTTACTACGACGATAAAGACAACATTATGCAAGAATCACTCGTCTGAAATCATATTTAAACTTATTTAACGCCGGAAGCATAAAATGTTCAAACACAACATTAAACATGGACTCACACAAACATACACAGACATTTGCTACTGATATAAGAAACATCATTATGTTGGAGTAATCTGTAACAAACAGTGCAATAAATAACGAAAGCACTGATAGTTTTATGTAACCTTGTCTGACCCGACTTCAGCCTCTTTTAACAACTGTTGTCATATCACATTTTTATGATCTGTTTATGACTGCACTTATGTAGGTGGTAAAATCTGAACCTGGTTTTTTTTAAAACAAACTTGAGAAACATTGTTATGTAAGATATTCTCAATTATCAGCATTTTCACTACCGTACAGACCATATGTTAGAGGAGAGTGGAATAATGCCTGTGAAAAGCTTTAAAATGAAAAAAGATAAGAAGATAAGAAGCGATTCTGCCAGAGGATATGGATAAAATTACGTACCATAAAATCTGGGAAATTAATGGTAAACTAATTTAATATAGATTATAGTAAGAGAGCTGCTGAGCTGAAATTTGTCAAAGTAAATAAAATGCTGTTTCCAATTTGAAAAGATTTTAAAGCCATAACCATCTATTAAGGGCATTTATGAACTGTTTTGTTTTTAAGATGTACCCTAAAATTATTTTCTAGCAAAAGCAAAATTATTTATACATACTCCATTTTGTAAAAAGACAGAGTTCAAGGAAAAATGGAATGGAGAAATGGACAAATCAGAAGCTGAAAAGCTCAATTGTTGACCACCATCGCAGAACTAAAATGACCATTCTCTGTACTCATATGTAACTGGTGATCATTATTGTGAATGATCCCTAAGTAAATAAAAATTTTCAGTAAGCCAATTATCCAATTATTAATAAAGAATTTGTGCAATGAGACTCCATTTTGAAAAAACATATCTTCAACCACACATCAAAAAAACCCCACCCCAATCCACTCCGAACCCCCACCCCACCCTCACCATCAGCCAACAGCCAACCAATCAGAACTTGCTTATATTCAGAATCGATAATGAACCCCCCCCACCCTCATTATCAGCCAACAGCCAACCAATCAGAACTTGCTTATATTTGGAAACGACAATGACCCCCCCTCCACACCCACCATCAGCCCTTGCTTATATTCAGAATCAATAATGAACCCCCCACCCCCCCATAAACGAAAGCTTAGAAAGAAAGTAGCCCTCCCATTCTGCTTACCAAGGGAGTAGGTTACAAAGGAGTAGATATCTGCCGCGATGATCTTCTCCTCATATCTCTCCCCGGACCGCCCCCAGATAATCTTGTAATTCTCCAGCGGGCCGTGCGTCTCTCTCGGCCTCTGCCACGTGACCTTGACTCGCGGCGGGTCTTCTTGGATCAGATCAACATGCACATTTCGAGGTGGTGTGGGAACTAGCAAAGAAACCAAAACTGTTGTCAGAATTTTTGCATACATAAACTGAAGTCTTTTGTTGTTTGTAAAAATAAAATAAAATTAAAGTTAGAATCACAGGCTACTGACGTTAGTTAAAAGCAGATGGATGATTGCTCTGCAGTATATTTGTAAGAACATGCGTAAAAGCTTGGCACTGCGCTAAGGGATGAACGACATCTCCTGCAATTAACCAGCCTCATATTGTGAAGTCCATTAATTGACCGTACATACTATTCCACTCACTGAAATGGAAGTGAAAAAGCTTATTATGTGGTGGTTAAGCCATCAGACATAAGGCTGGTAAAGAAGCGGGACGTAGCTCAGTGGTAAAGCGCTCGCCTGACGCGCGGTCGGTCTATGATCGATATCCGTCAATGGGCCCATTATGCTATTTCTCATTCCAGCCAGTGTACCACAACTGATATATCATGTGCTATCCTGTCTATGCATATAAAAGATCCCTTGCTGCTAATGGAAAAATGGTTTCCTCTCTAAGACTATATGTCAGTATTACTAAATGTCTGACATCCAATATCTGATGATTAATAGTGGTGTCGTTAAACAACAATAAACTTTAACTTAAGGCTGGTAGACTAGCTTCAGTGGTGTTGTGGTTAAGCTATCAGATTTAAGGCTTGCAATGGGTTCACATCCTGGTACAGAGCAAGTTTTATTGACTCATTGGGTAGGTGTAAGAGAACTACGCCGATTTGTGTCTCACTATCCACTAACAACTAATCATTAACTCACTCTCCTGGACAAACAGCTCAGTTAGCTAAGGTGTGTGCCCAGAATAGAGAGGTTAAAATATAACTGGCTATAAGCATTAAAGTAAGTTAAAATGAAACAAGGCTGGTATAAACTGAATTAACGAGCCAGTACTGACTCCCACCTGTGGAGTTTTAACAAATCAGTGAGTAGGCTTAAAGCTATTACACAGCCTTCTCTCCATTTACCCACTAACAATTAACCCAATTAACCCAAAGTCCTGAACAAATAGCCCAGATATGTATGTAGGTGTATGCCGAAAACATTGTGTTTAAAATTTAATTGGATAATAACAAAAAACTCTAGTTAAAAAGTGAAACTGTTAATTTTCAGCAGCTTGAGCTGACACACAAACAGTTCTTATCAATCAGTTATGGCTCCACGAGGAATAAATTGTGGCTATATGACGAATACATGCTAGGCTGTACCAGTTGGTGATTAATCACAAACATGGTAACATTAGCTTGCCTGATGTTATCACATAATATATTTAATAACTGCAAAAAGCAGGATACTAATAAAAGAAATCAAAAGTGAGGAATATGTCTGTTATCCAACACTAAGGTCTGGAAACAAATCCTGATTTTGTCATAATTTCCTTTTGATAACTATAAAAATATCATTATTGTTTTTTCAATAGACATTTGTTTTAAAAATCAAATGATATAGGATGAAAGTTAACATGAAACCATATACCGAAATGACAACTGATACATTTCACTGAATAGCTGCTTGACATGACCACATCTTCTTTATATTTGCAACTGATGTAATAAATATTAATTCTTAATGCTATAAACATGAATTCCATAACATTATAGTCATGATTATATATATTTTTTTAAAACCTGTTACAAAATCATCATGAACTTGTGTGAAATGTACAAAATACAAACAATCCATATAAATGCATGGACCAAATACAGGCGCCAACATTTAAAGCTCGAGCATGCCCAATAAAAAATATGACGCGCTATTTCGCATGCAGCTGCAACAAAATGACAACACTACTTTTAAAACTGCATGAAAATGAAAATAAAAATCTATTTTACAAAATATTCTTATTTTTTTTAACATCTTTACATTTACTTTTTGTCACCAATTTACCTGCACCCTTGGTGGTTATTATCTTAACCCGACTTCGTATGCCGTCCCCCTTCCTCGTATAACCAGCAACTCGAATGGTGTAGCGTGTATCTGGTTCAAGGGAGGTAATCACTGCCTCGTGTTTTGTGCCATCGAAGGTGTCTTGAAATCGCTGAGTTTTGCCAGGTATCGGCTCATCGTTACTGTTAACTTCAGTGTAGTAGACTTGGTAGCCGCGAATAATTCCATTCTGGTTTGAAGGTGGCCGCCATTCGACAAAAATGGCAGTCGAGTTAATGGCCTCCACTCTCACTCTCTTTGGTTCTCCGGGAACTAAAGATTTACGAAAAAATTAAATTCCTCCTAGTTTACGAAAACAAACAATGAAGGCAATGAAAGGTTTGCGTTTTAACTGATCAACACTTTTAAAGATTGAGGCAGGATACAGGAGCAGTTTATACGAGAAACAAAAAACATTAAAATCAAGATTGTTTGCTTCATTTTTTTTCATGCACAGATCTGAAGAAAAATTACAGGAAAAAAAAAAGAACTAAATTGTGATAGACACATGCTAAATTCTAAAAAGGCTAAGAATGCATCATTCAAGATCGTCTTTATTCATAGCAAGTTACCATCTCAGCTTAAACAAAAATGTAGAGTCCACTTTAATAATAAATTAACATGCTTAGAAGATCATATCCAACACAAATCTGAACATATCAAACTTAATTCCCGAAGAATACTGCATGGTTAATAGCATTCAGTCTGTGAATACCTTACTTAGAGCATAAATGCAATCAACAATACTCATTCGATTTTCATCTCGGTTAATAAGACAAGATATCAACAGAAATCATCAGATGCTCTTGCAACCATTTTTTTTTTCATAAAAGAAAAATTTTAAAAATGAAAATCAATAAATTTAAGAAAACAATTTGTTAATACATACAATACACACAGAAGCAGGGAGTACACACTTCCACCATCTAAACTGTCATGCAGTACAGATTACAAGACAGAAACAGTCGTCTAACACCATGCGTTTTCAGTTACAGCATGCAACAAACATGACGACATGTACTTACTTGTTAGAGGTGTTAGTCGAGAAACATTTAATGAAGATTTCCAGTCCTTTGTACATACCAATCACAACTCCCAATATATACATGTGTTAATAAGATCAGTATGATTTTAACGATTATCACAAGAAGGAAAACAGGGATCAGTATGTTAGTCATAGTCACGAGGCAAGATGAAAACTGTATAAAGGGAATTCTGGGAATCTGAATTGTGGTTTGTACTTAATAGTTATTACTATTTTGTTCAAAAATACACGCAAATTTAAGGAAAAAAACCCCTCAATGAAAAGAAACTATTTTCATCAATACTAACTGTACTTTTAACATTTCAGTAATTCAGTAAACTGAATATGTTCAATTGTATACTTTTTAGATAACCCAAAGGATCTATTCAATGACTTAAATTTTCACACAGTAATTACTATTTTGCCATTTCAATTAATGCAAAATTAACAGTGAAAATTAAATATTTATTTAAATAAATATATTATACAAGTTTATTTAATCAAAAGCACCCAGATTTAAAAAAGAAAGAAAAAGAAACATTAAAAAAAATATAATGTGAATATTAAAAAAAAAAATAAATATTAAAAGTACAAAACTCTCCAGAAAATCTAATTATAAGGTAAGTAAAATAAATGTGGCATGCCTAGGAATAATAATAATTAAAAAAAAAGTGTGTTAATAATTTGAAACCAAAGTAACAAACAGAAAAACCCAACTAGGTGTTAAAAAGTGATTGTTAATAATATTTAAAAAAAGAGAGGATTTTTATGAATAAAAAAACAAACGGACAAATAGGATTGTGAAATATTATTGACATTTTAATAAGAAATCCACTTTGGTCAGTAAGCACGCGGAAATATACTGGAAACCAACACCTAGTCGGATTAATGTGTCAATAAAAAAACTTCCACCAGAGTCGAAGATGTTAATGAGCAAAATATTAAAGAGCTCAAAAAGGTCTCATTCCTGGACTACCTACCATCCTCGTCCGTCTGCACAATGATGGGTTGTGAGGGAGGACCTTTGCCAACCCTCGTGAAAGCCAAAACCCAGATCTTATATTTCGTCCAAGTGCGCAGGTTCTTTATTTCATGTTCCCGGGAATCGCCTTTCACGGTTTCGTTCTTGGCATCGGAAAACGCATTGTCACTGCTATCGTTTTCCACATAAAATATTTGATAACCCTGAATGGCGCCATTTTGTTTGTCACGTCGTGGCGGTTTCCACGAGACCTTCAGACGATGAGCATCCACAAATCTGCCACTTACTGCCTGGGGTGGGGCTTCAGGGACTAAAGGGAGTGAGAATTGGGTGAAAAGACAAAAATTAAACAAATAGAACAAAAATAGAAAAAAACTTGAACAGAAATGAAAAAGGAAAGAATGCATGCAGTGTTTTTGCACGAGTGCTCAGTAATCATGCACAAATTATAGAGTGTTAGGAAACGATACTAGACGTGTTATTGGTTTTAATTCAGTTTTCTGCATAGCTCAGAAGTTGTAGCCATTCTTGAGGCAAAGTTTCAGAGATCTCAGATCCGCTAGAGCCATGCAGTTGCTCATCATTGCATCACAAGTGCTTCAACTGCGAGACAAACTATCTAAAATTAAATCTGAATGCATCTTTTTTGTAGTGTAATTTCAGTACAACTACAACAGTATCAACAGAACCGCGGACTGTAAACTCTTTCAAACATCATGGTTCTATACTCAAGGAAACCTAAATTTTACAAGGCAGCAAAATGTTTCCTTAAGGACAAAATCATTCCTGCTACTTGTTACTTTCTTTTCCAGTTTGAGTCTAAAACAAGTGGTTAATTCCACCAAGCAACAAAATTGTGGTAGTATTACGGGCATTCTAAATGTTCAGTTCAAAACAAAATGCTGCTTATGCAGATTTTCAATGCTAGGTAGACAAACAAAGTTCTGTGTTAATAAAAACAATTCTGTTATTTTTTGTTTTTTATTTAACAATATGTGCCAGAGAAAAAGAAATAATTTATTGCCCAAATTAATTTTAAGTGCAGTATATTCATTCATACACTGAAAAAAGAACAAAGTAAACATAAACTGTGAAAACAATTTATAATATGGATGTGTGAGGTTTTGAAATAAAGTGAAAATCATGAAATCAAAATACATGTAGACAACAAATAAAATTATGGTTGAGTATATATGTCAGTTTCTCAAACCAACTTTATTTTTGCAACATTTTTCACCAAAATAAACATTGTAGAAAAGTATCATCAAAAATAAAATATGTTTTAAAATATTTTATTATTTTAATAATTTTAACTGTCATAACTATGCAGCCGTAAAAACATAGCAACTTGAAATGTATATAAACCATGTGTTATTATTTTAGACTTATTCCTTTTAGATTTCTCGTCTTATTCAGGTCAATATTTATTATAAAACTGATTCAACAGCAATACATAATTAGTGTTTATGAAGTATACAAACATAAAATTGAGAAAAGACAAGGAAAACCCTCAAAAGTTTACTGGGAAATATAATTTTAGATGTTAGCTGGTGGTCACTGACATATACACACAAAAACATATGGCATATAGTTAATAATTGTGTAAACATATCTGTGTAAACATGGGTAAACAAATATTTCAATAAAAAATAAATAAATACATCAGTGCAATAACTTTCTGGGTAACACAAGGATAACCGTAATTGATACAAATTAAACAACACATTGCTGGGTATTTAACACAAATACAATCTCTAGCGGGACTATTCTTACAAAGTAACATAATAATGTTTTAAAAATACAAAAAATAAATAAACAATGCAGATCAACTGAGAACAAAATAAAATTATTAAACTCCCTGACATTTAGGATTTGCAGACTTTTCATATATTCTTACAAATGATTACTGTAGTATGTTTATAAAAAGATATTGCTGTGCATTCTAACACCTTTTTTCTGTTAAATATTAGTCGGGAATGTTTTATTTTGTACCCTTTGTCATACAGCTTACATACGAATAATGTTTTTTGCAAATATCCCATCAAGATCCAGACTATAACCGAGAAACAATATATATATAACACCATGCTGCCAACTCTCTCAAAGACAGATATTTTGTCTTGTAATAAATTGAGTTAATAATTATATAATTCTTCACCACCTCTCTTGTTCATTCTTGCCGTTTTCAAGGTAAAAATAAATTTTTAGTTTATTATTAATTATTAATCAAAATGGAGACACTTATATTTTTATACTCGACATTAACAGCTAATAAAAACAGATTATGTTGAAACAAGTTCAGTAAGGATGTAGATTTATTTTTGCTTCAGTAAAGATATTTTAAATGATTAAATAGTGAAAATGCTACATGAAAATGGGACATATTCTACAGGTTTTGCAAAGAATAAAATACTGATTACAAGAAGCACTATATAACGGGAATAATGTTCTGCTGAATACTAGGTAGTTGGGAACTACTCTGATAAAACTACTAATTATGGTATATATTACACATGTACACACAAGTGACTGGGAACTACTCATACAGAAATAAATAATATCTACACGTATCTCAACAACAAAAATAAACGTCACTGTGCATTGGGGAAAAAACTAAAAAATTGCCCCCGTCCCCCACCTCCACCTACAGGTCCATGGGCAAGGGCAAAGGTATTTTCTAAGTTATCATTCATACATACCTGTAACCAAGAGGAACAACTCTGCACAGGCCTCAACCACGGTTCACAACCTCACTTACCTTCACATATACAATATGACTACATACATATATATATATATTCACAATAGCTAACAACCATATAACAGGTCTGCACACTGGACTGACACACGGTAACACAAGTAGCAACATGACTCTGGGACGACTTTTAAAACTAGATAACAAAACAAATTAAAATTTACAAAAAAGCACAGTACATACCATACTGCAGCGTCTTCACTTGGATTGTCGGGGTCCGCGGACCCTCGCCCCGGTGCGACTTGGCCGACACCTGGATGTGGTAGACCGTGTCAGGAGTCAGGTCCGTGAGTTTGTATTTCTCAACGGGAGGGTTGATGCTGATCCGCACGTTCTGACGGAAGTGCGAGTCATTGTAATACAACTCGTAACTCGTAATGCTGTCCACTTCCTGGGGAGCATCCCAAAAAACCTCAATGTCATTGGGCGAAATTGGATCCGCATGAAGATTGATTGGTTGGAAAGGGACTGAAATTAAAATTAAATTAAATGTGGATTAAAAATGCAAGCAAGATTATATCTGGATATTTACATGCATATATATATAAATAAATGTATATGTGTTAATTCAAGCGCAGCAGAAACTGATCTCAAAATAAATTGCTTTGAACAGTTAGCATGCACAGAGCAGTTCAGCGACTTGCATTAATTGTCTTCATTCAACTTAATGCTGGTTTTTAGCGAAAATATATTTGAAAAAATTGTAGCAAATATTTTACTTAGGGTATCTCAAAATAATCTGGTCCTAAATTTTTGCCAGTATTTTTTTTCTTACACTTATCAAACAAATTAATTACTATTTTAAAAAGATCAGATTTGTATACATATATTTTTTTGAAAACCAATCACTCATCTAAGGCTATTTTGTGATGAGTCATGACAGTGATGTATAACATTCAGTTTACCACAGATTTAATTATTCAATATATTCTTTCTTCCTCACCTTTAAATTCATCAGTCTTTAGTACATCATACCAACTTATGAAATAATTATCACTTTTTTGTTTTAATTTATAGAAATGGACAAAATTTCCCTTATTTTATACATATTGTCAGTTGTATCCCCACAACTATTTGTATTGCTAATTAACCCAAGAATGACCAATGTTTGGCACAACCAAATAAAATATCAAGCCATAAATGGAGTATTATGCTGAGATACTCAAATGTAATCTCAATTGGGACCTCAAATAATTAATCATAATTTAACTTTCTTCAACTGTCAAATAATAAAATTCTATTAATAGCATTCTGTTTTGACCCCCAAAAAACCAAACTCCATCCCCCATTTTTAAAATACTTAAAAGGTACTTCCTCCAATTATTTGAAAAGTTGTCTATCCTAATGAAAACCTATAAATTAAAAGTCATAAAATCATTTAGCATAATTTTATGGTCCCAGTTAAGGTAGTCTAATCATGCATCTTGGGAGAGAAAGCTAGATTGGCATGTTATACCGTGCATTATTGTAAAATTTAAAAACACAAGAAATCCTTTTTTATTTAAAGATGATGATTATGAAAGCAATTTAACTTTAATTCTAGGAAATAATTAAACATTCATATTTACAGACAAGAAAAAAATAAAATGACATCCACCCAAAATCTCACAGAAATATCTCACAACACAACAATAAAATATCTCAAACAAACCCCCCAGATTCACTGTAGCCTGGTCTGCATTCATAAATCAGACCAGTCCAAGTGGATTTTGGGGGAGTTAAGGGTTAAACACCATCTAGTCTTCATATATGAATTTTGAGTTTACAAAAGTGTTTTTAAATAAATATTTTAGTGGATATTTCATGCATAAATTTTAACTGTAAAATAAATAAAAACTAAATCTTGTCCAGAAAGTAATTTGCGACCGATTTGCTCAACAAATAATGTGAAAAATCAATTGTGAAAACCGATTTAATTTTAAAATTGCTGGCAAAAAAAATATTTACATTCCAAAAACATTCAATGCAAAATCAGTGATTTTCGCAAATGCAAAAATAAATGCGCAAAAAAATAGAGTGGAAATGTTTTTCCACGCATCACGCCTGCATGAACCCTTCTGGTCGCTATGAACAGAAGGTGTCATGCATTTTTAAACAAAGCTAATCCCATCTTCAGGTACAGAATATTCTACTATTAAATTATTATTTTTTAAATCTACAACATGAAAAATATTCTCTTCAGAAAAAAGAGAAAAAATCACAAACAGCAAAAAAGAAAACCTTTCCTGATATTTTATTTTCTTGAAAATAAAATAATAATTTTCTTTTCTTGAAAATAAAATAATAATTTTCTTTATTTTTTCTATTTTTCTAATTTTTTGGAGGTATATATTAATGTAATAACAAAAAGAAAAGAAAAATAATAATAATAAAAAAAGAAGTAAAAGTAATTTTTAATATTAATCTAATTCTAAAGCCTTCGTGAAGATGGAATACACTTTGAATAGCGCTAACCCGCTATCCATAGAGCACTGGATGATACTGGGTTAACATGCGCATGATGATGAAATGCATGACAGGACAGTGTTGAATCGTCAAACATGAAAGAGATCAAAACATACAAATGAATTACTAGCACCCTCACCTGGGGGCCCCGCTGTTGATGGATGAAAGAAAAGAAACATCAAGATGAAATTAGTTAGGACACATGTAAAACATCAACAGTGACATAATTACATTGGTTAAACACAATGTACAAGATATGGAAAAACAGCGCGCTTGCAAGCGCTTAGTAGCATAAATTAGCAAATAGTAAGTCTGACAACTGCTTAATATGTTAATTAGTGCTCTTTGTTGTCATGCATGACTTTATAGAAACAGTGTCGCATGTAGCAATATATCTATATATATATATATATCTATA
Source organism: Gigantopelta aegis (assembly GCF_016097555.1). Classification (NCBI taxonomy): domain Eukaryota; kingdom Metazoa; phylum Mollusca; class Gastropoda; order Neomphalida; family Peltospiridae; genus Gigantopelta; species Gigantopelta aegis. Next base: position 25,705,920 of record NC_054704.1, read on the forward strand.
TCTCTTACATCAGCCAAAACAATTATTAGTGCATATTGTATAGCATAGCAGCATAAATCATATACTAGTATGATAATATATATATATATATATACACATATATACATATATATATAAATAACTAAATATGTATGTATGTATGTATGTATGTATGTATGTATGTATGTATATATATATATATACACACACACACACACACACACACACACACACACACACACATAAAACTAGTATACATATATATGTTTAAAAAAAAAAAAAAATTGTAACAGGTGTATTCTACATAATACTATTACCAATTTAATTAGTGATAAATCTAATGTAAAAGTGAACATATTTAATGTTTATTTATTAGATATAATAAATGACTTCTTTTTAAAAAAACCCAAGATGTGATAAGAAAAAGGTGCAATAAAAATGTGTAGATATAAAGAGAAAATTGTGATCAGGGTGTTGCACCAAAAACGTCCTAGTTGAAACTGCAAGCCGCAGTTCTACTCACTGGACAATGAAGACAAAGTCTGCTTTCTATAATGCTCAACACATATTGAGAAATCGCGCTAACATTTAGCAAAAAATGTACATATTAAAAAAAACAAAAAAACCCACTAAATAAAAAAAAAACAGCCAATGACAGCTAGCAAACAGAGCATGCTCAATGGCTCGCTCAGCGTCAAAAAACAGCGCAGACGGACAAACAACCAGGAAACAAGTGTCAAGAAAAAAGGGAGATAACTGTAAGCCAGAACTAGCTCTGACGAGCCATGATGTCACTCAATGCTTCGGACAGGAGCTCCTAGAACACTGATGAAGAAAAACAAACAAATAAATAAATACTCTGAAATGTTACAACAGACATGCAGTATATCCAAGTCTGGATGAGATTGTTCAATAGTTTAAAACTGGAGAGAAGATTTCAAAGTACATTTCAGCTACACAAATGTTTTTGCAATACCTTGGCTGCTCCTGACTTACCATCGAACACTGGGGCATTCGCTGCAATGACATGAAACAGTCAAGCAAACAATTCCAATATCTTGCCATGGTGACAAATCACCAATGTGGCATGGCGTATAAAATGTTTTTAACAGATTATTAATTGAACTTTAACACACTATTGTGGGACAAATTCTTTTATCATAACAAATAAAAAGAAAAAAAACAATTAACAAAAAATTGTGAAATTAAAAGAAAAATTTGGAATATGCTTTTAACACTGGGTGTTACAATTTACTCTGTGATGAGTGATACAACAACAAACAAAAAGATTTAAAAAAAAAAGGTATAATCCATCAACCCCTAACTTTTAGCTGTCACCAACCAATTTAAATCAACATAAATTGAAAGAAATACTTGTAACCCTCAAAATCAGAAAAAGAAAATGATACATATTAAATCCATTTATGCAGAAATGGTATTTATAAATTATCAATCAAATGTATTTGGGAAAAGAATCCCAAAAATAATGGGAGAAAATCAGGTTGAAAAACAAAAAGTAAAAAATAAATCATATAAAGGTCAAACAAGAGAACTAAAAGGTCTGCAGAAGAAAGTTTGTTCACATTAGATGGGATCAAGCAATATGGAATTATTTAATTACCAGAAATATTAACCGCTTATTACTCACACATAAACTATTAACAACAGCAGTGTTAATCAGGGTCACAAGTTTGTATTTTGGAAATATTATGCACAACTCTGTTCCACATATTTGAAGTCTGTGGCATATTTCAAATAGAGAAGAAAGTGTGATATTAATAAACCAATCATTTGAAGTATGATGATGGCAAACAGACTGAGATAATTACCGTAAATAACTAAGTACATCTCATACAAACTCCACCTTTTCCAAATTTCTATTTTAGGAAATCCTTTGACCAAATTTATATCTTATTGCACATCGAAAGATGATATCGCACTGAAAATAAAACATTGTCCTCCTCAGACAAGGGAAATAACTGACAAACTGGACGTTTAACCACTGCTGTTGTAATAATTTAGAAGAATGATTCTGTTATTTACAAGCTTCTTAATCACCATTTCCTGATGTTTGTCTCATTTCGAAACTAGCAATCCACATGCAGTTCCCTCAGTCATTATGGTAACACGACACATATCATGCATTACCTCCCATGTTTTTTGTAAAAAAACAAAGTTATTAAATACATGTGACGTATCGCATGCTACAGCACTGAAATCCATGCATGGATAATTGGGAATAAACAACACAAAATTAAGTTTAAAAAAAAAAAAAAAAAATCAAATTGATGGAATTCTGCTGAAAGGTGATGGTGATCGGCATTCTTGTCAAAAGCTACCCTGAAAGGAATTCAAGTACAGCATATTCATGCAGGACTGGTAAAATGGATTGGTCTATCAGCTTACCTCCTTGAGTAGTTAGAACTTGAATAGGGTGTGACATGGGCCCTTGGCCAATGCTCGAGTATGCCAGTGCACTTATGGTGTATGTTTGGTTGGGTTGCAGGCCGCTGATTGTCGTCAATTTGTTGTCGTTCATCACATCTTGCGAGTCCCAGAAGAATATTGGCTTTTCAGGTTTCAGCGTGTAAAACACTTTGTAACCCTGAAATGTTTTCATTAATTTTAATACACAGTTTATGTTTGTAAAACATTGTTGAAAACCCCCCCAAAAACCAAAACCAAAACAACAACAACATTGATATTCTTTCTGTATTTTTTGTTAGCCTTTTACAGTTCACTCAAATATCCCTTGGACTTGTGTTTTCTTGTTTTTTCACAATGAATTTGACAATCATTATAAAATATTAAAACAAGTAAAATTCTTAATAAATGGAATACCACATTCCATGTTGTTACTTACTGCTTGTTTCAGATAGTCAATATTCTTATCTTTCATTTGGAATATTATTGGACACAAAATTAGCTTACATTTTATATTAAGTTAACATGCATTTTCCACATCAAATGATTTTTCATTTCCAATGAATTTTATTGCCAAAGTTCAGTGCTAAATAATTTTCCACTTGTTTTCATTTACAAACAAAAATTGCCAGACATTACATTTAAAACACGACGTGCCATGATGTACCCATATGCACATTATAGATCTTTGCGATGCATAGACAATTAATGTCCTAAGCAACAATAAAATCCTATTTATTATCTTCAGATCAGTTTTGTTTGCTGATTACACATACTACAAACACACTCACAAAACCTTCTTTACATTACATAAAGAGTACATATGCACAGTGGCAATGGTTACGAACATTATGAATTCCCTTTATCTCTCAAGTTATGGAAAATTCGAAACAGAACACAAAGCATTTGTGAAATGATGCTTGTACAAAACTGAAGAAATGTAGAAAGAGAGCACCTTTCATATTTGGCAAAGTAACATTAGTGGATTCACATAAGTATGATCATTCCACTGGGACTAACATCACTTTGATGTAATTTGCTAAATGGTCAATAATAATGGTTTGGTTTGCGGTAACAGAAACACCACCCTACAGCTGTATGAAATGGGATGATATAACACAACGTATTTCATACCTCAATTATTCCATTAGGAATCTGTGGCGCCTGCCATGACACGATGATAGTTGTTGAGCTGGCGGCACGAGCACGTACATTTCGAGGTGGACTTCCAGGAGCTAGAAAAAGACAAAAATAACGTTAAAATATTTAAAATTATTTACTTTTTAAAAAAGTAATAAAATTTACCCCTCAGATCCAAACCCAAAACACACGACTGAAACAGAAATGTGTTGACAAAATGAAAATACCTTATTCAAGATGCTAGAAGTTTGTGGAGTCGTATTTTTCCTTGCAAATTACACACAATGCATGATATAATGTCAACAGTACACTCATATATGTCAGTACAGTGTTAAAACATCTATGTAGTATTTTTAACAAAACCATCACACCACTATACAAGAACCACAGATATAACAGGTTAATCATTAAAATCATAAAAACAGTTTTAACAATTTAAGAACAAACTTCTTATGTTCCAATTAATATTTCACTCTAAAATATATGTTCTAAGTCCAGATGACATGACAGCAACAATAAACATTTCATATTAATATATTGGTTAATATATTAGTAAGTAAATTACTGACACAATAGAAAATTATTTAAAAAATATTTGAGTGAGTTAATAAAAATATATCTTGTTTTATTTATATTTATTTTATTGTACTTGAATATGCTTAAGTGAAGTTAAGTATTCATAATATAATAAAATTATATACAGTATATATGGCACAAAATAAGACCAAAATCAATAAGAAGACGTCAATACATGAACATGCAAAAGCTATGTGTACGTCTACAATAACAATAATACAAATTCTGATGAGAAAAATATATAAATAACTAAAATTTACTTGTTCGTCATTAATTTTTAATATAAAAATAATAATAATGTACACATGCACATGTATAATTATAGTAATGGCATCCATGCACATCAATACTTTTCTCTCTTTTTTATTTGTGTGTGCCAAAAATCAAATGGCTATCAAATAAATTTAGAACATGCAAAGGAATTCCAGTCACCTTTTATGGAATCACCAAGTACAAACCGTGCATGATAACAGCTTGAAACAATTCAAAATGGTGAATGATTAAAAAAATAAAATGTTTTATTGATTAGTAAATGAGTGATGTAAAACCCTTATGGGTACTAAGGCTAGCTTCCAGGGATGCACATGAGCCTGGACAAAAAATCTGACAACCTTTGTGAGGTCCTGAGAAGTAAGTGGTTGCTATGGGTTTTTCATCAAAGTTTTGAGGTAGCACTACAATCCAGAAATACATAAACATCATTCGGAATTACAGAGAAAAAAAAATCAGTAATTAAAAAAAAAAAGAAGACTAATGTTATTAATTTATTAATTATTAAATAATATTACAATGCTATTATGTGTATTTCACAAAACAGAACAACCAAGACACATGCAAACATGACATTTACAAAAGCAGGATATTGCGACGATGCTTAGAAAAAGTGATATGTACTGTTTCTTTGGTTAGTACTATACTATTCCCACAAGGAATGCCTTTTTTATATTATGGAATTTATTTCAAGCTATTTATATCTGAGCAGTTTGTTTGTCAAATTGTACACAAAAATAGGTGGGTTTTTTTTTGTTATTTCCAAAACACTTGTACTTTTCTTCTTATCTCAAACCAAACTGAAATTATTTACAAAAAGCATTTTTATAGGCAAATGAGATAGACTATAGATGCATCAGACATCAATAAATGTATTACATATTATATTAAATCAATACACAAGTAAATATCGAACAGAATTAATGTTAATGCAGATTACATTTTAAATACTGATGGACTGTAAAAAATAGTAGTTTTTTCTCTAAACTTGATGTGTTTTCAGATTCCAAAACAAATATGAGATACATGTTGGGTTTAGTATACTTTTTATGTTTAAGGAAAGGAACTGCAGTAAACAGGGAAGTTTGGATGTGCAGGAGAAAAGGTAAAAAAAAAACCCCAACTCTTGGCAGTTCAAAGTCCTTTAGGTATAAACATCTCTGCCAAAAACAGTATCTTTATTGCCACTATTAACCTTACCGCTTGTTCTTTCCACTTACAGAAACTGTTTTATTCTTGTCGGCACCGACAAAACACTACTTCATTTGTTTACACTTGTCCCATTCAATAGACACCAATGGCCTGATAAAAAGTGTTTTTCTGTCCAACATGTCAGCCTGTTATCACAATGATAGAAAAAGACTTCTCTTTTTTATTTTCCAATCTGCACTAGAGGTACCCTCTTTCAAACCCGCTATGTCAGTGAGGAAACCGTTTAGAACTGACAAGTCTCAGTTTTCAATATGCTTTTCAGATTCACAATGGGTTTTTGTTTGTCTATTTTAGTTTGACCCATATAAGGAAATGAAAGAGAAGTGTTCATTAGAATTCTATGTTAAATGTATTTTAAAAGTTTATTTTTGTACTACAGTAATGTATGAAAAGAGAAAAAAAGAAAGAAAAAAAAAAAAAAAGACTTCCATTTTTTATCTTATCTAAATGATGTGTATTACTTTATTTTATATATAAAAAAAAATACATATTAATTTGTTTTCGATTATGCACAACTGCAGATTATGTTTCTTATGAATATAGAGCAACAAAAATGTTTCTGGTTTATTTAAGTACAGGACATGAAAATTAAAAATCTGGTTTAACTGGAGTGTTTACATAATTCAGTTAGGTGAATCACATTTGTGTAACTGGTTAGTGGTCAAGCATGAGAACCTAATGAGGTACATGGTAACCAGTGTATTGGTCTAGTCATTTGGAAGTTGCATAAATGGCACATGAAACTAAAATGAACACCCTTCTCCCCCATAACAATGGCCAGTTCTCACTGTGTTATTTTAGTTGCCACGTTTGGTGACTACATCCCATCTTACATGCCAATCAGTAATACTTTATGTAACAACAGTAACCAAATAATCTCCAATAAAACACTGTATAACTGAATTCTCGGATAACCCTATCATTAACAATTCCACACAATGTTATAACAGAATTTCCCAAGTACAAGTTAAATTTTTTTTAAAGTTTGTTTTGTTTAATGACACCATTAGAGAACATTGATTTATTAATAATCATTGGCTATTGAATGTCAAACCTTTTGTAAATTTTGACATATAGACTTAGAGAGGAAACCAGCTACATTTTTCTGTTAGTAACAAGGGATCTTTTATATGCACCATCCCAAAGAGATAGCACATATACTAGTTGTGATGCACTGGCTGGGATGAAAAATTGCCTAATGGGCCCACTGAAGGGGATCGATCCTAGATCGACTGTGCATCAAGCGAGTGCTTTACCATTGTTCTAAGTATCACACCCCGAAGTACAAAATAATAACAGCAAACAACGCACTATGAAAGGCTTTAGGTAGAGATCAGAGCAGCATGTTCTTCTCAACTTGACCTTTAGTAAACATTTCTTCTCAAAGACTTAAAACAAAACCACACTTGTATAACACATATACTCTGTGACCGGAAAACCAGGTCAACCCGGCAACAGAGAAAGATAATAAATCAAACAACAAACAAATGGAAATCCAATTTCTCCCAAGCCTCCAATAATATTACACACAAATATACCCAGACAGGAAAAATGAGGCCAAGATGTAGAAGGGACGCATTAACCAATATGCCAAAATATCGACTATTTTACCTTGTTTGTTGTTTAATAATGCAGCTAGCCCATACATTAGCATGGGAATGATAATAATAGAGATCCATAAAGAGCATGACAAACACAGGACATTCTGTTTTACACACAGGTCCGGTTTCTATATTTTACCTTGTTTGTTGTTTAATAATGGAGCTAGCCCATACATTAGGATGGGAATGATAATAATAGAGATCCATAAAGAGCATGACAAACACAGGGCATTCTGTTTTACACACAGGTCCGGTTTCTATATTTTACCTTGTTTGTTGTTTAATAATGGAGCTAGCCCATACATTAGGATGGGAATGATAATAATAGAGATCCATAAAGAGCATGACAAACACAGGACATTCTGTTTTACACACAGGTCCGGTTTCTATATTTTACCTTATTTGTTGTTTAATAATGGAGCTAGCCCATACATTAGGATGGGAATGATAATAATAGAGATCCATAAAGAGCATGACAAACACAGGACATTCTGTTTTACACACAGGTCCGGTTTCTATATTTTACCTTGTTTGTTGTTTAATAATGGAGCTAGCCCATACATTAGGATGGGAATGATAATAATAGAGATCCATAAAGAGCATGACAAACACAGGGCATTCTGTTTTACACACAGGTCCGGTTTCTATATTTTGTAGGTGTATGTCAATAACTGTATTGGGAAATAAAAATAAAAATTGTTTTGATAATACATGTAAGTAAATATTTATGTTCTCATACATAGCTATTGTAAATGAACAAACCGGTAAATGAGAATTTCACACTAGCCTCCACCCACCTACCAAACATGCTTAGGGTAAAATGACAAAGAAAAAAAGAAAGAAAAAAAAAGTCTTGCTTATGTTAGGATCAGACTATCAACTGTCACGATGGAGTTGGCCAACTTGATAATTGTGTTGTAATTCCTCCCCCCAATTATCAACTTATGATAGATGTGCTCAGATTAACTTTTAATTGGTTGTAGGAGTTGTATATGATGAGAATAGAGTTGTAAGAGTGCTCAAACTGGCAACTGGACCATCACAGAAGTCTGAGTCTAGCATTAATCTATTCAACTATCAGGCAAGGAAAGGAATGTTAAGTACTGACATTCCAGCACATATTTAATCAGCATCTGTTAAAAAACAAATGGTCATCTTTCACCGTAACAATTATTATGGTATAATACTTAAGACAAGACAATATTTCCACTTCAAAGAAGAGGCTTCTTATCTCAATGGAAGAGAATATGAGTTAGAACCTATAGCAGAGCATTCAGAGCTATCACTTGCGGAACCATTGTTGATGGTCGGTCTGATAATTAGATCAAAGGGCTTGCATACTAAATCAAAAGGTGCTTGCCACTGATGCTTGGCAAAAGTGATAAAGGCACGACAACCGCAGTTGTTTATTTAACAACTGTACCTTAGTCACAGGAAGTTACCATGGGGTAAAAGTGTTTTCTTTCTCATCTTTCTTACCTAAATCAGATATTTTAAACCAGTGTGGCATGGTACATCAATGTGCAGTGTGACACATGATGAATGATAAGAAATATTTTATTTAATGATGCACTCAACACATTAGTTATATGTCTGAAAGAGGCAACCTCCATGGGCTACTCTTTTCAAGGTAACTTTTATATGCACCATCCCACAGTCAGGATAATACAATGTACATACATACTACAGCCTTTATTATTATACCAGTTGTGGAGCAATGCCTGGAATAAAAAATAATCCAATGGGCCCACTGATGGGGATCGATCCTAGGACAAGCTTTAATTCACAAAGCAGTAATTTTTATATCTAGAACGAAAAAGGTGATTTTAGCTGTTGATTTCAGCAACTATTGAATAAATAAAATAAAATACAGCTGCAGTACATGACTAAACTGAAAACTGTGCCCCCCAAATAAGAAAGGTCGAGATGCACTGTTCTAAATTATCCCAAATACATAGCACTGGTGTTAAGGTGTTATGCACATAAGGTTCTCTGGGTTGGAGCCAGTGCTGAAATTTGAACCAGCCTCAAAGCAGATGGCTTAACCACTGTACGGACCATCAAGCCAGTCACATGCACAGAGTGCAGTCTGTTCAGGATATTAGTACCTACACTTTGACATTTCCATCTACCTGAACAGGTTCTAGCAGGTGTGAAGGTCATCATGATTTCAAATGCTGCCTCAAGATGGCATACCGATCGCAAAGCTATCTGACAATTTTGGCAAACATACAATTTAATTTCATGTGCAGCATTAAAAAAAAAATATCTTGTAACATGTTTGATTTTTTTTTCTCTTCTAGTAAATCAAATGCTTTACACATAACCAGAAGCTACAGATCTTGGTTGGAAATGAAAGTATGTTGTTTCTTCAGGATGTTTGCCAGGTACCTGACAGCTAAAGGCGTCTTAATAAGATCCACTCACTACCAAGCATCTAACCCTTCACCTTCTTCTTTTTTTCTTTCTTTCTTAAAGATAATCAGTTAACAACAGCCAAATAAATAACAGCAGTAAAACAAGTTGTCTTGTAATCTTTTGTATAAACACATGCATAAAAAAGTGGGGCTCACTTTGGCCTAATTTCTACTCTTAAAAACATATTGTGAGGTATATTCTAGGAATGCTTCATGCCTTGCATTTCATAAAGAGATAGCAGGAATTATTCAAGATTACTGCCTCTACATCTTGTTACCAACATAATTGGACTATTAGCCCAAACAACTGATGCATAAGATCAAATACAGTAAGAGCACCTTCATGTGTGTGTATATTATGAGGAAACATAGACCAAAAAAGTGCACAGTAACTGTTTTACTGTAAATCAGATGACACGAGATAAAAAGTTGGAGGTGGTGAAATGACTGGCGCCAGTGGCCAAGCATATCCAATGAGCAGGAAGACCAGATCAAAGCAAGTCTGGTTAGCTATCAGGCATTGGGTGTTCTCACTTAGTGACAATGGGCCAAATGTGAAGCATTTCCACGGCTACTAAATCTATCACTTCCATCAAACATACAGCATGTTTAGATAAGATGGCACATAAAAATTATGTTACATTCCATTCAAGTGAAAGGAAAACAACACCATGATCAAACCACAAGGGAAAACCCCCACAAAAAACATATCTTGCTCGAATATTGCATGGATGAGGTCTAAGATGCCAAAAGACTGTTCTGATGAACAGCAAGAGACTCAAGTTTGTAACAGCTGAATACCATTGTGTTTGTGTCACTATAATCCGAGATAATCTTCTTCTTTTTTCTTTAATTAAAAGACAAACAACTGGTCATGGTAAACGAAATCTTCAGTCATCCGATACTAACTTATTAGACCTCCGTTTATCATTTCAATTCATCAGGACAATTTTCTACATGACAGCTTCTGTTGGGACACCAAAGTTATATTAAATGGTTTCCAGTCATCAGAACCAAACACTGGCGTAGGAAGTGTGTGTGTGTGTGTGTGTGTGTGTGTGTGTGTGTGTAGATATTTTGCTTTATAATAGTGTAAAAGTGTGTAAATATCAAAGTGTGCTCCCACCCCCACTTTTTGGCACCTTCCTACACCATTGCGACAAAACATTATGAATATATTTTGAAGTAGGACTAACTAACTGCTTCAACATAAATGAGAATGAAACCAGAATGTTTTTTAAAAATAAGCAAAAATATTGTAATCTTGCAAATTTCACCCACTTATATCTCGAAATGAAAATTGCAGAGAAACCCCTAAAAAACAATGTCACACTAATATCAGCAATTCTCAATCAACATTGAGCCTGAGAAGCAATGGATAATAGGATAATTCCTATCTTAACTAGTGCCCCATGAATGGTATAAATATATATCAGCATGCTGCATATAAAAGAAAGCTTGTTTCTCAATATGTGGAAGCTTTGGGTTTTCTCTCTCACCATCTACACCAAGTGTCACATTAACTATGTTAAACCCCAAAACGGCTGTGGTTTCGGGTATCATTAAACAAATAGTTCTTTCTTTTACTGTCTATCATCACTGAAGAAAATAAATCATTCTCTTCTTTGTAAGAAAAATCAAGATAAGCTTGTAGTAATTTTGATGCAAAATGTATTCATAGTTAAGACAAACCTGGAAAAGAAAGAACGAAAAAACCCAACCCCAAAACACAGTTTGCAAAATAAACAGCTTATTTAAGTAGGACATATCAAGTTCTGTTAAACAGAATGTAATCTTCACAGCAGATGGCCAACATAGAAAACAAAGTTGACATAAAGTAGTATCAAATTTTAGTTTGAACAACATGTACATATTTTGTAAAACAACCAGGTTTTTTTTGTAACAATATATATATAAAAAACCCCAGGCTGAATTAAGAACTTTCAAACCATAAAATTGAATTACTACATTAGGTGCAGATATGATTATCAATGATCTTTTCAAATGAAACAAGTGACACAAATCATGAAGTAAAATCTGCTGGGGGACATTAATTAGGAAGTTTAAAATGTAGAAAATGCATAATCATTTGTTGTAGGGTAACAAAATGAAAATGAAACTTTTCCTACAAATGGAACGGAGGCAAATTAAATGTAGTAGTTACCCAATGATAACAATCCACTAAAATAGTTAGACCTCAACTTTCAGCATGTAGAAATATTTCCATCCAACCCAAACACCATTAGAATGACAATGTGTCTTTAATGTACTTGAAGGCAATTTAGACCATTAAAAATTTGCATTTCTTCAAAGCTTATCAGTTACCATAACAAACACATTTCACAATTTTTACGAAATCAAACTAGAAATTCTTTAATAAACAAGACTTCTGCAAAATAAAATTTCTCACCTACCATAAACTTTATCAGTGCACTGAGATAAAAAAAAATGCAACTACAAACCATGTTTCATTAGGACTTATAGTTTGAGAGATACTGATCTTAACATAAAAATTTATCACAAAAGTTGATGCTGTCACCACCGTTCGAAAAAAGTAGTGCATATATCTTGCCTTTTTACTTCGTCATGGCGAGACAAAAATCAGACTATAATCAACTCCTGGAAAAGTAATAATACACATGTCAAGCTTTCTGCCAGAAAATAATTTGAGTGTACATAATAAAAACAAAACAGACCATAAGTGCTCCTACGAGGTGGTTATGGGTTTGAAATCTTTTTAAATTCAACACTGTATTTTATTTACTTGGAAATTTTTTAAACAGCTGTTCTCTTACTATATAATCTTTCTAAAAATTAAAATTTAAATGTATCCATTAATGTCCAAGATTAAGGTACATAATTTTACCCTTCGTGTCCTCTGGCAGAAACCCTGAATGTACAGGTATGTTTGTGTGTGTGTATTCATAACAGTCGAGAAGAATGTTTCCACATTCATGGTTTCATATATATATAAAAAAGACAATAAATAGTAAGTGATGAATGGAATATGATTTAACAGTTAAGAAGCATATTTCTTTACATGACACTAATTTTTTCTTTTCTTGGTACAGTCCATTTAACAAGAGCAGAACATGGCCCAATGTCCGTCACACTACATGGTAAAGCTTGGCAGACATTCCATGCTGATACCTGCAAATTCAAGGCATGTTGCAAGACATGTCATGGAGTGAAAGTAAGCATGAGCAATATCATCACAGCAGATACCATTGACTCATGATGGTATTCAGCTGGGAGGAAAAGGATGTTTGACATTACCCCACTGCACTGTTTAATCAGTGATGCTTCGTAACTTTGTAATTGTCACATGTGGTCTTGACTTGAAGCAAGACCTACTGCTGGCTCAAATATGCTACTGCCTATTTGGTAGGAAATGCATGGTCTTTATGTGCATTTTCAAACAGTCTGTACTTCATAACTTTATGTTTTATCTGCGAGTCACTGGTTAGAATGGGAGTCTCTTCCCCAACTGGTTTATAGACAATGACACCTACCTACCTATGTACCTACTTCTCTTCTCTCTCTCTCTCTCTCTCTCTCTCTCTCTCTCTCTCTCTCTCTCTCTCTCTCTCTCTCTCTCTCTCTCTCTCCCTCTCTCTCCCTCCCTTACACACCCACCTCTCCCTCCCTTTTTTACATGCATGCTTGTGTGTACACACACACACACACACACACACACACACAAAATGGAAACTTACTGGCTAATGTGTTTTATAACCTCAAATTCTACATCAATAAGATCATTATGCTTGTATTTATATTTATAATAACATTATTAATCAAGCTGGCATCAACCTGAAACAGCAGAATCATATAACACAAGGCAAGAGCTACAAATGTCTTCCTTCTTTTGGCTTCAGCGTTATTACTTACAGCTACGATCATTAGTTGTGACAAATCTTTGTAGCTCATTACTGAAGCAAAGTACTGATCTTGAGAACTGAAGTGCTTCAAGATGAGTCTATCAAGGGGAAGGAGAAGCTGCAACAAGTCCAATAATATTGTGTCTCATTATACAATCCAGTAGATGTATCATTAGTGAAAGATACAGGATTAGTCATACCATCAAGTAACGCCAGGGTTTTTTCATGTCTGGCTACTTTTTTTTTGCAGTACTTGTGACATAGATGCGATCAGCTGAGTAGGTCAGTGATAGACCACTCAATTGAGGTGTGATGAGTCCTAGGATCAACCCAAAGCTCTGTAAACCAAATCAGCCATCCATAAAATATGTACACCCTGATTTACAGAGAGTAGGGGGGGGAGGGAAGAGGTTTACTGGTAGTACATACTCCAAATATTAATTGTATACAATGTACTTTTCAGTATGAAAGAACGATGTATGCCTGTACATGGGGGAGGGGGTAATGAGCAAACAGACAAAAGGTGTACATAGGTGGATGGAGTTTAACAATCCAGGATTTTGTGCAATGGACCCCATTGGGTTTTTCTCTGTCCCAACCATTGCGTCATGACTAATTGCTTCTCTGTCTGTGGATAGGTGCATATAAAACACCCCTACAGCCATGCAGTACGATAGTCCATGTGGTGGAAGCAGGTTTCTTCTCTTAAACTTTAAATCAACTTTAAGAAGAACAAGGTTCATAAATTTGGCCCTTAAAGTCATGTAAGTGTGTATATATGTCAGTGCAAATGATTATTTTAATAATCACTACCTTTTACATTTTAAATATAACTCCAGTACAGAAATCAATTCCAATATTAGTTTGAGAAATACTGTAAATTCTCTATTTATGGCATCATATTATTAATGCATAGGTTTAAAATAAGCCTTTTTAACATCTACCCAGAACATACAATACTACACATCAATATTAAAATGGTAGATAATCAACTAAACACAATGATTAAACAAGTATTTTTCATATTAATTTCTTGCCCACAAACCTTTTTTTTCATTATTTACAGTATTTAATTAAGTCTCGTTCCTTATAACCACATACTACTTTTGTCATAATCATAAGGTAAATCCACATGAAAGATAAGCGGCTTTGAAGAGAATACTTACAAAATTATACAGATTCAATCAATGGTCAAAACCAAGCAAACTGTAAGATTGTGGAGCCACCTGTAGCCATATGCTTCAGAAGCTGGTGGGCTGAGAAGCCATGAGGGTATTTGCATAACCTTTCTTCTATTAGCACAAGTGTACAGAGAAACAACAAACCAGGCTGGTACCATCAGGTTTAGTGGAGCATGGTCTCAGGACTGACAAGCTAGGTCATTAGTTCTAGTATCAGGTTTCCTCAAACAACAAATGTAGCAAACAGTACCTATGAATTTGTAAATTTTCCCCCTAGTATTTACTTAACAGAAGAGATCAGAAACATCAGCATCTGGTATCTATTGGGCATAATGGCTAACTAGACATAAAAAAAAAAAATGTAATTACATCACAAGATAAGCTTGTTAAAGTTATATAAGCATTCAGCCAGATAGTATCTTCTGCTGAAAAGGTAGATTTCTATTGAAGTCAGAACTTGTGCTAAAGACACATATGCCTGACTCTTATGGACATGGGCAGGCTACAACGTACATGACCTGACCTATAATTTCATGTTTGTGTACCAAAGCATGCCTAAATTTAGTTTTCCAACAACAAAAATGGCCCATCAGGGCCCTTGGGCCATTTATAGATTGTTCTAGTATAGTGGAAGATCTGGCACTGACCTACATGTACATCTCTTATCTTCCAAATAAGGTTCAAGCACACTGTTCCGGGCCATGACTCACATGTCTGGCCTCAGATTACAGTTATCTTCCCATTTGGTTGTCCAAAATCCGGAAGTTTCACCGCGCAAGTAGTCTGCTGTTTGACTGTGATTATTTCATGGCAGACAGCTATGAAGTGGCAACTGTTTGACTGAAGTGACAGGGGATAGCATGTAGTTTGTAAACATGTGTAACTTGTTGACATTGAAGACTTGTTTGTGGTAATTCCGGCCCATGCAAAAGTAGTGCTTTTTGTGTAAAATGGGTGTACTCCGGCCTGGTTTAGAGGGTGTGTCTGTTTAAACCAATATGCTGGGAGAAAGAGCTGGACAACAGGGGTTGTCCTTTTCAGGGTGTGTGTCCCCCATGCAGGCAAAGGTACATACAAAACTTCACGGGCCTGCTGATATTAATAAAAATGTTATAGCCACTAAGGCTATATAGAAACATATAGCGAAATTAATTGTGGTCTGAGGCCGTCTGGGTCATTCAGAACAGAGACTAATGGAGTAGCGTGTGAGAGATAGGTAACCTCCAACCAAACTACATCTCATTACTCTTGCTGCATACAGATTCCCATAGATTGATCACAACTAATGGTTTCTGCATACACACATTATTATATCTGGCCAAATTAAAACTCATCAAAAAACTTCTTTTTTTTTTAAATCAAAAAAAAATCAGGATCTTAGATAAAACACAAGTACTGCACCATACTGATTAATATTACATGTACTGGAAATTAAGGAACGTGTGTGATTTTTATTTGAAGGTTCAAAGACTTACTTTAAAAAACAACCTACGGCTAGATCTACTGCATCTCAAACCTATCTAATCAACTCAAGATTCTGTCAACCAAAATCAAACTGGTTCAAAACCACTGACACAATACTGCTTAGTATATAGCACAAAATGGAGTACATGAAATTTGATGAGAAAGTTGAAGAACTATCTATACTGCTTCGCATATATAGCTGAACGTGGAGTACGTGAAATTTGATGGAAAGGTTGAAGGACTATCTTATTTGGTCTAAATGTTTATCTTGTGTACCACTTACCCTACCACCTGTGTGTAAATGATATATTAGGTAATCTGTGCTATCAGTGTTTAGCAAGCCTTGTAACTGAAGGTTATCACAGGATAGCATGCAGTGGATGGTTCTCACAGTTGTTATGCATCTTCTGCAGCTAGGAGACATGCAGCCCAGGTGCTTTTAACATTTCCCAATTACACCACTGTACAAACATGCACTCTATACATAAAAAGTACTGTTCCATTACATTACCGCTCCCTTTTAGAGAGATTTTACTGTCAATATATATTTACACTCTGAGTAGAAGTATTGTAATAATAAGTATCCAGTAAACACTGGTTGGTACTGGACTCACCTCCTGCAAGGTACTGGATCAAACCGTGAGTGAGTTTAACAACTCAATGGGTAGGTGTAAGGCCACAAAACAGACGTCTCTCTAACCAATAACAATTAATCAACTAACCCACAGACAGTCCAAATAGCTGAGATGTGTGCCCACAACAGTGTGCTTGAACCTTAATTGGATACATAAGCACGAAAATAACTATAAATGAAATACATGTATACCGTAAAGTAGGTGGGTCCAGCAGTTTCTTAAATGAATGGGATGTTTAAAGGACACAACAACACAGTTATTAGGTAGCTATATGGTGATTGTGTCACTTAATCTAGAATGTTACACCAATGTACAGCAAGGAATCTTCTATTAGAACTGAATGGACATCACCTTTGATATACCAGTTGTAATGTATTGATTGGAATGACTAACCACCCAATAGTCCACTTACAGGAATACATAAAAATGAGCCTTAGACACAAGTCGATCTTTAATTTAATGTAGAATAGTCTGTACTACGTTACTTTATTTGGGATAATGGTCAAGTGGCCCCTTGAGACAAGTAGCTCCTTAGTACATATTAATGTATGTTTCCAGGCCCCATAATTTGGTGTCCTCTCAAGACAGGTGCAACCCCTGCAATTGCCCGTAACAATCAGCAATGCCATGGGCTATGTTTGAGCCCCCCCCCCCCCCCCCCCGACTGGCATGTGTTTTTTTTTAATTGCAGATGACTAGTTAATGGTGGTGCCTCTGTATGATGGTTTAAATACTTTAACTTCACAAAATGTACATTTGTAAATAGGACATCAGCTAGCACCTTGCACTCGGTTTGTAAATAAGGTATAAGTATCTCAGTAAGCTTAGCTAATAAAAACAAGCACTGCTAGATGGATGGCGGTGCCAAGGATAACAACGTTTTATAAGCAAGAGCTGGTTTTCCAATCTAAACCCTATATTATCATAATCCAACATATGGAACTATAACAATTAGCGTAGCTTCAATACAGTACTTGTATTTACATTATAATAAGATCTTTTAACTTGTTTAATAGTGTGTGTTAATTACAAATGCAGTAATACGCTTATATTAGCATAGCTTCAATATGGTACTTGTATTTACATCATAGTAACATCTTTTAACTTGTTTAATAGTGTGTGTTTATTACATACACAGTTCACATCAGATGAAACCTATAGCTGACCTGACACTGCCATCAATGCACGTTAAAGAACCTATCCTCCCTGCTTGTATTTAAATAAAATTTATACACTAAATTTATACAATATACAGAAATGATACACAGTGAACACTCTCTAAGCCAGAGAACCATAAGACTGCTTTCTAAGCCAGAGAACCATGAGACTGCTTTCTAAGCCAGAGAACCATGAGACTGCTTTCTAAGCCAGAGAACCATGAGACTGCTTTCTAAGCCAGAGAACCATGAGACTGCTTTCTAAGCCAGAGAACCATGAGACTGCTTTCTAAGCCAGAGAACCATGAGACTGCTTTCTAAGCCAGAGAACCATGAGACTGCTTTCTAAGCCAGAGAACCATGAGACTGCTTTCTAAGCCAGAGAACCATGAGACTGCTTTCTAAGCCAGAGAACCATGAGACTGCTTTCTAAGCCAGAGAACCATGAGACTGCTTTCTAAGCCAGAGAACCATGAGACTGCTTTCTAAGCCAGAGAACCATGAGACTGCTTTCTAAGCCAGAGAACCATGAGACTGCTTTCTAAGCCAGAGAACCATAAGACTGGTTTTGTGGGAATTCTGGTTTACTGATGATCTGGTTTTGATGGGTTTTGCTGTATTTGGAATGACAAAAAGAATGGATTTCAATAACAGTAAAAATCCTCATGCTTGAATATATTTATAAGCTGAGGTGCATGTTGTGTATGTGCTTTCCTTGAGTTTTCCTCTTCATATTATTGCATGTTACTATACTACTTGTATTAATTAGTAGATGGAAAATCATAATGTGCCCCCCCCCCCCCCCAATCAACTGCTATACAAATAATTATGTTAAGCATATATGGTAAATTGAAATAATATTAGTGTCTACAATTTTAATTTAACATTAATATGCAAAGAACATAAATCAATAGTTAAAGTTAGAATTTAAACTATTCCCCCCCCCCCCCCCCAAAAAAAAAAAACCCCACACCAAAAAAACAACAACCCCAACATCTACCACAAAAAAACCCCACTCATTGATGAAGGACAATTTTGTCAAATCTATTTACGTTCCTTTTTTGAAAGAAATCAAACACCGTATGTCCTAGCACATAGAAACTTTGCTTATCTTTTAACAAAATTTATTGCAAGAAAACTGGTGGGGTGTTTTTCAAAAAAAAAAGAGAGAATCTTACACCGTTCTTTTACCGCTTTGAAAAAGCCGTAATGTTGTTTAATAGACATGTTGTGAGGGCCAGAGCACTGAAGCAAAACGATCAAATGAACTGCCAGATGTTAGGGCCATTTTGTATAGCTTTTTCCCCGGTATAAAAGGAGCAGTCTACTGCTTTCTCCAACACTAACAGACAAAGAATGTGTTATCTACATGCTTGTAGGAAAACTATGGCAAATGTTTGCTTAAATTCATATTTGTGTAATTTATAGTGCCTAATAAATTACATGTACACCTCCAGATTCCTCCTCTTAGCTGTAGTAGTTATTGCCAGTTCCAACCTGTGTTTAATTATTGTTTTATTAAAAGCCAAGGCATGTGCTGACCTATCCAAAAATACTCCTTGCTGTTAAATGAAGATGTGTACCCTAACAGGATCTGAATTCTGACAAGTTTAGAATCTTAAATGGGCATTATAAAGAATATCCATCCATCCACACATTGAAGATATCCAGTGATATAGTTCATTAGCGTTAAGGGTAGTAAGTATTGGATTCGCATCCCAGTCGAAAATGCTAGGGATAACATGTTTACTACTAATTAATTCAGGGCTTCTAGATTAAGGTAGCCCCACTCCCATGACTAGTGATATTCAATTTTGGGCTAGTAAATAACTACTATTGCCATGCCCGACGGCTAGTGAAAAAAAAGTTACATAAAGATAACATCTCTGATTATTGCTACTAGTAAAATTGTATTACGTAAAGTAGGGCTAGAGAATTTTTAATAGTGGCTAGTAAAAAAAGTTAATCACTGATCTCATGGCTAGTTGATTTTGTAAACATTCTAGAAGCGCTGATTAACTAAAAGAAAATTAAAGACAGCAGCAGATAGCTATAGGCTCAAGCGATCGTAAAACACTGTGTGTTCTATTGATCAAAAACAAATACACATTTAATTAAAGACAGCAGCAGATAGCTATAGGCTCAAGCGATCGTAAAACACTGTGTGTTCTATTGATCAAAAACAAATACACATTTAATTAAAGACAGCAGCAGATAGCTATAGGCTCAAGCGATCGTAAAACACTGTGTGTTCTATTGATCAAAAACAAATACACATTTAATTAAAGACAGCAGCAGATAGCTATAGGCTCAAGCGATCGTAAAACACTGTGTGTTCTATTGATCAAAAACAAATACACATTTAATTTACACATACATTGTGCAATAAGTGAGACAAATGTTTTTGAAAAATCTGCTGAGCAAGCAACGTTTAGGTTTCTTCCACCTCCATGTACAGTAGGAGAAATGAAGCTGCTGTTGTACGTGTTTATCATATTAGATCAAACATTAGCATCTAGGAACACCACCGTAAGGTTTCAGCCAACAGATATGCAACTCCACTCAGCTTATATAATACTCCAGTTATTAAACTCAATATATATATATATATATATATATATATATACAATAAGACACATGTTCATTCATAATCTCTTGTGCAGGAGAAACTGTCATTGTGAAAAGTTCAAGTACTATTCACGGAAAGGAACATCTGTGTAAATAACATCCCAGAAAATTGTTTAATCAGCAATTTGCTATTTATTATTATATAGAGTCATAGCATGTGCTGTCACATCTGTGGGAAAATGTTGCTAATGGAAAAATATAGCGGGTTTCCTCTGAAGACTGTCAGAATTAACAAATGTTTGACATCAAATAGCCGATGATTATTTAATCAATGTGCTCCTATAGTGTCTTTCAATAAAATTAACTTTTAAACAAACATCACTTTAGTGTCTTAACGAAGTAATCATTTCTTCCAATAATATGGAATGACTGAATATTTTATTACAACCCAGTACAAAAAACTCCCAACTTATTAGATATTGGATGTGAAACCAACTTAATAAGATGTGAGCCAAGGATTTTTATGCACACTGTCCCACAGTACAACACCAATCTTTGATATATTTATGATGAAATACTTCTCCCAATGGACTTGAAATAACCTAATGGGTCCATAAAGGGGAACTAACTCCATCCCAGTGCATCCCTGACAAGCACTCTAATCACTAAGCTAAATATCAAAATATTTCTTTCCAAATTGATTTTGTTATTTATAAATTTATCTGTAAGTGCTTCGTGCATAACCTAAATTGTTTTAGTGTTTTATTACACTCATAATAAGACCGGCCATTAGTAGGATCAACAGCCAGCTACCTGGAAGGAATGTTTGTGTATCTTTTTACCAAAGTGCCACGCTCAGGTTTTACCAACAGCTGAACTCCTGAACCTTGTTATAGCCAATTCGAACAGGTTCACATCACAAATATACAAAAATAAACACATCGCTACTAGCTGTAAAGAACATAGACTATAGAGATCCTGTCAGGGTATACTGCACTAAATCACTCGTCACTTGTGGGAGTGGGATGTAGATTGGCTTCAGAGATTTGTGTCTCAAGTGTGATGGATCATAGAACTGATGCCCATCAGTGGATACATCTACCAGGTTTATTTAATGACACCTCAACACATTATGACCTATGGCTATGTAGCTCTATCATTATATATTTATAATTATTAGAAATGTGTGTGGGTTTCTATGAATAAATCTATAAATATGCAATTCCACTCACCCACCCTGATGAATAGCAAATAGCTTAATTTAGTCGAAACAATGTAAAGAATTACTGGAAGTTTCAGTGGTATTTGTTTTCAAACAGTATGCAAATAATTAAGATTTACGTCTTACATTTATCCATTATGTACAGTATATTGAAAGGTAAAAGAAAACCTCTATCCAGAAGTACCAAACACCTGGGAATTAGTTAAACATTTCGTCTGTAATGTCACTGCATTGTAAATTTTGCCAGTGCTTATCAAAAGAACAATTCTACATCATAACCAAATCACAGCCTGTTATGATTTTATTGATATTTTTTACATGTTCAGTCATCCATCTTTAACACATTTTTAGTGAGTAAATGCCCAATTGATACGTACTGTATGTAACCTGGCAACCATGATCCGTGTTATCTTATCAACATATATACTATAGAGAAAAAATAGCAGGAATGAAGCCAAACAACCAACCGAGATCTGTTTTGTTGGAACATTTCCAGTAGATAAACTGAATGCATCTACATCACTCAAATGTGTCAAAAACAGAAGCTCAAAATTACAAAATGATTTGTGTTGGGCTGTTTTGAAATGGACAGACATTTTTCTTCAACACCTCAGAACATTGTTTAACTGGCACTGGCTATTAGCTATCAAACATATGTATAAACATTTGTGGTAAATACCAAGTCCACTGACATCACATTTCCACAATAGTCCTTCTCATTAGTGTAATCAAGAACTGTGTTGATGGAACCAAAACTAACATTACAGCACATGCCAGGGCTTTTGATCTACCACTTGTGAAGCACTATCTGAAATGAGGACAATCCAATGTGTCTACAGAGGGTAATGAATCATACGACTCACTGCGATTCAGCTGAGCACTCTTCCACAGACCTACATTGCATTCTCTGTTCCAAACATGCATGACCACATGAGTTTGACATCAAACTGTTATATAATGACTGCTGGCTCTGTTAGAATAAATTATATTTGTAATGCCAATAAAGCCTTTTTTTTTACTATGTTAGTCCGTGGGTGATGGGTATTGAAGAAAAACCAATAGCTTGGACTATCATTATGTTATTTCAGTTTAAATAAATTACAATGTACATGTTATAATTTCAAGTAATTTTATTTATTTATAGTTTAATATAAATGTGGGAAACAATAACAGGATTACTAATGCCTCAAGAGTTTTCTTTAAAAAAAAACACCCCAGAATCTACAGTAGCAAAAACAAAGTAGGTCAGTGTAAACTAAGAACTCACGTTTAAATATCAAGTTTCCCCATATAATAAAATGCTTAGTAATGCACACAACTTTAACCTAGTCTCTGATGTAGGTCCCCTGTAGACTTCAATATGTCCATCTGTGGTAATAAATAATTTAATTTGCTCTCTTTATACAGGCCATGTGTTGCATTTCACTTGCAAGAGAGGTGGCCAAATCAAACAACTGGATTAGTAGAGGGACCGATCACATCTGGAGGAATTAAAACTAAAAGACCAAAATTATGTGTTATTCCTCATAGTGTTTGTTTTCTAATTTCACCATTTCTAAGTAGATTGTAAGCAGTGTTATTTGACTGGTTTAATGAAGGCCATGTTACATATACAAAATAGGAAGGCATGCTGGTACATATATGCACCAAGGGCAGTTCCAACAATACTGCAGGAATGGGCAGCTCAAATTTTACAAGACTTGTGAAGCTTTATTTTTATGTATTTTATGTGGAAATTTGAAATGTTTATCACTGAAATTGTATCTGTACATGTGTATGCGCTATCATGTCTACGAGAAAGTGTATATCATATGATGATGCCAGGGGTTATCCAGTTTAAATTAATAGGGCCCCATTATCATATATATCTAGTCTTTGACAATAGCAGTTCATATTACACTGGGTTATTATTGGTGATATTACACATACAAAATCATTATACATGTCTAATACTATAAAGTGTATATCATATGATGATGCCAGGGGTTATCCAGTTTAAATTAATAGGGCCCCATTATCACATATATCTAGTCTTTGACAATAGCAGTTCATATTACACTGGGTTATTATTGGTGATATTACACATACAAAATCATTATACATGTCTAATACTATAAATACTATTTCGAGTCAGTATAATGGTTTGTGTTCGTGAAAGCAATTTGGTTCTTATACAGGGCCTAAAATGTTTCAAGTTTTATATCTATTTACAAGTTTATTATCAAACAGAGTATAACTCTACATGGTTTTTATATCCACATATTTTATATACACATGCTAATCATGACTAATTAGACTTTTCAAGTTTGAAATATACAAACTGGACTCAGTTTTGATGGTTTCCACATCTTCAACTAGACTGGTAAAGATATATCTGGAGTCTGCTGTTGAAAAAACAGTTTGTTTTGTTTAACAACATCACTAGAGCACTAGAGCACATCAGCTATTAGATGTCAAACATTTGGTACTTTTTGAAAGTCTGCTTTTGAAGGTACAGATACAATTTTAGTAATGAACATTTCAAATTCCAGAAAAAATACATGAAAATAAGTTTTAAGAAATCATCTAAATTTGAGCTGCTCATTCCAGCAGCAGTGATTCTGCCAGAAAGAAATTTTGGGTGTGGCACTATGGAATTCAATGCGACCACAGTCAACAATGAGTATGGGGGGAGCCTCCTTCAGAAAGAAAATGGGTTACGTTTAGGGTTAGGGTTAAGAAAATAATACAGTAATGATAAGATTAATTGATTTTGTCAAAAGGTTAGCTAAAAAAATAATAATCATCAAACATTTTTGGGTATGGCGCCATACCCATTTTACCCTCTGGCAGAAACCCTGAGCAGTATGTTTGAACTGCGCTTGCTGCGTACATGCACCAGCATGCCTCCCTGTTTTGTCTGGCTATGAGTAATCGCCCCCTGAGAGAGGATTAGGAGATCTCTTCTGTCAATCGATGCTCATTACTTGGTGACCAGTTTTACTTAGTGATGTACTTATTTCACGTCCCCATGCAATCGCGACGATTAGTCTGTGAATGGGGCGGAGAGTCAGTCATGTAGTTAGTGAATGAAAATAAAAGTCAGTCAGCCGGAACATACTGAAGATGAAAATAAACACTGTTTGCAACTTTGCCGGTAAAGAAAAACATTGTATTTATTAGTAAACTGTGGTGCTTTAGCTTTTGAAAATTATTATTTGTCTTAATTTTTAATAGTTTTTTTTTTAAAAGGTCAGACTATTTACCAATGTATTTTAGTTTGTAAACAATGTATTTTAATTCGTATTTAATTTAAAATGTATTTACTGCAAGATCTAGATTACAAAATTCCTTAATATAATGTAAATGTTCTTATACGTTTCTACATGTATGCAAATTTGTTCATGATTATACATGTATTGCCCATAATTAGTCCTTATTTAGTCATTAGAATAGTATGATGTTTGTTTATGTCTTGTTTATGTTGTTTATGTCTATATACAATAAAGTTTTTATTTTTTATCTTTTGTAGTTACACAAGCAATTAATGCAATCACCCGTGTTAAACTCATCTATGTAAATCTACACGTGTGGATAGGAATATCTACAGAGAAACTTACTACTATGAAACAGACAATACCCTTTCTGAAAAAGAAGCAAGGGTTCTTTTATGTACAGAATGCATCACATCTGACACAAACGGAAGATTACAGCACAGTGTAACCTTCAATAAGGTGGGTTACGGAGCACTTGTAAATAAAGAACTGCATTGGAACATTACATGTTATTTTTGGCAGGTTTACATTGATGTTACTGAAAAAAACCATTCTGTTCCACTGGTTCCACAAACAGTTGAAATACACCTGTTCAAGTTACGACCCATTACAATCAACTCACTGGGAGGTGGCACCATGCATGCCGTTTTCACTGTTACACATCCACCATGAAGCTCTGGATAAAAGCCTGTGTTAGTATGCTGTGCACAGATCAAATCATTCTAATATTGGCAGAAAGGAAGAAACAGAAAGGAACAAATGTTAACAACATCTCAGCATATGTACCAGACTAATATGCCAAAAGAGACATGGTAGTCTAGAAACTGAAAAGAAGATTCAGTTTAACCATTTGTTCACTTCCTTTAAGTCCAAGAATACTTAGTAAATGGTCCAGGAATGTCCCAGACCTTAAAAGTAAAAACTGAAAACTTTTTATCTATCAATGAATCTAGCTCAAGCCAATGCAGGATTTCCTAATGTCAAAATGACCAAATCTTTGACATCCAGCAGCTGAAGATTAATAAATCAATGTGCTCTAGTAGTGCTGTTAAACAAAACAAACGTTTAACTATCAATAAATCATAATAGATGAAAGATTATATAGACTGCCTATATGATTTATAAAAAGTGTGCATTGTCAATGTAATTTTCAACTTGAAAGTAGTTCAAAATCTGTAATAAATATCCCATGGCACAGTATCTCAAGCAAAATCACTTTTCTCTCTTATCACAGATACAACTCCTTCTCATCCACCTGCTCTGTTTGTCTGTCTTTCTCCAGGTAGCAATAAAATACAGAACTTTGATTTAACACAAGCAAGCTACTAGTTTATACAAGTACATGACCTGTACTTATCATACTCAAGCACCGTAGCTCATTCATTTTTTATTTGTTATAATTACCCAACCTCATATTTCAAACAAAACAATCATTTATGTTGCAAATATTAATTTTGTGCTCAATTTTTCTTAATGCATTTATAGACAATGGTATAAATACTTGATTGTATACATTATGGAAATATGTGTATGTGAACTATTCACTAGAAAGGAAACAAGTCATGTGTTTAATAATGTTATGGTAAATCCATTTTTCCCAGGCAGTTAGTTCGAAGTGAACTTGTACATGAATACTAATAAAGTACTTACAACAAGCCATTGAGATGCAAACGATGTTGATGTTGTTGTTTTTCTTCATACCCTATTGAACTCTTCAGAGAATCCTTACATCATGAATACTACAATTTAGCTGCAACTGATGTTGCTTAACTGGGACATATACTGAAAAAAACTGAGTATTCCCAAAACTAAAACAACCTAATATCAATTGACGGTTCAAAGCAAGACATTTTTCGTTCCCCACTCCAGATTAATGATTTATTTTTTGGATGTCATATATCTGGTTATGTCATAATTTTCAGCTATGCAATACTCCCTGATAGACCTGCACCTGTTGGAATGTGGCATTTTAATTTAAACATGGAACTACATGGCTAATGAGAATCCAAGACAGGCTGACTGGCTGAGAAGGCAAGCATAGTTTTCTTAAACCAACAAAGAATTAACATTTCTGTATGCTTCAGCTGACTCAAAATTGACTTCTGTAATTTATATGGTGAAGTGTTAACCGATCTACAATGTAATCTGCAATTTTGTCAACATGCACATCTACACCGAGATAATTTACAAATTAGGAAAAGGAAACTTAATCTTGAGAACACAACTGCATCTATGGTTTTTGTACAAATTGATTTTCCATCCCATATGTAGACCTACATACATGTACATCCAATAACGTAGGCTAACTTGAGGCAAATATTAGTGAAGACAGAATGTGGGGATAATAACATGACAGGAAATAGATGTGATTTAGTAATGATGCATCTCTTAAATTATGGTTATTTTTAATGTTCATTGTTAACTATGACTTTCTTTACTCTTTCTTTACTCTTTAATACATAAATGTTACTTCACTGTCATTTACAAGTCAGGTCAGGTCATAGGGCTTTACGTGCACATTCAGAACAAGCTGTTGTAGCGCACGCCTGTCCAGGGTGCAAGAGCCGGCCTGTCATTTACAACAGCACAATACTTTTATACTGCCTCCCCACCCACACTTGGTTGCAAATTAAAACAAACAGCTGGACAGAACATTGGTTTCATCATGTTCATAGTGAATAGAAAAATCCAAACTATTAGGAGTGCATTATTTGTTTCTTTGTTACTGGCTAATTGAAATGAACAAAGAGACCAGTGGAACATGAACTATTTGGCCAAGCTGTCTGATTCTGAAGAGCCATCCATGTGTTGGGTTGCTCTTGGCTCTTTGATCCCAAGTCTTGTCCATCTCTGAGCCACACACAGTACATATCAGAACATTTGCACATCTTGGATTTCAAGCAGATGGCAATGTTGC
Source organism: Gigantopelta aegis (assembly GCF_016097555.1). Taxonomy (NCBI): domain Eukaryota; kingdom Metazoa; phylum Mollusca; class Gastropoda; order Neomphalida; family Peltospiridae; genus Gigantopelta; species Gigantopelta aegis. The sequence continues at coordinate 25,733,818 of NC_054704.1, forward strand.
CCATTTCCACAGCATGTTTCCTTGGTGCTTCTGGCTTTTACTGTAAAGAAATAGCTGCCATCAACTACCAAGAGGAGCCTGTGTTTTGACTAGGCAGGGAAACATGTCTGTAACAGGTTTTTCCTCCTGTTTCATAAATCATTCATACACATTTTACACCCCTGACATTCATAACTGTACATTTGTTTTTCATTTGGTTCTTATTTGTTCTGTCTGTAACACTTAAAGTTGTTAAATTGGCATTACTGTTGCAGCATTTAAACATTATGGCATATTAATAACCACTTAAGTGCATGTAGAACATACATAATTTATAAATTAGGGTTGGAAGTGTGATGGTCAGTCATATATAGGCATTTCAAAAACATCTATTAAATCAAATATTCAACCAGCATTAAAAAAAAACCTGTTGATTTTTTTTCTTTTTCTTGTGATGTCATTTGAAAACAGTATATTATAAGAACAATATATTAACTAAAGTCTATACTTCATCTACAGATTCACATGTACCTGTAACTAGTTATCAAGAGATGTTTTTACATTAGCATTTGTTTTCTTCTTTGGTGTTATTGTGTTTTGTTTGTTTTGTTTTTTTAGTGTTTATGTTGTTATGTTTTTCAAAATGCATTAGATTCCTGAGAAGGAATTTGGCTGTTAATTTATACTGGAATCAAGTGCATGTGCACATCTACAAATATTATTACAAAGTTCTTCGAAACCCCAAAGCGTCTGGCAATGGGAAAAAACCAACCACTTGATACTTTCATACTATGTTATCATTGTTTATTCTTGTTTTGTCTTTACCCTCTGCTACAGTTATCATTACTTATTGAGATAATATATCTAGACAACAGTCCTTGAACTAATACACCCAACGTCCTATCACCAAATACTAAAACATTTAACCATTCAATCTTTTTCTTCTGCGACATGGGGGCATGAACATTTACATGTATATGTACTATAAAAATATGAAATATTTGTTTTTAAAGAGAGAGCTGCAGAATTGCAATGAATTCCAGACCGGTTTGATGGAATGGAAAATGTATTAATTATCAACATATATCACATGGTATGAGCCCAGTGCAATTATAAGCAATCATTTGTGAGACTCTGCACACGCTCATTAGGGTCTATTAAAAATGAAATAAAGCACCAGGGGGTAAATGAACTAAACTAGAATGGAAAAGTATACAGGTGTACTTCAATATTATGGAGCGCAGAATGAGGTGTACTTCAATATTATGGAGCACAGAACAAGGTGTACTTCAATATTATGGAGCACAGAACAAGGTGTACTTCAATATTATGGAGCGCAGAATGAGATGTACTTCAATATTATGGAGCACAGAATGAGGTCTACTTCAATATTGTGGAGCATGGAATGGGGTGTATTTCAATATTATGGAGCACAGAATGGAGATGTTAACTACAAATACGAGTACAACACTTTTTCAAAACCTGCTTGCAGCTGGAGCATATTTTGGCACAAGAACACCTAGCTCTATGACAAATGTAAATACTTTTCAGGAAGCAGTTTTTAGCTGAGACATGATATCACCTCTGAGCTGTATCATCTGTTACACGTAATGTAAAAAGCTATTTTCAAATCTAAATGTTATCACTGCACCCTGTGTACAAAGTGGGCACTGCACTGCGTCATAAATCTACATGATGTCTTCAAAGACTTTTAAAGAGAGATTATTTTTGTTTTATGATCATCTGAGAAGTAATACTAGAATAACATTTTGAAATCTTCTATCAAATGTTTAGAGTTTCTAATGTACTCACAGATTCCCCACACCCACTAAATGTTTTAATGCATTATTAGATTATTCCATCTTAATTAACTTATTTTGCAAAGAATGACATTAACTCTGAGCAACCTTGAGTTGCAGTAATGAAATGCAGAAGCTTACTGAAATTATTACCGGAAATGTTAAAACAAGCATGTCCTCCCAAACAACACACAAGTATGTAATAAATGTATGCATATACACAAACTTACAGGCATACACACATGCAGAGATGCCAACCGTAGTTCGAGTGTCATAGGAATCCAGGCCTTCAAAACCAGGAATCTCACCCTCCAAAATAGGAATGTTATCAGTGATGGCTCAGGAGAGCGTTTTTCGACATTTTGGTAAAGTCAAGTTAAAGGCCGTACCCAATCGGCAAATATTGGGGCTGTTTGGAAGATTGATTGTTAGACTGGTTTATTCTATATCACCACACTTGCTATGCTCGTTATTCAGAATCCATAAGTTTAGAGAACAAGGAAGGAAACCAATCTACGATTGTTGACGGTGAAGAGGGAAAAAGTTCCATTTCTCTGGTGTTAACAACATTTGTACCTTCCAAAATACGATCTGACACCAAATACGCAAAATTATGAGTTTCATTGTAAAAATCGGAATTTCGAACAAGACAATCGTAATAGCATAATCTAAGCTTTAAATATGTAATGATCCCACCAAATTTGTAATGGTTGGTATCTCTGTGCATGCACACACAGACACACACGTGTGCGCCACACATTAACCAAATGTTATGGGCCAGAACGGCTAGCATTTAAAAACAAAAATATCCTTCTTAAAATAATTACTAGTCAACTTTTATAATATATACATTAGTGACAAACAATGAGTACATCATGCGGTACTGCCCGATATACAATCTTAGCATGTCACAACTACTACTGGTTAATTTTAGTCAGTGTATATTATTATTATAAAAGTCCTGTATATTTTATGTTACATATTTTTCAACAAATAATGTATTTATACAGTAAATAAAATGAATGTAGCAAGTAGCATTTAACAAGTTTTCAATATGTGTCAACAGAAAATTATCATTTACTTCAACAAAAGAAAAGCCAGCTATCTGGTGCCAAGATGTGTGGCCATAAAACTGATCCGTGGGCTTTGTTGCCAATACAGACACTCCAGAAGGCAATAAAGAAGAAGGTCAAGCCTTTGATAAACCCTTCTGATGATCCTCAAGTACGCTACCACAAAACTAGACCTAACAAGCCATGTGCCATGATGATAGTCCACAAGAAGCACATTTCAGATCTCCTATCTTCCACAGCATTAGATCACCAGGACACCAAGCTGATGATCTTACAGTTCTGATCCAGTTTTAAAGCTTTAAATAAGAAATAAAACAGCAGCCAAGATGTTGGTTAGATACAGATAATAATAAAACAAAATCTTTGAACACTTCAAAGTTCAATATATTATAAGTTATAAAAGTTTTGGAATAATAAGAACAGCCATTTGGTAATCTCTAATTATAAGGCTACATACAATATCAGTGTTTGAGATTAACGGTATCCCGATATCCCGGGGATACCAGAATTTAATGTTGGATACCAGACTTCAAGAACCCAGTATCCCACCGGGATACCATATGATACTAAATTCTCAGGTGGGATACCAGATTTTGAAATGTTAGTATCCAACTGGGATACTGCCCAAAATTTTAATCTCGAACATTGAATATACACATGGTTCAACATAACCAAGTTAATAAAAACCATATGAACCACACATGCAATAACAAGTGTTATCACATGACCAACCAATTAAGTACTATTGTGAAGCCACGTCATAACAGTTGTTATCGTTATCGTATCTTAACATGATGTTGCTTCCACAATCCTAGATCTGTGCATGTGAAATATTAGTAATCACTTTTCAAAATGACGTCATTATATTGCTCCTAGTTATGTTTGAAGAGTTTTGGATATTAAAGAAATTATTACACTGCATGTGAGTCGTACTGATTTTTTAAACTCATGTCAGAATTCATGTATTACCCTTGTTCTCGCTCGAGCAAAACAAGAATACTGACACTCGTTTCATAAAATCAGTATGACATATAAGCTCATATAATATTGTATTCAAGAAACTGAAACTGATGCCACTGAAAAGAATATGGTAATAAGATATTTCATTGGCAATATGGTGTACTCTTCCTTATGCACACTGCAGAATTCGCTCCTCCAGTAAATTAATTATATTTTTACTAACAAAGCATATATACAGTTGTAGGAATTTTTTCCATGATGTGTTTGAAAAGCAGATGTTAGAATACTAGGACTCATTCATCTGAGCTCAACAAAGACGTGTACATAAGACTGCTGGCTAATGAGCATGACACAATGCTATTTTATCACATCTGCCATCGCTACACAACATGATGCCAAATCCATTTTCTGTGTTTTTGAAATGCAATACTGTCGCTTGATACTCCTGGCTTCACAATAATTTCATACTCTATTTAACTTTTGATCTGTGGAATTTGCCAATGAAATTTAAGCATTCGCCAGACGCCGAATCTTGTACATTGCAAGGCTAATGGACCATACAACTCATAATACAATATCAACATTTACTAGTTTTTGTGAGCTGAGGAATGTAAACATGATTCTATGACCAGGGTACAAAGAAACAGATTTTGCAATTTCCCAGCAATGAGGATGACTTTATGGCACCATTACATTTAATGTGAGATGTTCAAAGTCCAAGCAACCTATATTTTCACCCAAGAGCAATAAAGAATCATGCTGAAAAAATCTGATTACAAAAAGGCAACAAACCCTCAAGTGATTTATTAACTAAAACTAATGTCTACCATACATCTATTCACTACACCGCTAATCTACATGTAGCTGTATAAACAAGACATTGATGAGGGGCTGAACTCTTCAACTGAATCTACATGTACTTGGGACTGCAATAAAACAGAAGTTCTTTATCTTAACTAGAAGATTATGATCTGCAGTATGTGTGGCCAACTTTGTTAATTAATACAGATCTTATTTTTAATTTTAGTTAACATTTATTACGCAAGTTTCTTACACACCTGTTGGTTAAAACACCATGTGTTATTTATGATTACTCATATTTGTTGACACATGTGCGTGTGTTAAAAATTTCAAGACATACTACTGGCTGCTCCAAGGTGAAGACCAGGTCACCAATGCCATATGTCCAATAAAAAACCAGCACGATGAAAATAGATTAGACTATGACGTATAGTTAACCTGACAATCATGTGTCTGTGACGCGCAAGTCAGCTACAAGTGCAATGGCTGTAAATAACTTTTAGTCGAAAAAGATGTTAAAATTTGCTTAAATCCTGGTTTTTGAGGATATGTGAAAAATAGAATAATACATTCATGTCCGTTAGATACCATTTATCTTACAACTCATTTAAAAACGTATTAAACACTCTTTTGCTCATTACATATATTTTAAACAACTTGTCATATATTATTTATAATCTAATATTTCCTTTAAGTCTGCCTTCTCAGTGACCAATATATTCATAGATTTGTTTTAATATTGGTACAAGAGCTTAGGCGTTTGGTTTTTCTATGTCTTTTCACATTTATGTATAATAATATAGGAACATCTCACTTGGTCCCAACATGTACTTTTTTTTTAACCCCCCCCACCCCCCCAAATTAATGTAAATTTCATAATGCCATCAAATCTGACACGGTGAAAATGCAATCCCTTAAAGCAATCACAACTAAAAATAGATCAAAGAACCAGAGATGAACAACAACATATATCTTTTTAATATGCTTTACTCTACTACATTTTAAGCCAACCATAAAAACAAAAACAAAGATTAAAACAATTCAGACACAGTAACCCATTTGAACCAGTAAAATATGTCCTTATGCTGGCTGTAGATCTGTAAGTATAAGACACTGTAGCTGGAACTACACATAAACGTTACTGATATATTGCCCTTCCAGACACCACCCTGAAAAGATGTAAAGCTTTTGTGTGTTGACCGCTTTGTGAACATGATGTATGGAGCAGAAGACGTGATGGCAGGTACAAGCAATCATAAGCCATTTGTAATGGAAGGTACCCATTTGTAGGCTGTTTACAGACGAAACCTAGTCACTTGTGTATTTAAATACTGCCAAGCAAATCATCTGTACAACTGACTCAAACATGATGGCTTTACCATGAATCTGCCGAACAGCATGGTCATTCTGTATCAGGTTCTGAAATCCGTAACAATTCATTTCGTGGTTCAACTTCTTCTAACTGAAAGGCTTAACAGTTCATTCCATGCAGATTTTAAAGCAATACCAGGGCTAGCTCTGCCATTCGCCAACTGTGAATTTCTGGAACAATTGGCAAATTTTATTTTGATATGGCAAAAACATTTCATGTACTAATTGATGTTTTGTTGAAAAACAATGGTGGATTTTGCATATTTGGCAAATGGTTTTGCTTACCCAGAGCTAGCCCTGAATACCATTTCATTCTGTAACAGGAATGAGATGTTTTATTTAACGACGCACTCATCACATTTTATTTAAGGTTATATGGCGTCAGACATATGGTTACGGACCAAACAGATATTGAGAGAGGAAACCTGCTGTTGCCACTTCAAGGGCTACTCTTTTCGATAAGCAGCAAGGGATCTTTTATATGCACCATCCCACAGACAGGGTAGTGCATACCATGACCTTTGATATGCCAGTTGTGGTGCACTGGCTGGATTCTGTAACAGATGCTATTATATCAGGTTTATTTCATTTAAAGATTTTTGTTGTTGTTGTTGTTGTTGAAAATCTCTTAAAATAAAAAAGTAATTTCTGATGCAGTTCCCAGTGCTTATTTAAAAATGTTCATCATTCTGGTGAAAATATAATTGATAATTGGAGGCACCTTTTTCCTGAGGCTGTGATATATAGTGTATTGTTATTGTTATTGCCATTAACAATGTTTGGTGGGAAATGTGTTGAAATATCTTTTGACCCCAGAAAACAGTGGTCGATTTGTTATCCTCCCAATATTTATTCTCCTACTAAAGTTTACGTACAAGTAACACAAATAAACTTGGCGTAAACACACCTTCATTTTGTGTATAATATCACACTCATATTCTGACACACACACACACAGGCTGATAAAAATTGTAGGATGTTTGCCAAGAGTTGTATTTCACATATTCGTCTATTACTGAAAAAAAGTTTAATATGTTGAATTCACTAAATCTGGCAAGTCAACAAGTATGGAAAATATGGGTTATGAATGATTCCCAGACATTCTTGGCAAGTTCTGTATATTTTTCTAGAAAGGGAGGGATTAGTAATGCACAAATGTCTAAATTTACACATATGCATTCAATTTGGAAATTTGAGATTTCAAGGAAATGGTGTGAAACATGATATTGCTTTTTATGACATTAGAAATGGATTCTGCTTAAAGTATACAGTGGACTGAGTTAGTGAACATCTTAGTTACATAAAACTCTTGAAATAGTAATTCAAAGCATTCATAAAATCAACAATACATTGTTTTGTCTATCAACCGTAGTACTTCTAAATCCATCTACCAACTCCTAATATCCAAATAGTCATCATGAAATAATTTTCTTGAAAGGTAGCTTAATCTGGTCAGCAATAAAGAGTTGGAAAACTAAAATATATTTTACTCACTGACCACCACTGAAATGGAATGGAAAATTGTTTAACGTGCACATTCAGAGCAAGCTGTTGTAGTGCACGCCTGTCCTGGACACAAGTACCACCCTCAGCCAGTTCTTCCATCCAGGACAGGAAAGGGTTGGGGTGGGTGAAGGAGGGACCGCCTGCACTTGCAGTCCAACCATAGTCGGTAACAGGTGGTATGGTGCTATGTAATTTGGAATGTCCCGTAGGATTAAGCCAAAGGGAAATAGGTGTGCATTTTGATGAACGTTCTAAAGAATAAAAGGTAGGGAGCTATGTATAGGTTTGGATTTTAGTAGGCCGAGAGTAGCAAGACTTAAACCAATCTAAACTTCTCTTATAAAATGGTCTTTCAATGACCATTTTGAAGCAGAATTGGAAGCTACAATCATTAGTCTTTAGTCTTTAGTAAAGTAACAAGACTCCATCAAGTCTTCATGAAGTGATCTCTTTAGTGGACCAAGCAACTACGATATAACCATTGTAACAGTAAAAAAAAATCTAGGACACCCGCCCACCCAACTACTAGCCACTTTAATGATGCCAGGGTATGTTTCCACCCATTTACTACATTTATAAACATATACCAGGTTATACCTTTACTCATTAACAAACTTAACGAAGGCAAGAATTTTTTTTTTTTTTCACTTTACCCATTGATCACTACAGAAGCAGGAACAGTAGCTTAAACCAAATAATCAAAGAGTAAAGAAGCTAAATATACTAGTATCTTTACCAATGACCTTTTAGGATATACCGTAATTCCCAATGGCATCACATTAGAAAGAAAGTTTGTTTTGTTTAACAACACTTCTAGAGCACATTGATTATTAATCATCGGCTACTGGATGTCAAATTTTTTGTAATTTTGACACAGTCTTAGAGAGGAAACCTCCTACATTTTTTCATTAGTAGCAAGGGATGTTTTACATGCACCATCCCATAGACAGGATAACACATACCATAGCCTTTGATGTACCAGTCGTGGTACCCTGGCTGGAGCGAGAAATAGCCCAATGGGCCCACCGACGGGGATCGATCCCAGACCAATTACGCATCAAGCAAGTGCTTTACCACTGGGCTACATCCTGCCCCTACATCGCATTAGAAGCTAGTACTGATAGTGTTAGATCAAGCTTCCCTCCTGGGACTGTGTGATGGAGAATAACTTTATGCAGAATGGGAACCAGATGACAGGCTCGGTCACAACAACATACAGAAACTCTTATTCCCATCACATAAAGAGATGGTTTATGCATCACAGAGTTGACCCCTCAATACATGTGAATACCATTTGAAACACATCTAATGCCAGTTTGGTAAACAGACAAGAAATGACTTTAACACTTCTGAAAAAACCTAATACCATAAGCAAATTGTTTAGAAAAACAGTAAAAGATTTGTTTACAAAAACAGTAAACGGATGTGGTTTACTTAAATATTAGATTTATTTAATGTGTTCCAATCTTGTAGAAGCTAACTGTAATATAGTGGCCAAACTATGTCAAAGTGGAAACAATAGAAATGGCTAGATCTTCAGTATAAAACAGTTTTAACTTCTCAGCAGATGTTGCATCAGCTTAGATGTGTTAAAATCCAAATACCAATAGAATACTGACCGTATACATCTTTAAACTTTCTTTAAATGCTAGTAATGCAGTTCTTATGGATACTTATATACCAATTGTCTTTTAAAAAACAAAGCAACTCTTTTTGGAAAGTCAAATTGGCGAAGTATGCTTTAAAACAATGATAAAGTATTGACAATAAAGATGGATAAATAGAACAATTTTATAAAGGTAGCATATGAAATGAAGTAGTAATGACTGAAAAAAAAAAAAAAATGTCTACAAGAATACAGATTTTCTTTACAACAAAGAAACCCATATATAGCTCTTCATGTATGTCTAGAATACATTTCAAATACTGGAAATGAACTACTCCTGATTACAGCTAGTTGCAAACAAAGTGGGATAAATTAAGTGTCTAAATTTAATATTTGCTAGGGAAAATGCAGCATGCACTAATAACATGTTGCTGCTTGTCAGTTCCCAAGCAAGGTTTAAATTTTCTATAGAGCCAGAGCCATTCATTAGCCTATGGTAGATAGTGTACAAATACACATGGTACACACACTGGCTTCAGCTGTTTTCAATTTTCTCTCCCATAATGAAAGGCAATTTAGCCACTGGTGCTATTAATGTGCTCATTTGTCTCAAAACATCCAGACTTTATAGCAATTACTTCCCATAGATTTCAAAAAGAAAGAAAAAAATCACAAAAAATCATTTACTTATAGCAGATATCTGATTATCACATTCGGAAATCAATTTATGCTGAGGGGTCGTTAAAGATTGATTTATTCAGATTAGGACTCTTGATGAAATGCTTCCCACCTTTGTTATGTGATTAAAAACTTAACATTTAATCTTATTTTATTGGTGATAAGTACTGGACACCTTTAAATAAGTGTAAGCCAAAATAAATCTCTAACTCCCATCCTCCCAATCATTTTCTGAAGCTAACTATCATTTACTTATTTGGATATACAGTAGAATCTCGTTGGGTTGAACTCGCAACACTCAAACCAAAATTGAAGTCCTGAGTTACACTTACGCATTGTTGACCGAATGGTTGAACTACCTGATGGGTCGAACACTTTCTCAAGTACCACGGGGTTTGAGCCAATGGGATTCAACTGTATTTTACATTAATTTTAACTAGTAACTATCATGTCATGCTAACCATCATGTAACCAAATCCTTACAGCAGTAACAAAGTCATTCTCCATACATGTATGGACTTAGTGATGAGCAGTACAGCAAATACTGTAATCTTTTTTTTAAACAGGCAATGTAGTGGTTGGAATAGGAAAAACTGAATGATTTAGTGAGTGAGATTTAGCCTACCAACTATGTGCAAATATTTTACAAGAGTCACACTTGCATAATACAATACACCGTATTATTTACCTAATTTAAGACAAAAGGAACTGGAAACAATAGTAACCTCCACCCCCATCTCAAATTGTGCATCATGTGTTTTGAATATGCTCGACACCTGAATAAATCACTGTGCATTCAGAGAATGTATTTAGTCAAGGCTGGTGTCTGTACTCAACGATAGTGATGCCGCGATGAAAAGATGACACTAACAAACGAGCCGGCACCTGACACGGAGATGTCGAGAAGATGTCTGCAGACAACAGATCATTTCCTGAGGACTTCGGTGTAGATTATAACCCATGGTGGCAGGATGCACTTTGTACACCATGTAATTGTTCTACCAATATTGATCCGTGGCACGGCACTCATTACAGTAACTGACGGTGTGAGTCCTCGTCGTCTCAATGCAAGGCTTGACATTATGTATATGCTTGTCAGTTGTCAAATTATTAGGAAGTCATAAGATTGCTGTTTTAAAAAAAAATTATGTCAGAATAATTGGATGGTTTGTGTGTATTCTTAAAACAAATTTATCTCAGAATAATTGGATGGTTTGTGTGTATTCTTAAAACAAATTTATCTCAGAATAATTGGATGGTTTGTGTGTATTCTTAAAACAAATTTATCTCAGAATAATTGGATGGTTTGTGTGTATTCTTAAACTAGTCAGTTCATAAATGATACTCCAATATAACCAGTTACTGAACATTACTCCAGAGACAGGATATTTCTCATATATCTCAGATACAGTTTCTTTGTCATTAAATCTTTTTGTTAAACTATGAAGAAATGCACATATGTGTGTGTCAAGGCTCAAAATTCATTTTGTGGATTGGGATACAATCTTTGCTTTTCAAATTTTAATCTGTCGAACCATACTGTTATGTTAAAAACAGTTCGAAAAATTAGTCTTGAAATTAAGAGTCCTTATGAGACTCATAACAACTTTTTAAACAATGTTAAAGGCATATAAAAGCTTTATGACATTTTACTATGACTCTTGAAAATATGGAATTCTGGATATATTTTTATATAGCACATGAGTATTTCCATCAGCATTAGCTCCCTGTCAATTTCAAGCCTCACATGTTTATTTGAGGCAATGATGAAATGGTTAAAATGGCCAGTGACCCAAATCCCCCACACCTTAGACAACTGAGGAACTTGGTGGCCACATGATACACATTATACTAAAAGCTTATATAAAGATAACATTATTGATTGTAATATTTAAATACAATTTTGGAATAGTAATTCATTTAAACATCAGCATTGAAAGCTGGAGGTTATTTAAAGATCTTAATTATAAAATATACCCCAACAGCAGATGTAACAGATAACTGATTCATATCACCTCAGCATGGGTGATAGGACACGTTTTAACTTCAAAAGACTTTGCTGATACATTTAAAAAAAAAAAGGATTGCTTTCTTTAAAGATAGCCCGATGATGGTTACATAATTCTTTTCATGATTTTTTTTTTCATTTTCTTACTGCTACTTTCTGAGCAAAATATCTTGCTTCAAAGATTTAAATCAAATTTAAGCTAATAACATGGTGCTAGTTCCACCTACATTTTCTCAAAGTCTGTTAAAAATACTAAAGAAACCTACCGTACTCAATTTAATAGAATGAACGAAAAATTACATTTGCCAGTCTGGATTCATTTAATTTTATAGTTTCATCTTCATGAAATCAAACTATGTAATTAGCTAGTCTGATGGCAGCCACATTTGCAACTTATTTTTATTAGTTTTAATTATATTTAAGTACTGTTGGAGTGTGTTTGCAATAACTTGAATTAAACCTTATTCAATTACTTATTTTGTGTCAGTTGCTCTTAACTGCTATTGTGGTTATTATTGAATGGAATCCATCAGGAAATGTTTGAAACAAATAGATTGGAATTTCTTATTATGTATAGTTGTTACATGCTTACATCTTCTTTCATGAAGAAACTTTTAAACAATGCATTAAGTTGTAGGAAAATTCTAAATACAAATTGTAAACTATGACAATACACACAACATGCAAAACATGCATGATTTACAGCAAATTATAATACAAATGTTTTTGTCTCAAACCAGTCAAGAAAGCACTATGACAGTTATTGAAGTTACTGATAAGAAACAAAATGCTAAGAAAGACAATACGTCATAAATTATATAGTAGACGATGAAATCAAATATGTTAGGTTTGAATTAATATTTAATGACATGGTGTCATGCTATACCTGGTGTATTCATAATCTTTCAGGCTTTTTCTAAACAGATAATTTACATTTTTCTGTGCATTTTATAAATTAATGTGCATTTTTTACATATTTCTTTAAATACACCACTGAGGAAGTTAATCCAAAAATAAACGTGTGCTTTTGGTTAACCGAAAAATGCCAGAAGCTAAGAATAGTTACCAATTATGATTACACAAACATACACATATGTAAAGAAAAACGTGTCCAAAACCACAAACACATACATTTGACAGTGAACACACATACACTGGGCCCTGCACCAAACATAAATAAAAATAGGGTGAGGTGGTTTAAGCATGCAGAAAATAAATCATATGAACATAAAATTAAATAAAATGGTTTAAAAAAGTGCAACTAAAAACTGAGGATTTTTTTTTTTTTTTTTTTTTTTAAACTACGGAAAAAAAAGAAAAAGAGAAAAAAAGCAGCGGGCATTACAACATGGGTTATTTATATTTTGTTTTCAACACTGACCTAGTTCTCCGGTTTTCACTGCTATGGGATTGCTTGGGGGTCCGCGCCCAACTTTTGTCACAGTAACAATTCGAAATTCGTAATTCGTGAAGGCATCCAGGTGCCTGACTGTGTACGTGGTACTTCCGATATTGGTTTTCTCTTTATAGCGAGCTCCGGGCGAGTGTTTCGATTTGAACTGCACAATATATGAAGTATCAGGCGTGGTCGCAGCCGACTCCCAGGACAGTTTGACCGACGTGGCGGTTACCTCCGAGACTTTCAAACCTGTGGGTGGGCTCGGCAAAGCTGTAGTAGAGCAGGAATAAGGGAGACAACTCAGTAAGCAGCAGCATACTAAAATCCACCGCAAGTGTGTATTAACGGCGCTGAAATCAAGTGAGCGATAGTGGTGCCTAGAGTTAGCCATGATCGAAGGTGTGAGTTTCTCTCACGGCCGGCCCTGTGTGTCGGAAAGCCTACTACTGCATTGCACAGAGTGACGAAAGAGTGAGACTCAGCTCCCCAAGTCGAGAGGAGAAAACTGTACGACTACTATGTTTTGTGCATGTACAGCACTAACAAGTGAGAGCGAAAAAACAATTCTATGGTGCTGTAATGCAAGTAACTTAAAGCACGGATCCCGTCATTAGTCCAGTGATGTGGCAATTTAAGCAACAAGTGCTCCAATGCTAAAACTTATCCACCGATGCTAAAACTATCCAGGTGCCAGAATCAGGTGCAGAATCGTTGTTTTTGAGATGATTTTTTTTCTGCTGTCAGCTCTATATTAACTCCAGTTATGAGAATATGCCAGTGATGGGGGTGAGAAAAACCAAAACAACTTTAGTTAACTTTTGTATACACGTTTTCTAGTTAACTTCCACCATACACACCAACACAAAACTTCAAAATTTGACCTGTTGTGTGGCTTTATCAACACCACTTGTAGAATGCTTAGAATGAACTGTATCACTAATCCAATCCAACTTTCAGTGCCAAAGTTTGTATGACTTGAGTAAGAGGGAAACCAAGTGGTCTGCAATAACTTTATGAGTATCTGAGAGTCACTATGCTGTGCTCTCTTTAGCTGAGACAGGGAATTGGCATGTGATCTACAGGCTGGTACAACGAGCCATCTGATTGGCTGGGTGAGCCCTGTAGCAGGAGGCACTTGTCTCATCTTGTTGCCAAGGCAACAATACTGCTGCTGAACTTATCATGGCCAAACCAAATCAAAAAGAAGCAAGCAGGTAATTCAGACAAAAGATCACCCTCTGCCCCAAACAAAATAACAAATGACATTAGGGCAATAACCAAATGGATGGAGAAACGATGGAAACTGAATATAAATGATGGCCAAGTAATAACAGGATATATCAACATGCATTACTTGAGGCTAAATGGAATGTCAATCAATAAAAGCTAGTTGATGGATTATGCACACAGATATAACTTGACGACAACCATGCACTTTCGTCAACAAAACATTAATAGGAATATAGACATGGTAAAACTCACACAATATTGATGTAAATATTTTAATGTAAACAGATATCACCGACTCCACAAAAAGGAGCTAAACACAATATGCTACAATAGTCTTGCTTTGGAATGCCAGTGAAAATAATCAATACTAGAGAGTTAAAAACAAGGTAATTCTGAAACCATTAGTAGTGTATAAATACTTAGCAATAATACGGCAGAGCTGCTATCTTATTATGAAGCAATTACTAATGTCAAGTCAGTAATATTAATGGATATACTAACAGGATGTCCACAGGTGACTTCCATTTTCATTCAATAAACTGACAGAATCATAATATTAAATAACTATGCATATTTCAGGCATGTACACAATCAAACGAGGAATACCAAGAAATAAACAGTATGTATTTTTTTTTTGGGGTGGGTGGGGGGGGGTTGGTTTTTTGTTTGAATTATCAACACATTTCTTGGATAAAATTAGAAAAAGTTTTATTTTAAAACTTTAAAAATTAAATTTTAATATTTGGGGGGAAATTTGGAAAACAAATTAATCAAACATTAAAGATCTCAAGATATATTTCTTTAGTAGCCTTCATAAAACTTGAAGAAAAATATAATCAAAACAGGTATTGTGTACTTAAGTTTTATATTTCAATATTCTGTTTGAAATTAAGATATCACCTGTGTACACATCCTTGTGCTTATCATTGAATAAATATGATGTTTTATTTAATAGCTTCCACTGCAATCAGGAAACGACAAGCACAAAACTGACAAGAATAGTCAAGCCTCGCTTACCTTCAACAATAACCGATGCTGTTGCTTCTATGTTTCCCAAATCTGAAGACGCAATACAGGTGTAATTCTTTGACTCTTTTACTTCTTTGAGCTGTAAAATATTTCTACCAATCGGAATTTCATCCTCATTTGTCAGTTCTCGTGCCCCTTCTCGCCACTTGACATACGGCATTGGCGATCCTACTGCAACGCACGTGAGGTTGACATCGGCATTCGGCATGATCTTGGTGTCCTCTGGTGGGATTGAAAAATGAGGAGGCACACGACGAACTGAAATTATAGAAGCAACTAATAAATACCCAACTAATAAAGAAAAAAACCTTCTGTGAAAAACTTACATGTATGCATTTTATATACATAACCACACCATACCAGGTGTGCTGGTAATTTTTCATATCATCAGAGTAGACGTTGCTTAGTAGTAGAACACTTACCTGAAGTGTAGAATCTATCACCCTTGATAGGCTCAATTGTTCCCACAACTAGTACATCAAAGGCTGTGCTATGCACTACATTGTTTTTCTCGAAGCAGTGCAGAAATAACCACATCATGTAACCCACCAAATAGGAATAATTTAAAATGTGCTGAGGTATCATTAAACATTCCTTTCTTTTCCTTTAAGACCATTAAACATCTTGTATATCTTGTAACTGGGTATATATTTTAACTATGTGGTGTCAGTGGCATTTTTTTCTCTGATTTTCAAAACAAAGTATTGATTTTACAGTGTCAAACATCTAGGACAAGCTAATTAAACAAAGTACTGGGATGTCATTAAACAAATATTGTTTACTTTTTCAACATAATGACCGAACTAAGCTATAGACAGTTACATGCTTGTTATTTGCGACCTAGCTGTTTAATTAGAGATATGGATCAACATGTTTCCGCCCCCACCCCCCCAGCAATTTAGTTACAAATATGGGTTAAGTAAAACCATGCACTTTAATAAAATGCTTGGCTAAGGGCTAATTTAATCACTTGACCTACTCCAGTTGTCAAAAGGTGAGACATAAATTGTTTTGACATTTGGTCAGGTTACTATAACCCACATGGTAAAAAGCAAACTTGTGTCAATCATTAACTACAACTGCCAATTATTAATACCTTGCGAGTAATGTGTCTGCTTTATAATAATATGAAAGGTTGTGAAAAATGTCAAGAACATACTTGTCCTGTTCTTAGCCTTTGTAAAGATCTCGCACATGCATTGTCTAAAAGTGATTTACCTATCGACACAATACCGGCAACCATATAATTTATTTTTAGAGATAAGTGTGAGGTACACCGTAAGAATTTAGCTACATATACATGCATTACTCACAAACACGAACATACACATACATACGCACACATACATGATGCTTTATTTTTAACAGTTATTCTGTGTTCAAGGAAAATGGGGTTCTAGATCCACAGATTCCAAATAACAAACAGATATCAAATATACCCGGTTGATTACAGGTTACCAATTGTCAGAACGTACTTGTCAACGCTCTTGACCATAACAATACAAATTAAGTATATACATTCTTGTTACGTTAATCACAAATTTTACTATTTACTTTATGGTAAGTCAAGGCTGACCATAAAATTTGTATGCACAGGTAATAAAGACATCAGCTATGTTTACATTATGTAGTAATGGACTTTGCTTGTTGATCTTCACTGTGAAATGCATCCATGCTGACCTCTGACCTTAGCTATGTTGAATGCCAAACTCCAGTCATCTACATTTTTTTATGGCAGTGTAGTAAGTATCTGACATTTATGTGCTTCACATTACATGAAAATACATCATACTATGTTTCTTACAAACAAATCATCATGAATTTGTTCCTGGATTGTTTAAACAGTTGCTAGCTTAGATGTTTAATAAAACAGATCCATGTTAGCATTTTTTTTTTTAAAAACCTGGTTCTGGTATATATTAAGTAATGAATCTAAATGAAGAATGGAAGGATTTTTTTTTTAACAAAGTACTCAATGCATTTTAATTTGGTTATATGGTTTTAGACATATTGTTAAAGACCACAGATGTCACACTGGCGTAGGAAGCGCTGGTGTGTGTGTGTGTGTGTGTGTGTGTGTGTGTGTGTGTGTGTGTGTGCCCCCCTCCCTTACTTTTCAGATATTTTGCTTATATTTGCTTTATAATAGTATAAAAGTGTGTAAATATAAGTGTGCCACCCCCCCCCCACCCCCCACTTTTTGGCACCAACAGGAATTGATCCTATATGATCCGACTGTGCTTCATGGGCTTAATTCACAAAGCTAAAGCAACACCGCATCATCTTTGTAAGTCTTTTTGCAAAGCAATGCGAGATCACAAAGTTGATCACAAAGTTGCAAGAGTTTAGAAAATTAGGCTATAGCACTATACCACTGAATCTATATAACATCTAAGACCGACACAACTTTTTTGAATTTACACACTGCAGGCACAGGAAAAGGCAGTTGTGAACTAAATGACCAGACTACGCTGACAAATCTCACAGGTGAACTTGTGCTCAGCTGTTAGAAAAACTCATCACCGCTTATCTGAAACAAGGGGTGGTCCCCCTGACCAATCTTCTGTAGTCGATATCGCATTTCACCAGAACTTGGGAGTCATATTAGAAATCTTCACACCGTGACAAAGAACACAGCTATGAAGGGAATAGTTCCAGAGACTAGGGAACCATTATTAGGACTGGTTCATAGCCATAGAGCTATCAATCTACAGTTTGGAAAATGAGCAGTACTTCTCGGCAGCAGAAATGGTCATTCTCTGCCAGACAAAGTAGATTATATACAGACTGGACATCTACTATAGATCATTACAATGTGCTTTTGAAATGGCTACCTATTGATTAAGAGACAAAGAAAGGAACATGTAGATTATGTATACAATGTAGACTGAATATACTGACCAATAGCATACAGTCTTTGATATTTCTTCATTTCCACTAAAAGAAGAATGTCATTTTAATGATACTTCACACTGGCGTAGGAAGTGGCCATAAAAGTGCCCCCCCCCCCCCACACACACACACTTTCTGGCACATTCCTATGCCACTGCTTCAGACTATTGTTTAATTAGTGGCTATGCTACTGTCCGACTACAAGAAATGTTTTTGCTTTAACAAACTTGACAATGTATACCAATTTTATCCTTTGGATATTATAGTAAGATGTGAGTGGGTGGGAGAAATACATTAGAACAAAATTATCCTACTGAATATTGTCAGTTTTATGTGACGTCTTCCACATAAAAATATTAAGTATGAGGCAGACCTTTTATCATTTACCACTGATATGGTATTGCATTTTTACAAGTGTAACAATCCTCACCCCCAACACACAACCATACACTTTCAATGGTGATGCCAAGGTACATGTAACAGCTTACTCAGACCAGATGCTGAGACATGCCCAGAGGTCCTCATCAGAAAGATGGCAGACTGACTATGTAATGAGGGTATAGATTTCTCCTCTCAGCAGAGGCCTTTTACTGTTAAGACCAAGTGTAATTAGCTGTGGCTCATTAGCTCAGACTTTGTGAGTGCAGTTGATTCATACCACCTCCTTCAACTCATTCATCTCTCAATAAGCTCATAGGTATTGTTACATGCCTGTAATATTTGAATATAATTAACATTTTTGGTCTTAACTAGTTATTAATGTGTAGACAAGGTTTTTTTAGTTAGGCCATGTAAGAAAAAATTTACTTGGAAAATGTTCTTTCCTCAAAAACGTGTGTGTGGGCATTTTAAATTTTTATATTTATATAAAAAAAAAAAAAAATACTCTACCATGTAACAGCTTCACTACAAGAAGGCTTTCTTCGATATTTCATGTTGGCAAATCGTTCTGATACGTGATATTTCATGAGAACTGCTATTTTCAGCAAGTTTCTACAATGTCTTTAGTTCTTGAATTAAAGAACTATCAAAAGATAGTATATAACAACATACAATAAGTAAGGTCTATACATAATCTATATACATATAACAGGTATACATATTTATTTGCAAATGGCAATTCAGTACAGTATCAGTTTATAAAGTTCTTTTAAAAATCCTGGAATTAGTCTCAGTCATTTAGTTCATGTTGAAGATAAAAACTGTTATGGACAGTAATGGAATCCAGACTTGCCAAGAATGAGAGAACTATAAAATAATGATATCTTGCAGATATCAGCATATTGTCAAACAGTGCCACGTAGAATGCACCAAGTCGGCCATAAATCAACTTTAGTGTACCGACTCTCTGACAGGTTAAGAGTTAAGATGCAACCAATCAGTTATCTGCACACATCAGGCTCTGGGCTACCAGACAAACCACAATTTAAGACACAGCCAGCTTGTGTGTCAATCTTTAATTGTGAGATAATTTATGGAAAATTAATTCAATCGGAACAGACTAATTTGTCATTACACAGCCTAATGATGGTTAGTTTCCACTTGATTAGCACATGTATGCTGGTACACTACTGGACATTAACAGCTGCTCTGTCATAAAGAGCCATATCACAGTTATCAAAAATATCATCAAACTGCAGGCAAACATACTGCAACATGTGGATGCTAGTTTTTAAAGTACATGTATATGTATGCAAATATTTTTAATTCTTTATTTTCCCAGTAGTAAGTTTTGACCACAAATAAGTAACGGTACTCAAACCTGATACAAAAAGGACAATTATCTTATATTTTAATCAGGAACCAATGGCAATATTTAAAATTAATGTACAAAAAGTAAAATGTCTTTAACCTTTCAAGTTGATTTAAAAATAAATAAATTAAATGTTATACTGTGCATATTAAAATACAATAGAAATACAAAAAGATGTACAAACTATTCTTGGAAGAAATAATAAAAATTAAAATTAAAAAACAAATCTGTAGGTGAAATTACTTTAACAAACCATAAAGACATCACAAGAAAACACACACAAAAAACTATTAGTACCGGTACATATATACATGTATAAACTTTTAACAAACATAACAGCAGTGTGTTTCTGTATGCATCAATAAACTATTCCTGGCAGTTAAGTCGTTTTTGCAGTGTTGAACTGTTTTGGGTGCAGTAGATGCTTTCTTCATTCAGTGATTCAGTGATGACACTCTTAAGGAACCGGATAATGCTGCTAATTGAAACACTACCAAGGGGAGGTAAATTAGGTACTAACATAATACGACCAATTGAGTAGGCATGCTCGGGTTTAACCTGTGAAATACTATCGTCAAGCGAATACCTCAGTATGATAGTTGTTTTGCTTTAGAAGAATCTTGGCATGATAACAAGTTGAACTGTCATTCAAACATTTCTTGTAGTAAAAAAAAATTCCCTAACATGTTACAGCTTCATGGTTTCCCCTGATTAGAAAAACACCAACTATTCCAATATATATATAGTTAAAGTTTGTTTTGTTTAACGACACATCAGATATTGGGTACATTTTGACATATAGTCTTAGAGAGGAAACCTGCTACAATTTTCCATTAATAGCAAGGAATCTTTTAAATGCACCCTCTAACAGACAGGATAGCACATATGTCAGCCTTTGATATACTAGTCATGGTGCACTGGCTGAAATGAGAAATAACCCAATGGGTCACAGAAGGGGATCGATCCTAGACTGGCTGCGGATTATGTGAGTGCCATACCACTGGGTTACGCGTCATGCCCATTCTGACATACAGTGTATGGAGTATGATGGCTTCAGCATTGTAAATACAGTGTGTAATTAGAATCACCAATAACGAGTTAACAAAACAAACGTGTAAATTAACAATCAAGTTAAAACATCATACATGTAAAGATGGCTTTTATTAATTTTTACACTACTTAAGCAGTTGTTAGATAAATTATCATTTTATCTTATGACGAGTTAGTTGTTTCAATATGTATCTAATAAATGAAAATTATTTAGATAGGTTTTTAAACAACAAATTGTAAAGTAAATGGTATCTAATGGATTATATTTCTTCAATGATCAAAAACCAGGTTTAAAAGAAATTTTAAAGTTTTGGCCTTATAGAACTTATTTATGGCTCTTGTGTTTGCACAGTTAACTAATGTAATACAATGAATGGCAACTGCTTTCAGTAGTGTTAATTTCAATGGATGATTTAGCTTTATAAACTACATACATTTGTGTTGTTGTACTGGCCTCGGTGGCGTAGTGGTTAGGCCATCGGTCTGCAAGCTGGTAGGTACTGGGTTCGGATCCTGGTCGAGGCATGGGATTTTTAATCCAGATACCGACTCTAAACCCTGAGTGAGTGCTCCGCAAGGCTCAATGGTAGGTGTAAACCACTTGTGATCCATAATTGGTTCAACAAAGGCCATGGTTTGTGCTATCCTGCCTGTGGGAAGCGCAAATAAAAGATCCTTTGCTGCTAATTGGAAAGAGTAGCCCATGTAGTGGCGACAGCGGGTTTCCTCTCAAAATCTGTGTGGTCCTTAACCATATGTCTGATGCCATATAACCGTAAATAAAATGTGTTGAGTGTGTCGTTAAATAAAACGTTTCTTTCTTTCTTTTTGCATACATTTGTAAGACATTACCAAAGAGCAGCCAATCAGATATTGTTAAATCAGTCTCCAACATATATTGGAAACACAAATCTCCAGTGGGTTCCCTCCCAACGAGTGTTTAAGAAAATGTCGGTGCAGCCAAACAATTAAATGGATGAGCAAGTTAATGCTGATAATTCAAGAAACTTTTAAATGCCTTATGCTTATATATACCACATTAAGACTGAAAAATAATATTTTCATCTTCAAAAGCTTCCTTTTTTAATACCAAACTATATAACAAAATTACGAGTAAGTTATCATTTTTTAAATTCCAAGATGTTAAAGTTCATTCAGCTCTAATTCATCATAATTCTGACATGAATGTACAAATAAACTAATTAGCGAAGATCCCAAGCATACAAAACTGTATGTTCAACCATGTATAATGCAATACAATTGCTGCAGCATTGCTGAGGTCACCAAGTTCTCTTACACCAACTGCATCTGAAGCCAAGAAATACATGGGTATCCTCTAACCATGCTAACAGACGAGATGAGGATCACGTTATTCTACTATCTTCCTCAGAATCCACTACAAACTATTTCTACTCTTTCTGCACCTTGTTTATTTTTCCTTCTGCTTTTTTTCTGAGAGAAGAAAAATGTCATGATTGCTACATGTGTGAGGTTTTATACCTTGCTCTATTCTTTAGTATGAAAAAAATGCATAACCTGGTTTAATTATTTTCTAAAAGAAATGGATAGTGTAAGTGAAACTGCTCTGCTGCCTGCATAGTATCAGATATGTGGTGCAAAAAGTATGCAAAGCAAAACAGTTTTCTATTTATTTTGGTTAAAAAAAACTGAAGCTAGGAATGTATGTGCATGTAATACTTCTGTACATATAAGCTGACATATAAGATCTATATGGTAGACTGGTCATGGTGGGTGGTAATCCAGTAAAATGAGAACCATCTTCTCGTGGAAAAAACACCACTATCTGTTCTCAAGTCCAATAAAAGGGATTAATTTATCAATGTAAATAAACTGATTAGACAATTGCTTATTTGATCTAGTTAAAAGGAACTATATAGTAGCATTGGCAGTTGGTTGGAACTACATCAACAAGCATTTGTTATACATGTAATTGTTTTTGAATTATTGAATTATTAGAACTATTCACCTATTGTCATGTTCACAATTGGCTTATTTAGACTTTAATCACGGTCTGTTCTCTTAAATACTCATGAAAACAAACCAGACCCTTGCATATTTCATATTTCATCATCTAGACTGCAAGAACAAGAATTATGCAGAATTGTCTTGCCTAACAAAAGCGTTTGTGGCACTACTATGAACATCCATAGGTGCAACTATAAACCAAGTTTCATTGACCTAGCTTGTGATAAAGTTATCTAAATGTGAAACTTCAACATAAAACTTTAGTGCAAAAGTCGCAGCCATCAGAAAAGTAATACCTATATCTTGCCTTTTCACTTCGTAAAGATGAGACAATTTCATAACAACTGATCATGGATTTCATAATCGATCATCACATCTCTAGAACCCAACCAACTGATAATTGTTTAAAATTATAATGGATTACTGGAACATCATTACTGTAAAGTGATTGCAGTCTAGTAAAAAGCAAAGTCTTTGGTAGAATGGTGTTGAGTCTGGTACGGGGGTGGGGGTGGGGGGTGGGGGTGGGGGTGGGGGGGTGGGGGGTGTGAAGATCAAGCTAACTGGAATGGAGCTGATCAATGGAAAGGGTCTTCACTTTAACATCAAAGAGGACAAATTCTATACACATGGAGAACTGTTTCATGGCAGCAAGAATGCCATGTTTTAACACCCTACACTGGCTATACACATCAAAACCAAACAACAGTGTTACTGATACACTTAAAATTCATCCTTGTATAATTGTAGCTTGTCTTTGTGACAGCTGGAATTAGCAGTCATCAAATGGGCAAAACAAATGCTTTAAACACTTGGTCAGCTCCCAGCCTTTAGAGTGGCCTACAGATGACCTGCAGATAAACAGCAGTGGAAGGTACCAATACCTACATCAGCAATCATGTCTAGCCTGTAGGGTATTCCTCTTCTTTTAATCTTTCTCTCAAATATTTCTCATTTGTAATGGAACACTGATGGACATCACTACTGAATTCCACCTCTCAGCCACGTGTGGACAGCTTGAAAGTGAAAGCAACTACAAACAATTATATTTTAATGTTGTCGGTGGGTGTTTGTTTTGTTTTTTTAAATAATAATAATAATAATATGTAGATTTTAAAAAGTATATGATTTATGGAAATACCATATCAAATGTTGTGTATGAAAAAACAGTGAACTACTTTATGTCAAGGAAAATTAATTACTTTAATGAAGATTTAAAGATACAGACAGATGTTTGTATATTTTAGTTTAAAATGCAAAATGTTACAGGATAAATACAAAATTAGGCACAGGTGTAGATAAGAAAAAGCACAGCCATCTTAATTAAGTATAATCCAAGTCTGTTTACATTTCTGCAACCTGTGTTTATGACATTAAAATACAAACCAGTCATTAATCAACATTTTCCAAAGATAACGTAAATTTTAATTAAGTTAGGATTTCATTAATGAAAATCTTAAAATGTTTATTTTCAGTGAAAACAAAATCCTCCAATATCATACAACTACAACATGCAGTTTCACTTCAAATATACAGCTAAGTAACCCAGAGACTTGCAAGAAGAAAAATTACCCATAGTGACAAAGGAGTCTATAGCTGGCACACTGTGGCAACAGCACATACTTTATCAGACACTTGAGTTGGAAGAATGTGGCAAGTGCTGGTCAGTGATAACACTAATGGGGCTCTGCTAGCTGTGATGTGCAGCCTGCAACTCTAGCAAACCACACTGGTGCTGCATCATACAGGAAAGTTAAACTGCAGGCTTGTGTGCAGAAGTGGAGTTTCAAGGGTTGAAACCATCCCTGGTCAAAACCATGTATTTTTTAGCATTTGTTGTGATGAATTTTACTTGTAGAATATACAGGAAAGTGCATTTCAGGACACCTATTTTAAAAACATTTTCTGCATGAGCGTGCCCCCAAAATATACCCACCTCATGCCCTCAATCGCCTCTAACAATATCCATATAACCAAGAAGTACTTTTAAATTTGTTTATTTCTTCTAGATATTTTAATCCAAAAAATAAAATCAGTCATTCTTGTTGATAGCTAAGACATTTTCTTTCATTTCTAACAATACATTCCTCCAAACTGATCACTTACTGAAAGTTGAACAAAAACATTAGTCAGTTTTATTTTCCTTTCTTAGTAATCAACTACTTTTGTTTTATTTCGTAACAATGGGGGAACATCTTTCTAAATATAAAATATCTTACAAATTAAGTATTTGTGGCAAGCTCTTACATACATACCAACAACCTTAAGTCTGTAATAAAGAATTTGAAATTGTGTTCTGTTTCCATTAGTTTAAGATGTAAACAAAGACATACATGTATGATCATTTGATGATCATGATACTTTACTGAATAACTTTGCATGCTGTACCTGGAAGATAACAATAACAGACCATCAGGTTTATGAATTCAATACAAGTTGACCGACATAAATTGGCACATTCAACAAACACATTGATTATACGATTAATCACTTTAGTGCTAGTGGCATGAAAATTAACTCAATACAAACAGCAGCACTTAAATGACCTTTGTGAGCAACAGTAATCTATAGAGGTGTCCAAGGAAACATAATCATCTTTTTTTGCAGACACATGAAAAATAACAATTAAAATTATAAAGAATATATCCATGTATTGATTTATACCTGCTTCCAGTTCAAGATTTTATCTTTAAAACATACATTGGATGTGCTCTGACTTAAAGAAAGGCTATCTAGCATAAGAAGATGTGGGGAAAAGAATCAGTCAATAAATTAATCAATAGTTTCATTGTACAATTTTAATATCCTAATTGGGCTGGTATAAACTATAACTTTCTTCTTTTAAAAAAAAAATATAGTCATAAATAAGTAATAAATTTAATAAATAACATCTGGTTTACTTTTTAAAATATAATTTTTTTCAATTTGATGAAAAGGTGGTCTGTAACATGAGATAGCTTGTACCTGTACCTGTGTGTTGTGTTCCAACTTGCAACTCAAACTGGTTGCAGTGATATATAATTATAGGCAAATTATTACAAGGTACAATTTTTTTTCACATACAAAATAAAAACAAAGGAAAGGAATGTTTAATTACACCCCAAAAACATTGGTCAATCTGTGGCTGTTCAGTGTCTAACATGATGGTAAATATGATGGTTTAGAAACAAGAGAAGAATCCCACTGATGCCATTTAGGCTTTTCTTTCCAACTGGCACCAAGAAGTCTTTTATAATTACATCCACTAATCCTTGTAAATTTAAGCAACATGGAAGATAAAAGAAATAATACCATGGGGATTGATGGTATCTTCCATTTCATTTATACTGCATGACCAGCATTAAAAAAAATTAAAAAAAAATTGGTTGCTTTTATTTTTAAAAATACACATACAAAAATATATATTGTCACTGAATAATAATAATAAAAAAAGTGTTATTTTATCTCCACCTGGGTTTTTTTTTTCTTTCAGTCAGTACTGTAACTTGCTGAGGTAGATAGTGTGTGAGAAGTGTTGATAGGTATAAAGAATGGATGTTGCCACCTATGTCAATCTGGATAACATGCTACAGGGGTAACTGAGTATCTTATAGCTGCAGGTGTCCAGTCTTGGCATTTACTGGTCTAATGTGAACAATGGTCATTACTGTAACAACCTGGTCTAGTGCTTAATGTAAAATAATGTCCTCCAGGACAAACATCATTAATTTACTACCAAAGGCAAAATAATAGTTAATGAAAATCTTAGTTTTGTTAGCATTTTGTCTGATGATTGTGAACATTGCTAATACAATCTTGCATTCAACTTTGACATCCAACAGCCTATGATTAATAATCAATATGCTCTAGTGGTGTCATTAAACAAAACAAACTTTAATTTTTTAACTTCATTAAAGTGCAATTATTTAATACAATATTTATATTCAATTTATGTGTTCCTAAAATATGATAAATTGAACATATGAAGTGGTTTTATTGCAACGAAAATGTGCTTTTTTTGTTATTATTGGTTGTTGTTTTTTTTGTTTGTTTTTTTTCTTTCTTTTTTTCTCTTAAAGAGTTCATGCATTTTTCAGACATTTCTGTCTCTTCAGCAGTGATAAGTTGAACCTAATATACCATTAGCAATTTGGCAAATGTGGTTGCAGCCAATTCAGAATCAGTCTTGAGTGAAATATGTGACACTTGATAAGTCTACATGCAAATTCTCAAATGTAGTTTTTTTCCTCTTCTTTTTGACATAGTTATTAAGAAATACATCTGCCAGATTCTACTCCAGTTCTCTGGCAAGCTGGCAACTTCATAGGTTGCCATCAGACACAGAAATGATCAAGTTGAACATGAACAGACGTAAAGCTGTTACATCAGACAAAATATGCCACGCTCTATGGAATTTATCGGGGTTTTTAATTAAAAACAAATTCTTATTACCGTATATTGCTGTGTATTAGCCAACTTTTTAAGCCTCTAAATACCAACAAGAGAAGAGGGGTCGGCCAAAACACGGAGTCAACAAAAATGTCTAAGAAAATACAGCAAAATATTGGCGTTTACGGAAATATGATACTAAAGAAATCTCGATCGGATATATCTATGTTTGCCAGTTTCAACTATGTAAAAGTTGAGTCAGCTTATACATCATACCAACCTTTTTGTACCAGATATTGAGGGGCAAACTGAGGGGTTGGCTTATCCATAGAGTCGGTTAATACACAGCGCTATACGGTATTATTTTATTACATTTTTTTTGTATAAATGATTGTATTATGATGATGGTACATACTAAAAAGTAAGTTAAAGGTAACTGAAAGAATTATCATAAAGCTTGGAATCTCTTTACAATAGAGCACTGGTACAGCAGGTAAACAGACGTGAAGCACACAAAAGACCAAAACCGAGTCAGTGGAACCAAATGGAACTCCTGGCATGCTTTTGCTAGGAGGTGAGCATTTCAGAATAGTGTCAGATAAAAGAATAAACAGAACAGAACAGGATGATGTACTCCATACAACTGCTTATAGTTGAATAAAGCTTCATGCCATTTTGAAAATGCGCCTACTCAGAATCTCAACAGATGTACACACTAATTCCTTGAAATGGGGGGGGGGGGGGGGGGGGGGGGGGGGGGGTTATATATCACCTGTACATCTGTCATCTTCATCTTACCAAATGTTGGCAGGGAGGAGTTAATGGGTGGAAAAGGGTGTATGGTTTGAAAGAGAATATGGATGAAAAAGAGTGCGAGGGTTAGTGGATGGAAGGTGTGTGTTGATGGGTTCAAATCAAATTGACACAGGTGGAAGATCAAGTAATGTGGCAGGTGGATAAGAAGGATGGGGAGAGATGATGGGGAGGGTTATGCCGGGTAAGAGATGTAAGTGGGTTATGGATTAAGAAAAAATCTGAAAATTTTAATATTGGTGGTCAGATATTGATAATGGCCTTAGGGTTAGGTTTAAAGTTTATTGACACCACTAGAGCACATTGATTATTAATCATCTGCTATTGGATGTCAAATATTTGGTAATTCTGACAGTGGTCCTCAGAGAAAACCAGCTACATTTTTTGTAATGCAGCAAGGGATCTTTCATATGCAGTTTTCCACAGACACCCAAGCAGTTGAATAGATCCACCAAGGTGGTTTGATCCTGTGACACAAGCACCTCAAGCGATCACTCAACCAACTGCGCTAAATCCCACCCTAGGGTTAGGGTTGCACAATGGTCTAAAATGGAGGTCCCTGTTCAGTGTATCAGCCAAAATTTTGAATAAATAGTGGAAAATCAAGAAACACTAAACAGATAATTAAAAATATGTAAAACTTTCATCTGTTTGTTATTGAGAAATAGGGAAGAGATTCAAAATAAAAGTTGAAATGATCTCTAAAAAGTTAGAAACACTATTCACACAGCTTAAATTGTCATGCCACGACCTGGGCAACCTAGGGAGACACCAAAGCATCATAGAGGTCTAATTAACGAGCTACTCTCGATTCACTAATGTCAAAACCTATATTAGCTCTGCCATTTTCCTTTCGACCGACCATTCAAAATTGCGCCAAATTTCCTCATTCAAAATTGTGCACCTTTTCTCTTTGGCATATTAACTGCTCCATCCAAAATTCCATTTCTGACCCAACATGTCATTAAAGACACATGCACGTTTTCTTTCTGACCCAATATGTCATTAAAGAAACCTGCTCCTCCTTTTCTTTCTGACCCAGAATGCAAATAACAGTGAACTACTGGGAAAAGGATAAGCTAACATTCTATCTGACAGCATCAAAGATGCTCCTTAAAAACTCTTTAAAAGATTGAGCAAAAGTTCTATCACCAGACGACCATGCTGTATCTGTGATCTGTGATCATGACGTACCATACATGGAAGATTTCAAAGGTGCAGGAAGCTGTGCGGTAGGTAAACATATATGGGTTATCAATGCCAGCCGGCCGTTTTACCTCAAATCACAAATAAGCCATTAATACAAAACAATCTAACACGTTCACCGTAAGTGGGAACAATCTGAAGTTGTGCTAAAATATTTTTTATGTATTTGATAATGTGTATTTTATATTAAAAAAGAGAAAACAAACTCAATGAAATTGTGTTTTGAGATGAAAACCACATTCATCTTGGGAGAAGAAACCTGGAAAGATTTCAAGAATTTACTTTTGTGAGGTTTTTTTTAATATATATATCTGAGAAAGACAAGCGGTGTGTGTTTTTAATAACGATAAGCTGAAAGCCATATGTAAATTATAAAAAGAATTTCCATTACGCACTAAACACCAGCTTAAACATGTCATGTTTAACTCCTACACAATTTCCCTACCACACAAAACTACTATTAGTGATGTTAGCACATAAAAGGAAATTAATCAAAAAATATACTGGCCAACAGAAACCTGTAAACTGTGGCTGAAAACATCAATATCTAAAAAAAGGTAACTACTGTAAACCATTCATTTTTAACAAATTCAAGAAGGATTCATTTTGGATGAAACAAAACACCCAAGATCTACACTTATGCATAACTAAGGTTCAAGCAAGCTGTACTGGGCATGCAATTCTGCTTTCTTTTCATCTTCCCATGACAGATGAATGAGTTAGTATATTGAGAATATGAAAATGCTATATCCACAATATCAAGAATACGAAAATCATGCTACATCACTGCATTTGTCTAGATTTCAAAATGATAATTATATATATATATATTTTTTTTAATTGCTCTGCAGTAGATTGCTATATAAACTGAATGTCAGAAATTGTCTCAAACATGCCGAGTGTTGAACTATAAAAATTGTCTGCATCCATGTTAATTTTGCTCGTTACTGACTCTGGTTGGACTGCCCGTGCTCCCTTGCACCTTCCAGTGTGGGCGATCCCACCTCCACCCCCACCCCTCTGTCATGGATGGAACAAACTCAATCCTCCACAAATTGCAGGAATGATCATTTCATTTGTGTATCAGTTAGGCAACTTTATTTAGCATAACCAATTTACCATTACCTATAAACATTTTCTGAATGGCCAGTCCCATTTTGTTTTTCTATGTTACAAAAAAATGCAAACCAAAATACACGTAGGTCATACAGATTGTTTTGGCAGAACTCCTTTTCAGGTAATATAAATTCTGAATCTGCAAAGACCTGAAAGAGACTTTAAGACCGACCGAGCATTTGAACATTTACGGTAATTATTGGACAGTGTCCTTGGCCAAGATAGTCTGGTCTGCAGTGATCACAGAGATGACATCATTGTGCTGTCTAGAATAATTTACCTTGACCAGTTTGGCTTCTTCTCCCCAGATTAACCAATGCAGCAGAATCACTGTCTCCAGGGACTGACACATATTTTTTTATTAATTTATTTTTGTGCTTATATGCAATTAACATTCAGCCAAGCTGTCCTGAGCATACAACTCAATTATCAGGGCAGTTCATCCAAGTCAGATTAGTTAGTGTGAAATAATGAATGAATGAATGAATGAATGTTTAACGACACCCCAGCACAAACAATACATCGGCTATTGGGTGTCAAACTATGGTAATGCAAATAAATAAAGTGATGATCAACATCAATATAAAAATTCAAGACTTAAACAAAAACAGTGTAAAGAACTGTGCAAAAACACAAATATCACAGAATTTTACGGATACTGAATTTTACTCAAAACTTCAATTTTGTTCTATATTGGCCATTCTCAAAGAGAATGTTACACCCTGCACCACGGTGAGGTTACAGCACATGCAGGGGTGTGTGAAATAAGTTCTTCCCACTGTGCCATATTGGAGCTGGTTTTGAGATTTGAACCCAGTACCTAACAGACTTAAATAGTAAGAAAGAAGTCATCCCCACTTTGCTACATGCAGTCACTAAGGGTTGTAGTTGGTATTGAACCCAGTACCTAAAAGGCTTAAATAGTGAGAAACAAGTCATCTACTCTATGTCATGAAATCGACAAAGGATGGGGCTGGTATTGAGATTTGAACCCAATACCTAATAGGCTTAAACATCGCTTCGTCAATGTTTGAAAATGCTTTGATGAATTCAGGTGACAATATGTTTCATTTACAACAAGATGACTTTATCTTACACAAATTCAAAACATTTTGTTTTAAAATGAAACAATATCATCAACCCTATTCCAAAACAACAATTTTGTTTGGCAAGATTTTTTTTAGTGCTGTGAGACAGATCATGGAAACAATAAAATGATTCTGTCTGCCTAATTTGAATAATTAACGGAAGAAAAAAACAATTTCACTCAGTGCACCAGGAACACACTGTATAAATGAACTGAAGTTAAAAGGCATTTACATGTAACTGCCCAAACATTTCTTAAAATATTTTCTACATATTTATAATAATATATGTTCATAGTGTGAGATCGATAAAACATCAGTAACCCGGCAACCAAGTCTAATTGCCAGTAGCATCACATCTGAACAGACTGAATACAACAGCTAACTGTTTATAACAGCTACTATGGATTCTTCCCATGCATTTAGTTCTTCAAAGAAATAAAGAAATGTTTTATCTAACGATGCACTCAACACATTTTATTTACGGTTATAGGGTGTCAGACATATGGCTAAGGACCACACAGACATTGTGAGAGGAAACCCGCTGTCGCCACGTCATGGGCTACTCTTTTCGATTAGCAGCAAGGGATCTTTTATATGCACCATCCAACAGACAGGGTAGTACATACCACAGCCTTTGATATACCAGTCGTGGTGCACTGGCTGGAACGAGAAATAGCCCAACAGGCCCACTGACGGGGATCGATCCCACACTGACCGCACATCGAGCAAGTGCCTTACCACTGCGCTATGTCCCGCCCCTTAGTTCTTCACAGAGACATTTGCGTAATAATTATCTAATCAATTACACACAGAAATATTTCCATGTTAACAATAACCATGAACATTGTGATTAGTATAAATCACATGATGGGGAGGGGGAGCATCCTGTTTTTCTTGGCATCACTGAAAAGTGATGTTATGTATTTGAAGCCGAAGAGGAAGTGAAATGATGACTGGTAGAAGAGACATGTAAAAGCAATGGTCTCTGCTTAATGATGAACGGTAAATGATATACAGGAAAATCTCTTTTCACAACTCATTTTTAAATATTTAAGAATGTTGAGTGACCAAATTAGAATACACAATTTTAGATCATGTCCGGGCACATAACTGATTATCAACTAAAACCCCAGCAGTTATTCGACTGTCTCATTGCAACATTCTTGATTTTTCTGTTGTTTTCTTTTTCTTTTGATAAATATTAGATGATTTAGAAATAAATGTCTAATGATTAGATGTGAAGGAATGATTATTTCAGACAAGAAACCAAGTTTTAATAACAAATTCAATACAATGTTATACCAGGAACGAGTAGGTACCTTTGATATCCAAAATGCAAAAAATTAAATAAATAAATAAAAAAATCCAACAAAAAACAAACAGAGCCTCCAGGAAATGGTTTGCATGTAAGCACAATCACACTGAAAGTAAAAAAAAAAAAAAGAAGAAGAAAAAAATAAAGCTCCTATAAAATTGCATAAAGCTTTGTCAATATTTCACAACTCCTCATTCATAAACATTCTGACATCGTATTGAAGATTAGGTTAATAGTATACTGTTTCTAGCGCGTGCCATTCAAAGTGAGTAATGTTACAGAATCTTCACCTCTCTTATTGCTGGTTTTATTCCACCTGTTTACCGTGATACATCAAACCCCGTCCCAATAAAGATCTGCTGATCACTGATAGTGCAATACTGGCCAATTGGCTGTACAGATTACTCAGCTGTTAACTAGCCCAGTGGGAGCAGTATTAATCTTCCTGCCCATCCCTTTATGTCCCAGTGTACAAAGACATTTCCAATTTATTTTTACTTTATGTCAACAGTGCCTGCAGCCAAAGTAACCATATATATATATAGGAGATAAATGGTGCACATAAACTGTTGTCAAATTTCGGTTTAATGATACAGGTGAAGAGAAAACTTACCACACTTACTGTGAACAACCTCTTTAATAGTCGAGATACGCTACAAAACAACACCATGAACAGCAGAGATGTATCTCAGTATTAGACAAATGTGGGCAATATTTTCATGATACATCAACTGGTACTCCTATCCTTTTCATGTTTTAGACTTATTTAAAAAAAAGGTTTAACGGATATAACATTTGATATTTAATTGTTGGGACCAGTAAGATTTTCAGAACAACAAAAAAAAACCCCTCAACATGGCTGCCACTTTATTTTTTCATCCAATTAGCAGTTAGCAGTATTTATTTTATTATTTATTTCCCCACACAAGACAGCATATATCATACAACCTGTGATATATTAAGCACACCGGTCACAGAACACGAGTAGGAATAGGAAGAAACACAACTTATCCACCAAGGTAAATCAATCCTATGCCTATGGCCTACAACATCTTAGATAAGTGCTGTACCACTGTGCGGTATCTCGAAAGTAAAACAAAAACAAAACAAAAAAGGAATTTTTATCTCATCATCTTTCAAATATTTTTTAAAAGTTAAGTCATCTACCATATCAAAAAAGTAACATCAGGAACACCCTGCCCTAAACAGATAGATTTATTTTTGTGAGAGACTATCTCATGAGAAAACCGTGGCAGATTTTGGGCAATATTTCTGCAGACAGGAGCACCTGTTTTTGTTGTTGTGCTAGTCATTTCTCTGACATTTCACCTTCACAGTGGGCTATGGGAAGGGAGTTAACAGAATTCAAGGAATGGAACGGTGATCCACTTCAAGTGAATGAAAAATGCATCAACTACAACACCTACTGAAGTACATTTTGTTCTCATCAAAATCCATGAAAGACCCTGATCAGGGTCACCGCAATCAGTTCCATCAAGTGTGACATCCCGCAGCTTAATTGGGTCATATAGTCAATGCAAAAATGAATTTAATGGGAAATCTGGTTTCTGAATTAACATCACGTCATTAAAATAGTTTTTGCCTGTGAACATACACGTATGTAACACTAACAGCAGTAAGACTGGTCTATTTTCCTACGGCATCTTCACTGATGAAATTCTAAGGTTACATTATTTGAGTACGGTGCTGAAAAATCATTTTATTAGACAAATTAGTAACAAAGAAAGTTAGTTTTAATTTTTTTTTTAATTAATGTAGTATTTCCAAAATCAGTTCCAGTCCAATAATCTTCACCAGGATAGATCATGCTCACCTCCACACAAACCTGGAAAGTTTTTTTCACAGTGACAAATAGATCACCTTGCGATAAAACTTTTAATACATTTTATTTGAAACTTCATGTGATTGCTCACCTAGCATGACATTAGGGAAGTGATTTCAGTTGTCTTCATTTTACTGCAATATATATTAAATGTGAAATTCACCTATCAAACATGGCAACAGCTATACTACATTCACACTGTGTCTGAAGGTATACAGAGTATGTGGACATGCACTGCAGCAAAGGCGTTTGATGAGTGTCAGAAAAAATAATTAAAATGAAATATGTCCTTTGAGTATTTCTTTTCACATTATTTATAAAAGATATCATAGAAACTCATAAGATTTAATCTCATCTCAAAAAGAATCAAAGCAACAAAAAGCATTATCACGTTCAAAACAATAAAATAATGGATACTTTGACATAATCCAGACTATAAGATCTTTACAAATCTGTACGTGTACATACAATGAATATGGGGGGGGGGGGGGGGGGGGGAGGAGAGAGAAGAGATAGATGACATAGCCCAGTGTAAAGTACTCGCCTAATGTGCGGTCGGTCTAGGAACAATCCCCATCATTGAGCCCACTGGGTTATTTCTTTTTCCATCTAGGGCACCATGACTGAGATATCAAAGGCAGTGATATGTGCTATTCTGTCTGTGGGATGGTAGCAGGTTTCCTCTCTAAGATCATTAATCAAAATTACGGAATGTTTGACATCCAACAGCCAATGATTAATAAATCAATGTGCTCTAGTGGCATCATTAAAGAAAACTAACTTTAACTTCTTCTTCTGCATTAAAGCTATAGTTGATCATGCTAAACTTTAACATGTATACAGACTCGGTCCTCGGGGCAACAACACATAGATTTATATGACAGTAGCATAAATGATTAAAATATGGAACTAAATTTTACATCTGGGTCTGTCCTTGAGAAAATTAATAGTATCAATGTGTCAGTGTCAGGCTGTGTATTTTCAACCACTGTCTGGAAACTGGACACATTTATCTTGCTTACACCCTTCCACAGTTTAACTCTGGACAGTGTTTAATGTGTCAGCAGGCACAAGATACACCACAATCTGTGCTGGGAAGATATTATGTTCCCAGTTCAAGACACAGTGCGTCCACCGACAAGGAAACTGGGGCACTCTTTTGATAAGGTAGATTTCCTTACATTTGAACTATTTGAAAATCAGTTAAAAAACTAACTCTGTATCTAAACATCTTATCCTTTTTGCTGTTGAACGATTGAATGTGGCACCTTTTTTGATAATATAAATTTGTTTGATAAGTAGATTTGTGTAACCTTGAGACTAGTTATCTAATTCCACCCCACAAGACAGATAAGGTAAATTGATGATAAGATGGAACAAGAAAATGTTACTTGTTTCCTATTACAAGCTGGGGGGAAAGTAGGGTACATAGGTAGGACATTTTTTTAATTTTACTTTATTTAGTATACTGATTACCACAATACCAAAGTGATTGTTTTGTATGTTTTTGGAAATTGTTTTTAAAAAGATTAGGGACGGCAAGTTAAAATTAGGGTCAGTCAGGAGACTGGAAACAAATATATTATGTTACTCTTAAGATAAATCTGAATAAACTTAAATTAGTTGAAAGCAGTTATTTATAATAAACTAATTCCACATCAAGAGACTTTAAAAAAAAATGCTTTATGCTGTTAAATAATGGCAAAGACAGAACTCAGTGGTTGGATATGCTGGTTGCCAATAAGGTGGTATTGGCAGATCACCCATACATGTTTATATTCTGGGATGATTATTTATTTGTTTTTCTATGGCATATAATACCTGCTTGGTGGGAAGAGCTCATTTGTAAAGTGTTTTTATCTTTTGTGTTTGGGGAACACAGACATGATACACGCCAGCTGGTGGGTAATTCATGTAAATAAGAGTCTATTTCTTTGGAGATCTTCTTAAGCTTTGGAACAAGAAATGGTTCCAATCTTAGGAACAATTTGGTAGATCTCATTTGCTGATACCTAATAGCAAACAAAAATGAAAAAGGAGGAGTGGTGCAGGTACACCCCTGTCTTTATACAGAGAACTGTATTTATTCCAGTGGCACTGTATAACCTCTGAATGTTTTTGAACAGAAAACAAATCCTTCCTGTAAACTAGACATCAGGAAATAAACAATTTGCATTAAACAAGTATATATGCAATGATTTGTATTCTTTAAAAATAAAAAACCACTAAAACATGCTGATTTGTTTTCTTTTAAAATGTGAATGGTCAATCCAACAAAGGATATTAATTTAAATTTAACACTTGAATATCTGTGGAAGCTAACAATATTTCACAGGAAAATATATTTTGGTCTCAAGCAATAAAAACCTTTAAGAAACAATACATAAATTGTCCATTACATTCAGATTCTACTTTTCAAATCTAGTATGGAGATAAATCCACTATGAGTGATCACAGCTTCTGAAACATTAAGGCACAGTTATTCAAAGCATGGTTATGCTGACCATGAGTTAGTCTAATATTTTTCTTTTCAATATTTTTGCATAAATACAACATACAGTTTGGATCTCATTTTATGTGGTTACCTTCAATAGTTCTAAATCAATTATATATAACAGATCTCTTCAATTACTATTTGTTTTGATTCAATATCTGGTTTGGAACATTTCTACTAGCCAATGGTTTAAGCTAACAAGACATTTGAACTTGCTCTTGCTATTAGGCAATCTAGTAGCCACCAACTAACCACTGCCTCTCCAACAGACATTACACAGAGACTCTTGCTATAAGGCAATCTAGTAGCCACCAACTAACCACTGCCTCTCCAACAGACATTACACAGAGACTCTTGCTATTAGGCAATCTAGTAGCCACCGACTAACCACTGCCTCTCCAACAGACATTACACAGAGACTCTTGCTATAAGGCAATCTAGTAGCCACCGACTAACCACTGCCTCTCCAACAGACATTACACAGAGACTCTTGCTATAAGGCAATCTAGTAAGCCACCGACTAACCACTGCCTCTCCAACAGACATTACACAGAGACTCTTGCTATAAGGCAATCTAGTAAGCCACCAACTAACCACTGCCTCTCCAACAGACATTACACAGAGACTCTTGCTATTAGGCAATCTAGTAGCCACCGACTAACCACTGCCTCTCCAACAGACAGTACACAGAGACTCTTGCTATAAGGCAATCTAGTAAGCCACCAACTAACCACTGCCTCTCCAACAGACATTACACAGAGACTCTTGCTATTAGGCAATCTAGTAGCCACCGACTAACCACTGCCTCTCCAACAGACATTACACAGAGACTCTTGCTATAAGGCAATCTAGTAAGCCACCGACTAACCACTGCCTCTCCAACAGACATTACACAGAGACTCTTGCTATAAGGCAATCTAGTAGCCACTGACTAACCACTGCCCCTCCAACAGACATTATACAGAGACTCTTGCTATAAGGCAATCTAGTAGCCACCAACTAACCACTGCCTCTCCAACAGACATTACACAGAGACTCTTGCTATAAGGCAATCTAGTAAGCCACCGACTAACCACTGCGTCTCCAACAGACATTACACAGAGACTCTTGCTATTAGGCAATCTAGTAGCCACCGACTAACCACTGCCTCTCCAACAGACATTACACAGAGACTCTTGCTATAAGGCAATCTAGTAGCCACCAACTAACCACTGCCTCTCCAACAGACATTACACAGAGACTCTTGCTATAAGGCAATCTAGTAAGCCACCGACTAACCACTGCCTCTCCAACAGACATTACACAGAGACTCTTGCTATAAGGCAATCTAGTAAGCCACCGACTAACCACTGCCTCTCCAACAGACATTACACAGAGACTCTTGCTATAAGGCAATCTAGTAGCCACCGACTAATCACTGCCTCTCCAACAGACATTACACAGAGACTCTTGCTATTAGGCAATCTAGTAGCCACCGACTAACCACTGCCTCTCCAACAGACATTACACAGAGACTCTTGCTATAAGGCAATCTAGTAGCCACCGACTAACCACTGCCTCTCCAACAGACATTACACAGAGACTCTTCCTATAAGGCAATCTAGTAGCCACCGACTAACCACTGCCTCTCCAACAGACATTACACAGAGACTCTTCCTATAAGGCAATCTAGTAGCCACCGACTAACCACTGCCTCTCCAACAGACATTACACAGAGACTCTTGCTATAAGGCAATCTAGTAAGCCACCAACTAACCACTGCCTCTCCAACAGACATTACACAGAGACTCTTGCTATAAGGCAATCTAGTAAGCCACCGACTAACCACTGCCTCTCCAACAGACATTACACAGAGACTCTTGCTATAAGGCAATCTAGTAGCCACTGACTAACCACTGCCCCTCCAACAGACATTATACAGAGACTCTTGCTATAAGGCAATCTAGTAGCCACCAACTAACCACTGCCTCTCCAACAGACATTACACAGAGACTCTTGCTATAAGGCAATCTAGTAAGCCACCGACTAACCACTGCCTCTCCAACAGACATTACACAGAGACTCTTGCTATTAGGCAATCTAGTAGCCACCGACTAACCACTGCCTCTCCAACAGACATTACACAGAGACTCTTGCTATAAGGCAATCTAGTAGCCACCAACTAACCACTGCCTCTCCAACAGACATTACACAGAGACTCTTGCTATAAGGCAATCTAGTAAGCCACCGACTAACCACTGCCTCTCCAACAGACATTACACAGAGACTCTTGCTATAAGGCAATCTAGTAAGCCACCGACTAACCACTGCCTCTCCAACAGACATTACACAGAGACTCTTGCTATAAGGCAATCTAGTAGCCACCGACTAATCACTGCCTCTCCAACAGACATTACACAGAGACTCTTGCTATTAGGCAATCTAGTAGCCACCGACTAACCACTGCCTCTCCAACAGACATTACACAGAGACTCTTGCTATAAGGCAATCTAGTAGCCACCGACTAACCACTGCCTCTCCAACAGACATTACACAGAGACTCTTCCTATAAGGCAATCTAGTAGCCACCGACTAACCACTGCCTCTCCAACAGACATTACACAGAGACTCTTCCTATAAGGCAATCTAGTAGCCACCGACTAACCACTGCCTCTCCAACAGACATTACACAGAGACTCTTGCTATAAGGCAATCTAGTAAGCCACCAACTAACCACTGCCTCTCCAACAGACATTACACAGAGACTCTTGCTATAAGGCAATCTAGTAGCCACCAACTAACCACTGCCTCTCCAACAGACATTACACAGAGACTCTTCCTATAAGGCAATCTAGTAGCCACCGACTAACCACTGCCTCTCCAACAGACATTACACAGAGACTCTTCCTATAAGGCAATCTAGTAAGCCACCAACTAACCACTGCCTCTCCAACAGACATTACACAGAGACTCTTGCTATAAGGCAATCTAGTAGCCACCGACTAACCACTGCCCCTCCAACAGACAGCTTCCACAGAGACTGTCATTATCTGGACATCTCGGTGGCAATTCTGTCTGGACCATAAACCCCCAAGTCATTTTGCATTGATTGGTCAATGTGTTAAAATGCCGTCTTGGTAAACAGAAACACCATTAATGGAACATGTCCATCTCAAACAGCGCCACAGACTCAGTGCACCAGATATTCTATCACAGTTCACATTTTCAATATGGCCCCTCGGTCATTTATTGGTACAGGCTTTAATAATAATCAGCATGGCAGTCTGGGCCATGTTTGCTTTCACAGTCCAGGCCAGGTTTATTATTGTAACTGTCAGCAGAACAGGAGTTCCAATGATGATGATGATGATTATGATGACATGGATATGTAGGTGTACAACAGAAAACAATATGGTGATCTTTACAAGCACCAAGATTTCTGAACATTGTTCTATTTGAGTAAAAATATTTACAAGTGAATATAATACACATTGGGTTGGGGGTTTTTAAAATCAGTTCACAGGTTTTTTCAAAGGCACTGGAAACCCCGAATTCTGAAGATGCACCCCAAGTTGAAAGACAAATTAAAATATAAGTGCACCCTTACCCTAAGTCACTGACATTTTCCGACACCTATGTTTTAAAAATAAAATAAAAGTGTCTTCTTTTTTGAGCATGTAGTGCTGAAAGGTGAAACCACTCTTTAATCATCCAGACTGACTTTTTCAAAAAATGGTTGAGGAAAATAGTTTTATTTTAAAATAACTTTAGATAAAGTAAGGCACTAGTTTTAAACTGATTACTTGGGAATACCTCAGGTAGATGCATATTAATTTCCCACATATTTCTTCAATAATTATTTTGAACCTATCTAGAAACTGTTTTTGATG
Organism: Gigantopelta aegis; assembly: GCF_016097555.1. Classification (NCBI taxonomy): domain Eukaryota; kingdom Metazoa; phylum Mollusca; class Gastropoda; order Neomphalida; family Peltospiridae; genus Gigantopelta; species Gigantopelta aegis. The sequence continues at coordinate 25,775,050 of NC_054704.1, forward strand.
TATTCTCTTAATAATTGGTTAGTTAATGTTTGTACATAGGTGATTATTACATGGTCTACACCATATGATCTACTTCCACCACATACCAGTTAACTCATTCAATACAAAACTGGACTTATAAATAAATAAATATAAATAAATAAATAAATAATAAATATATATATATATATATATATATGCACCATGTTACCATCCAGACAAAAACAAAATATGATCATCTTTAACAAGTCAGTTCGTGCATTGATTAAGGTAGGTTTCAACAACCCAGGGGGAGACATGACTAGGCAAAAGGACATTATGCAAAGTCCTGCAAATCAGCATCCCTTGCAGTGTCTGTCAGTAAATGAAAGACAGTCTTTATTCTAGGGTATGATGGTCTCAAACTCAATTTACCACCAATCAATATTATCACTCATGTTACACCAGGATCCAAAGACATCTTAACGAGTCGAGTGTCTGCGAAAATCTGGCCACAAATACGTCATTGGTACATCCTGTGCGCCAGGCTCTTAAATTAGCACTGCCAATTAAATTATGACCTGCATTTCTGAAATGCTAAATTTACCACTATTAGCCTGAGGCCGTGCTAAATGTGACACCATTAGAACAAATTTAAGGGTATAAGGGTATGGAGTGCAGAGATTGGAAACAATTACCAGAAAGCCAGAAAAATGCTTTGACAACCAGAAGAATGATGGAATGTGTACACTGCTTTATGTTTGCTGCTGGGTTGCCCTAAATAAAAAAGGATCTTGACAGAAATATGTAAATACGGTAATCAGCTTACACTGTTAGAAGAATACAATCTGGGTAAATAATTAACATCCAAAACAGCTGAAGACAGCCCACACTGTAAGTAGTGTTATCACTGAAAAATGTTTCACAAGTACTGGTTTCAGAAGAAAAGAAAGGAAGGAATATTTGTCAATGATACCTGTGCACATTTTAAACTATGAGTATGACTATTTGGTCTAATTTGACACTAGGCATGTAGAGGAAATCTATTGCTGCCACATAAGCTATTCCTATTAAAAAACCCAAAACAAGCAAGGATTCTTTTATAAGCATTTTTTCATAAGCACAACTCTTCATACCACAGCCTCTCATATACCAGTTTGGACCCCCCATCCCCAGCACCCAGATTGAAGATGATTTTATTTTTGTTGTTTGTTTACATTCATATCACCATCTGAAGTAGAAATAAACTTTTATAATCAGATGAAAACCTCAAAAGTGTTTTTTGTAGGTTTTTTAAACTGGAGTCTGAAATAAAATGTTTATGCTCCTGCAGCTAAGAGATAGGCCGTCTTACCTTTGACATAGAGCATGGCTGCAAAAGAATAGGCAACCCCAAGGTTGTTTTCAGCAACACATTCGTAACGGCCTGCATCAGATTCCTGGCTGTTCTGTATCTGTAGGTATCCTGTAACCAACAGTAATTTGTCAAAATACATCTTTCTTTTAAAAAAAGAAAAAAGAACTGTAATTAATTTTGTTTTTCTATAAGATATATACAAATAAATAATATAAATATACATGTATAATAATAAAATTTTAAATGTTAATGATGTTGAAGCAATAATCCTAGTGATAGTGATAACCTAGAGAATTTACTCATGAAATAATCCTTTTTATTTCTGATTATAGCAATTAAACAAAAGCCTTTAAATATAGTGTACTTGAAATTGTTCAAGTAGTTGAAAGAAAGAGCCATTCCAAAGGTAAAATACTGTTTGCTGTAGTGTGCATAAGAATCAGCAGACACATGCAATACTAATGTGGTTCCGAGTTTGGTAGATAAAAGTGTATGTAGTTCATTTTATGTGATTAGCTGGTGACAGAATTTTACTGGACTGGTTATCCTAGTATACCAGGAAGAATTATCTCCCATGAAGTATTATTTGGATATCAGATACTGCTACATGTAACTAAATTTAAATAATGTTACTATTTAACAAGAATATTTATAAGATTAATACCAGTATTTTAATGGTTCCCTATAATCAATACAATTTGTTCCGATTATCTAAAAAATACCAAGTGCAGCATAGTTTTGCTGCTATAAAAGCCTGTCAGAAATGTTACGTTGAAGTTACGAGTTTATTACTAATATTCTATTAACTTTAGATTAGTTTGAAAGAATTTGTGATTATTTAGTGAAATGTATATTGTCAACGTCCCTAACTGCATTATGCTTCGAACTTCTTTCAGTTTTATTTTTTGTGTGCATGGTTTGCACAATCATTTGTGAGGTTTTCTTCACAGTTCTGGAACATTTCAATTATTAAAATACTTCAGACAAGTAAGTATATAAATACAAACCCCTAAAACCATTAATTTTATCAAGTGAATTTTGTTTATTTCTTACAATAACCAATATCTGGACCATTTGACTTATAGAAATTGATTTAAAATGGAGGAAGATGAATTAGCATTCGGTGTGTGTCACATGACCTCACACGTGTTGGATCAACATGGTCAAATCATTTAATTCTTATGATTTTCATGTCCCCTGTAGTCCATTCAGAACAACTGTAAATAAGTTTGAGTGTATAAATTGTTTTAATTAAAAATCAGTTCGTTAGAAAACTGATATTTTAAAAACTACCGTATATCTTCGCCTATAAGTCGAATTTTTTTCACCCAAAAATTGTTTTATAACTTGGGGGGTCGACTTATAAGAGGGTAAAAAAATTTCACCCAAAAATATTACCGTTTTGGGGATTATTTTACAAGTTTTATTGTTGAAGTATGCCCTGTATTTATACTCAAATATGTTAATTTGACACATTTATTTTTTTATAACCTATTTTTTTGGCATTGTAATGGTTTTGGTTATTTGAAAAGGTGTGCGATCTCACTCACATGCCAAGACAACAGTCCACTTAGTTAAAATAATAGTCATCGCTAATAGCAAAAATATAAACAATACTAACTACCTGTTGCCTGAGTTTATTTTGAAATCTGATCACTGGCATTAATGGTTGTTCAAACAATGTTTTGTCGGTGATTAACTTCATGAATATTACTGAGCTTTCCCTTAAAATAGACTTGATCTCTGCAGTTCACTAGAGCAATAGGCAAAAACCAGTGTACTTTCCAGAGTTATCCTCCTTACATGTATTAATATGGCGGCAAAACATGTGATTAACTGATGATACATGTACTTTCAGTTTTATCGTAGTGATCTGTTGTCAGTGTTTATAAATAAAGTTGTTGTCTTTGCACAAAACCATGCTGTACAGTGCCATACAGTAACAGTCAAACAGCTTTCACTCTCAACTAAGGGAATATTTCGTTTTGATGCTATAAAGTTTTATTGCGATGTACAAAACGTGAAAAACAAAGTGTAAAATAATTTTCTTTTGTTCAAATATTGTACATTATTGTTCTCATGTGCTGAAAATAAGAAATACTTCAATATTTATACGTTGTTTTTCATGGGTCGACTTATAAACATGTCAATAAAAAAATATGTTTTCAAGGCTTGAAATTAGGGACTCGACTTATAGCCGAGATCGACTTACAGGCGAAGATATACGGTATTCATTGGTATGAACATAATGCTTATCTGTATTGATATCAAGTGTTTTTAGCAATCATGGGCAAAAAGAGGTGAACTGACTGATATTGACAAACTGCATGTTATCTTTAAAAAACCCATATTAATCAAAGTGTTCGTCCACTGTGTATATTTTAGAAACTTATATTTTATCTTGTAGTGGTTTTAACAATTGAAAATAACGAACCGTGCATGCCCATAAAGGTTTTTTTCCAAATGCATATGCTGAACGCAATTAAAAACGACCACACTTTGCTGTTTACTGTACGGTGTTACACTTTTGTTTACTAGAATGGATTCATTTTACATTCACGTTGTTGATTTGTTTCGTTGGCCGATTGGAATATATTTTATTTCATATACCGTAACTGAAAAATATAGATTATTTCTGTAAGTATTGTATTTGTCCTTTTGTCGTTAGCCAAACGCAGTTTGCGATGTCAATGGTATTTTACAATGTACAACAAGATTTTTTCTTTTTCATTCATTACATGACACTAGCCCAATATTTTCTATGCAAAATGAATAGATATATATTTGTAAATAAGAGTTGTTGTTTTTTCTGTAATTTTAAACACTAACCAAATATATGAAGTTTTTACCATGGTAATATTGGATGTTAGTATGTTAAAAGCAACACTTATTTATTATTATCAACTAAAATTGGGGTCGAAAAAAATTATAAAGCCAAATTTACAAAGGCTGTTTTAAGCTGGACGCCAAATATTAAAAGCAATTCGGCGAATTTGATCAACAAATCTCTAGCCAAATTCATGTAACATTTAGTAACAGAATTATTTTTAAAAATAGCTATACACACACGTTTTTTTAAATTGCTTTTTGGCAGATTGGTAATTTGCCAAATTTAACTTTAAATTACATTTGGCGATTTGGTGAACAACAGTTTAAACCTTGACTTATATTTGTCACTACATGCATTGACAATGTTAACACCTGTGTAAATTTGGCCCAGAGTTTCCAAGACTTTCCAGCAAGTTATTTTTCTTTCTTCTTTAATTACTTTATAGTAAAAACTGTTAAAAGTTGTTTCTCCAACATTTTCTGGTATTTTTCAGGATACAAAAACCGACATCGTGATATATCCCAGCACCAAACTGTATTGAAGGAAGAATGTGTTATTTAATAACAAGATATTTTAATTATGGTTAACTGGTGTTGTACCTGTATCGAGCAGTGTTATCCGTGGATCACTCATGTCCACAGGCACGTGATCCTTCAGCCACAGAATCGATGGGTCGGGGTCAGCCGCAGCCTCACATTTCATAATCGCATTGTGACCTTTCTCAACCGATTTCAAACTTGGGTTCACCGTTATCCGGGGATAGCCACTAGGGAAGTCTAAAACATAAACTGAATTGTCAGATTTCCTGAAACACGTAATGGCACATCAATGAAATATTAAATATGGGTAATTAGCAGACATTCATAAAAACAAAGTACATCAATGAAATATTAAATATGGGTAATTAGCAGACATTCATAAAAACAAAGTATTTTGTGATCAATAAAACAAAAGACAGTTTATTTGTGTGGTATTGAACAGGGAACATTAAACAAACATATAATAGTTGAGGTGGTGATTTTATGGTTTGACATACATGTTATTGAAAATTGCAAAAAGGCTATAACAACTGAGTCTCTACGAATGTAAATTGTTACACTGTCATTTGTTTTAATTGGATTTTTTCCTTTTTAACAAAATTTCTGGAATTTTTAATAACTACAGGATTTAAATTATAAAACAAATATAAAGCCAATAAATAAAAATTGCCAAAGATAGCTTCTGATATGTACTTTAATAAATCAAAATATACTTTCATTAAAAATTAAAATGACAATTGTAAAAATAACATTTGTCAAAATGCTATAAAAAAAATGACTGTATTTAATGGCAAACTATTTTAAAATCTGACAGTGTAATAAATGTACATTATAATGTTTATTCAAATTTAAGAAATCTGTACACATTGTTTATTCATAAATTGTATGACAATGGATAACACACACACACATAAAAATGTGGAAAATATGATTCTGCACTGAAAACATGATGCCAGTTTGTTTAACTTTTGAGTATATGTACTTTTACAAATATTTGTTTTTTGAGACTTTATCACTACCAGTGATAATTTACAGACACAAAAGTCCATTCATCCACACACACCAAAAGACACAGTGTTCACAGATTATGTCACTTTCCACTAAACATGTGGAATGCACAAGGACAATAAACATAAAACATGTAGTACAATATTGACAAAGTTAAGAAAAAAATATGTAAAGGTTATCTTGATTAAATACTCTTTAACTTTTGATATAATGTTTGTAAATGTTTTATTTAATTCACTGTTAAGTGATTTTTATTTTCTTGGTCAAGAATCCCTTGTATAGCCATGACTCAAGTCTTTGAAGGTGCTCAGAGCAAAACCTCATTAATAAAACACTTAACTGTCAAAACAAAAACATAAGGTAAAATAGCTTTGAGGTGGTGAAGTAGTATCTTTTATTTTTTTATTATTTTTTTTACATATATATCAACATCTTGTAAACATTTTGGATTCTGTAAACATTTTGTCTATTTAAATAATTTCTACATTTAAATTTATTTATTTTATTATTATTAATTTATAGAGAAAATTAGGAATGGGGGGGGGTCATATGGCTCAGTTGATATTTAAAATTAAAATATACATGTTCCCTTGAAAAAAGATTTGGAAATGCATTTCACATTAGAAATAACATCTAACTATTAACCTTTTTTTCTTTCTTTCTTTTTAAATTATTTTAGAAATAAATTATTTCTTTTTTAAACTGATATTAAGAATCACAGTTAATTATATTTTTCTGTACACTTAACATTAGAGCTCAATATATATTTTTAATTAGCCACATGAAGTTTACTAATTTTCCTTTTGATAGAGACAACCTTATATTAGTTAATTAGTGTTACTGATAATCTACTACAACACTGAAGAAAAGACTGAACACACACACAAATGGACAGCTGAATGGACTGCTACAGAAACAAACAGGAGTAAGACTTCTACACAGAAGCTGAAGAAAATGTTAATAATGCCACTTGTAAACTGAAACTGTATATATATATATACAAGCAGCTCAAGAGATCACTGGGGGAGAAAAAAAAAAAAAAAACGTGTCAGGGGAGGTAACTCTTACAACACCAAAGTGGCAGAATAATACAAAAAAACAAAATGACTGGCAACTGGCTATGTTCAAACATTACCTTCATACTTAACTACCCAGGGGTTACCACCTGTTGAGTTAAGGAAAAATCACATGTTAGTCTACATTCATTATAATCAGGAAAAGCTGCCTCAACAAACACGTCAACATGAAGCACAAGCGGTCTTTATAGGAAACACAAAACATGTCCAACACAGATCATTTGCCTGGGATTTAGAGAAATATAAAAATGTTATTATATTTTTTTTTAGTTTTTTTTTTTTTTAAAAAAACAGATTTCTACATTCCCATTTTACTGCATGAGCAAATTTATGTGTTTAGGTTTTTTTTTAACTCGAACAAGTTAAATAATACTGATTACATATAAAAATACTTTCATTATTTACAAGAAGGTATTTTGGTAACATATACACATGATTTAGATTACATATAAAAATGTTTTCATGATTTACAACTAGGTATTTTAGTAACACACACATAATTTAGACAAGGATAGATTCGCCCATATGTCAGAACATTGGACTATGTTGACAAACACACATGTAAGACAATTTGTTTTCTGTGAACACACAAAGTCACACAATACAAAGAAAAAATAAATAACATACTACAACATTTTGTGTGTAGATTTGTAAAGAGTAATCAAAATGTGATTAAGCAATAAACAAGTCTTCAATGTGTAACAAAAAACATTTAAAAACCCTAAGAAATAACTCTTCTTTAAAGCTATAGTCTTGCCTCACAAAATTATAACATTAATTCAGGACTTTAGATTCCACCAAGTCATGGCAGCAAGCACTGTGCCCAAAATAATTGTGCCGAAATTAAGTGCAAATAACCTGGCTTCAAAACACTCCACCTCAAAACCACTGTAACGTAGAGCTTTAATTGGATTAAAATAACTTGCAATGTTTCCAAATTTCTAAGGGCGGGACTTATCCCAGTGGTAAAGTGTTCGTTTGATGCGCGGTCTGTCTAGGGTTGATCCCAATCGGTGGACCCATTGGGCTATTTCTCATTCCAGCCAGTGCTCCACAACTGGTGTAACAAAAGTCGTGGTATGTACTATCCTGTCTGTGGGATGGTGCATATGAAAGATTCCTTGCTGCTAATCGAAAAGCGACAGCAGGTTTTCTCTCTCAATACCTGTGTGGTCCTTAACCATATGTCTGACGCCATATAACTATAAATAAAATGTGTTGAGTGTGTCGTTAAATAAAATATTTCCTTTCTAAATTTCTATAATCTTTCAGCAGCTACAAAAGATCTAGCCGTGCTGAAAACTCCCAAAAATCTTGTGCCCAAATTTGTGAGATGTTAAGTCCTACATATACTAATTGGAATAGCACCATACTTTTTAATGTCAAAATGGTCAATAATAATACAAAATTGCAACGTAATAGCAAGCATAGCCCGATGGTATCAAAGAATGATGTGTGATGGTACGAAAATTAATGTACCTGGTAAATGATCTTTTTTATATGGAGTTAAATAAAAAATATTCACAAGACTGCTGCTTTAAGATAACGCAAACTGACAGAAAAATGTTGCTTTTGTTATTTATTTAAGTATATCTGTTTTTGTTGACCGAGATCTCCACTCAGTGAAACAAAATCCTAAATATCTGGAACATTCTGAACAATTTTATGCAATATAAACCATTAATAAATGGCTTCATAAATACAAGAAAAATAAAATGCATGTTAAAAAGTAATATAGACAAAGCTGTATAAATGTATACAAGGTAAATTTTACAATTAAAATGCATGTGACAAGTTTGGTTCAAGTTATTCAGTTCTACACTGAAAGAAATCACATATTCACAGACAATTACTACAATAAGATGATAAGATTATATATATATATATATATATTGTATTTTTGTATTCAAGCAGATTAAAACTTCTTATTTTACTCTGCATGAAAGACAGTAGATAACCACTAGTTAAACATCAACAGGCACTTAAAAACTAGTATGGCAAACACAAGATCATGTTAATGTCCTATTAAACATTTATTTTCTTTGTTATATTACTGTATTAATGATATGTATTGTGCAATGTAATATAATATTTATGGAATTTTTGTATACAACCTGCTAAAAAAATTATCTTTTTATATTTTTTTAAATTATGTAGCAAGACAAACTTTTCTGATTTAAACCCTCCAGGGCAATTAATTCATGATAGCACAAAGTTTAAATTTATTTAATATATGTAGTATCTAAATTATGCACCTTCATAAATTATTTGTTTGTATAATTGCCATTAAAATATTATTTTGGAATGGTGTTTCAAAGCTCCTCCCCCCCCCACCCCATTATTTCACTTTAAAATTCAAAATTGCCACATTTAATTAAATACCCTTCTGTCCCAAGTCCAGCCACTGGTCATGCAAGAGACTGGGCTTGGGATAGACGTGCCAGAGACTGGGCATGGGATAGACATGCCAGAGACTGGGCTTGGCATAGACGTACCAGAGACTGGACTTGGGATAGACGTGCCAGAGAATGGGCTTGGGATAGACGTGCCAGAGACTGGGCTTGGGATAGACGTGCCAGACAATGGGCTTGGGATAGACGTGCACTAGACTGGGCTTGGGATAGACGTGCCAGACACTGGGCTTGGGATAGACGTGCACTAGACTGGGCTTGGGACAGATGTGCCATAGACAGAGCTTGGAATAGACGTGCCAGAGACTGGGCTTGGGATAGACGTGCCAGAGACTGGGCTTGGAATAGACGTGCCAGAGACTGGGCTTGGAATAGACGTGTCAGAGACTGAGCTTGGGATAGACGTGCCAGAGACTGGGCTTGGGATAGACGTGCCAGAACCTTCAATAGGACATGAGCACCTAAATCGAGTTCACGGTCAAGGGATTACACAGACAAGATGAGCCTTGAATATCTTAAACACAATGGATATAATTATAGTACTGTTGCTGATAAATGACACTGATACACGAAAGCATTTATACTGAATGCTCTAACAATAATGTCAGTAGGGCAAATAAGCAATTTAAATTCTACCTGTCTTAAACAATCATCTATCTTAAATAATCACCAGTCTTAAATGCATCATCAGACCTCACCATGAAGAAAATTAAAGAGAGTGATTAATTGGTCCCCATACTTAAGATTATTGGGAGATATTTATAATTATCAGACTGACATCATGTAAATTCACATGCTAATAGAAACTAAAAATTTCTCTCGTTAACTACATGTAGGCTCAGTGAAGTGAAGTGATAGGGAGCGAGTGACTTATCCTTTTTAAATAGTGAAGTCTGATCTTACACCATGATGTCCAAGACAATCAGCAATATTAGGGGCGGGACGTAGCCCAGTGGTACAGCCTTCGCTCGATGCGTGGTCGGTGTGCGATCGATCCATCAGTGGGCCCATTGGGCTCTTTCTCGGTCCAGCCAGTGCACCACGACTGGTATATCAAAGGCTGTGGTATGTACTACCCTGTATGTGGGATGGTGCATATAAAAGATCCCTTGCTGCTAATCAAAAAGAGTAGCCCATGAAATGGCAACAGCGGGTGTCCTCTCTCAATATCTGTGTGGTCCTTAACCATATGTCTGACGCCATATAACCGTAAATAAAATGTGTCGAGTGCATCGTTAAATAAAACATGTCTTTCTTTCTTTCTTTTATCAGCAATATTAAATAACCACTCATCATAAATAAAGTTAATTTGTTTTGTTAAACAATACCACTAAAGCACACTGATTAATAATTAATAACAGGATACTGGATGTCAAATATTTTTGATGATTTTGACATCTTTAGTGCAAACCCACTGGTATTTTTCCTTTAGCAGAAAGAGTCTATCATGTACCACAACCTTTTATATACCCCATCTTATGCATGTAGTAACAACAAATATAGTATCTATAGTCATTCCCATCAGGGAACATCGTTTTTGTACTATGGTATTTACTACTATTACTATGGTAATTACCATTATAGTGGGGTTTTTTGTTTTTGTTATTTCTTCTTACATCAAATCAAACTGAAATTGTTAACAAAAAACAATGTTCATGGAAGCTGGGAGGGACTATAGTACAAAATTACTTATATTACTTTTTGTTACTTTATATTACCAACATCTAACAAAGGACTGACTATATATGTGTAAAGATATTACATCTACATGTATGACCTTTTTACCGTGTCAGAATATCCGTCAGTGTTATGCCTTGTCACACAAACACAGCATGCACAGAGTCCACTACAGTCAAAGTCATTTAAATATGCTCTGGGTTTTTAGTTAGCTAATCAAAGCAGAGTTTCTGACAGAGGGTAAAATGGGTATGGTGCCATACCCAAAATGTTTTACAAAATTAATTACTCTTATCATTACTGTATGATTTTCTTAACCCTTACACTAAACCTAACTCCATTTTCTTTCTGGGGGAGGCCCACCATACCCTCTATCGACTGCTGTTGCATTCAGCACACACACTGTAAATATTCAATTTCATAAAAAAAATTAAAAGTAGGTTGACATAAGAAGCTGTGTTCTTAATCTGACACATTCAAGATAATTTCCAAAAAAATTTAAAAACAAAAAATAATTCCCCTCTTTTTATATTATCCAAATAAAAATAATCCACATCACATACACTTATGCGTGACTTCAACTTTTTAAAGTAAATAAACGACTACACATATGTAAAGATATGCATACCTTTAGAATATGTATACAGTGAAACCTCTCAAGACTGGACCCTCTAAAACTGGAATTCCCTCAAAAACTGACATTTTACAGTCCTTTGTTTTATTTTATAAAAACAGTAATTAACCTCTCTAAACCGGATCCCTCTTAATACCAGACATTTTGATTGGTCCCAAGGGTGTCCGGTTTAGAGTAGTGTCACTGTATAAATTAATATGAAATTATATATATAAACAAAATTTAATCCCTTCTAAAATACTTGCTATAAACAATTATAATGCTATTAAATGTTGAAACATACTTTCTAAACAAGTACACCACCACCACCATCTTTCTGAACAGCATTTTTCTTTTCTTTTTTTTCTGTTTCTTTAAAAAAATCCCAACAAAAATATTTTATTTCTATTTTCTTCTCCTTTTTAAAATTCTGTAATTAAATTTATTACTTCAAAATTGTTTTGAAAATTAATAACTATGTTGTGGTTGCATTTAAATTGATCTACACGTTGTTTAGGCTGTAGTTTAGACTGTTACTATCGTACAGCTATACAAGTAAATAATAAAAGGTTATCTTCACAAATGCTTTATCTCTTTAATCACACACATTCTTCATTAAATAAAGAAAATCAATTTTAACAACACAGAAATAGTTCTGTTGCTAATGTTTCCACCAGCAGAACAAGCCAGGTTCATGGGAACACCGGGACTGTAGAACTTTTAAGTCTGTAAAATGCTATCATGGGTCACATCAGCTGGATGGCAGAAATATTGATCAATGGCATCAGTTAAATGTTGCCATGGAAACTATTCTCTCACTTATTCATCAAATGCACCCATCAATTTTTCTGCATTCTTTGCAGAAAGGGCACATAAGATGGCCAAGATATAGGTCATTTCCTGAAGATGACAAGCTGACTCCCCAATCTGCTTAGAGGGTCTGACTTTACATTTAAGTGTTGAACTGTGTATAACACAAAGCAAAAGGGGCTTACTTGCTCTCTACTTAACTGAAAACATGCAATGCTTTTTATGCATTTACTTGGCATTTTGCATCTTATATTGGAATATGGCTTTAGGGATAAGTATCATGCTCATATAATATAATAAACAAGGGGCCAACTTGTTCCCTATTTAGGCTTTCTACCAGAAAATAATTTGAGGGTTTTACCCTTCATACCCTCAGGCAGTAACTATTAATTTCAGACTATACAATGTTTTGTTTTTTTCTCTCTGTTTTTTGCATTTCTGTAATAATTTATAAGTTCTGTTAGGGAATGTCAAATAACTGACAAGGTATCAAACCTCATTCAAGACTTGGTCAAAACATTTCAAGTCGAACAAAAAACAATTGGCTAAATTGGAAAATGCATGGCTCACTCTGGAAAGAATTATATTTGACAGAATTTTAAATATTCATGAAATATTATTGAGAAGTGTCTAATTTAACTTTAGTAAAATATTAATGCCCAAATGCTGTATTTTTTAGCCAGTCTGTATAAAAATTGGCAATGGACTAATTTGGCTACTGACAGCATGAACCTTGAAACATACCTCATTATTGTGAGGAAGACAAGCATGTAATGACATGCCCTAGCTTGTAAATGATTCTGTAAGGATGCCCAGTATTCACAGCAAATGACTGTCAGTGATGATTAACACATCAATTCCTCTCACTGACATCCAACAATTTCTTGGCACCTTTTATTTGCCACAATTAATGAGTTTTTATGTTCAAGTAAGCTGTTCTGGGCATACACCTTAGTTATATGGACTAATGGCTTGTGGTTAATAGCAGAGAGAGAGAGAGAGAGAGAGAGAGAGAGAGAGAGAGAGAGAGAGAGAGAGAGAGAGAGAGAGAGAGAGACACACACACACACACACACACAGACAGACAAAGAGACATGCAGACAGGGACATAGAGATTTGTAGAGGCAATATTCCTTCCCATTGAACTGGCACTCATTTTGTACTATGATACAACTGTGCATATGTCAGCTTTAAACCCAATGGCTTAGCCACTGCACGACAATGGCCAGTCCTCTTCACACTTAATGGAAAAGGACTAGAATAAATCGTGGTAGTAGATTGTGTCAATGGTAACAGATTTTGTCCATGGTCTTCCACAACGTGAATGACAACTGCCGTATGTAACTACCACCTGGCAAGAAGTCTCAATGGTAATTCTGGCTTTTACTGCTAGGGGCAAGACATTATCTCTTCTGTACTTGTGCAACCAGATGAGTGGTCAAGATGATGGTCACTACTTAAGATTCTACACACGGGCAATCAGCTGATGATGACCCCTTCGTTTTTTTTTTACAGGAGTGGCATCTGTTAATAAAATTCATTTCACCCTCAATTTGTGGACATAAAGTTAAAAGGTGAATCTGGGGAAATCAGACCATGGAAGTATAACCAAAGAGTGGCACAATAATGTGCTTATGAAGAGCATCCGTTCACATACAGTGGGCAGCAAATTTAATACATTAACGCCAAGAGAATCTATATTTATGACTCGGGATGATTAAGCAATCTGACTCTGGTCATAAAACATGGTTTCCAGATATGAAGTGAGCTGTTAACAACCACAGAAGGTCCTGTATTAATTAGGGCAGATGATAATGGAAGTATGTGTTTTGGATAACTTCAGAATGAACCAAGTTCTTCAGCAATAGGAACATGACCTAGATCTAACATAAATAAGATAGTTTGACCAAAGCCAGTTCAATAACATCTGTTCTGAGCATGTGAATCTAGCAAGTCAAGGCTATAAAGCATAATTTGAGAATAATGGTTGGGGTTTACCAATATAAACATGGCATCTATCAATATAAGTTACTTGGCATCTATCAATATAAGTTACTTGGCATCTATCAACATAAGTTACTAACCATAATTATAAAACCAAAATAAAGACAACTGGATGATTTAAAGGTCAATGTAGTCAAACAATTCATGATGTCTCTGTCCATATTGTTTGACAAATGAAACTTTTGAAACCTTTGACAGGAGCAAACATATTATTGTCAGTGTCTTCAGTGGCCCAAAACCAATGACTCACTAATGCATTCTGAAATGTCTAAAACAATTAACACAAAGCCATTTTACAAATCCTGTCACCTTGTTAATATTCTCTCAACTTTAATGTTCATTGATTTTCTGAAAACATATCTGACAATTAGAATACAATACACCATAAATGTCACCGAAAAATGGGATGACTTTCAGTAGCTGCAGGGCCGGGACATGTTCGAGCAAAACCAAATAGCCTGTCCTCTCTGTGACTCTGTCATGTTGGATGGCAACAAATCTTCGAGACATGCAGGATGTGTTATTAAATTTTCCCACAACTAGACAGGATCAATATTAATCTCAATTACATGAACAAACACTGGCAAGGCAGTTACAGGCCTGACAGCCCACAACAGATGGTTCAAGTTTAACATGCTGAATGGAAAATCTGAGATAACATGCATCATCTAAAAGGCCCTTGAAAACTGTGGAATTTGCACACCTAACTACATGTACTTCAGACTGTTTTATCGCAAAATTAGTTATCAAACAATAAGATTCAATATCTATTTACATGTAGTACCAAGGATGTGGGTTTTTTTCTTCTGTTATCAATTGTTTAATGTCTATCAAACATAATCCATTTAACAAATACACAAAATGTGAGAGATGAAATGTCTGGTTTCCGACAAAAAATATCTACTACAAAAACAAGAAAATACAACCACACTTTAGCTCTCAATATCTACCATACTAATTACAAAGTGCCTGTTGATGTTTTGAAAGTGGTAACAACCTTTTATTTCAGATGTAGTCTAAAGGTGACTGTTTAACTTTGAAGAATTAAAAAAAAAAAAAAATTCTTTATACAGTAGAACTCCTCTAAACCGGACACCTTCGGGACAAAGTAAAAGGTATCTGGTTTAGGGAAGTTTCTTCTGTACAGATATTTAAATAGGGACCCCAAAAAAACCTGTCCGGTTTTGAGGGGATTCCGGTTTTCAGAGGTTTCACTGTATACAGAACAACTTGATTAAGCAAAGACTAAATTCTTTATATACAGAATTGAATTTTATTAAGCAATAGGTTATTCCATACTGTGTTATGTGATTCAAAAAAGTATTATATACTACCTTACTCAACTCACAAATAGTCAAATACAGTACACATTGACCTGTATTTCGCATCGGCCTCTCTTGGAGGCCATATTTTAAAAGGCCTTTAGATGGCTGCTGAACACAGGTTTGTCTGGATGTGCATCATTTTGGAATGTAACATTAGTACTAAGTAAAATTAGAACAATAAAAATGACTTACTGTTTCCATCTTCGACTTTCTTATACACATGAAGGGTGGCATTAGCACGTGCCTCCCCCTGTCCATTGTTAGCAACGCACGTGTACACTGCATCATCCCGCTTGGCTTTAACAGGTTCTATCCGTAACACAGATAGGTGGGGCACTTCTGTAATCACATATCTATTCCGGCGAGTATTTATACGTTTAGTTCCTTTTTCCCAGTGAAAGTTAGGCGCTGGGTTTCCTGATGCCTTGCAGAAGAAGCTAACTTTGGTCTCCTCTGCAACTTTTTGACTCTTGGGTGCCAAGGTAATTCTTGGTGGGCCTGAAAGAAGCAAAGACAACATATAGAATCTTGGACACAAATTATCTGTTACGACAACATCAAAAGCATAAATAATAAATGTTGCTATTGTAAAACAAAAAGTCACTAGCATGCAGTTTTGAGGATCTTGTATGACACTGAAAATAAACAAAAATAAATACATAAAAAGATTAGTCCTGAAGATAAAGACAATGCCAGTGATTTCAAGTCCTCATTTCAGAATGTAAACAATAATAAATGTCTGTTATGTAAGTGTAAGTGTAGTCGAACTCATTTACAGTAAATTCATCACAAATGATCACTGTAAAATACAATGTTCATATGCAACAATCTTATCTTCAGCACCAATGAACACCTACATTTATAATACTGAAATAAAAATATACATCAATAACAAGAATGCTAAATCAGAACTCAAAATGCTGAAAAGAAAAGGAAAATATTTAGAAATATAACATTTGTTCACATTAAAAAAAAAAAAAGAGTACATTAAACATACATGCCAAAAAATAAAAAAATAAAATAATATATTTGTTTTAATGAAGGACAGATTTGGCTTTCAAGTATTATGACAATTTTATCAGATGGGACACAATTTCCAAGGTACACACATGAACTAAAAGAAACATGGAGCAATTGGACTTAAAAAAGAAAGAAAAGGGAACAATGGAAGGAAAATGAAGGATCAATGGATAAAGACAAACATAATTTCAAATCCATCATAATTTGATAGATAGTTGTCTTCATATGGATTCTTCATGGGATCTGCCAAAATGCTTATCCTTGTGTCTGTTGTTACATGGTAAAGCATGCATACCAAACTAATTATGTGAGACCGATTCTTGTTGCATAGAATTACAAAACAATTCACAGCCAGGAAACAGTTTTTGATATAATGTATATATATATATGCATTAGTCAACAGATTAAAATCAATCAAAATATTAAATGCTACAAATCTTGTCATGTGTCTGTATGGGTCTTATACTCTGTATGTCGATAATGAACTGATTTGGACTTTAAAAAAAACACACACACACAAAGAAAAGAAAAAGAGTCCAATTTAATGTGTGTTCTTGGGGTCAATGACAAAAAAATAACCTTCTTACTTTTGAAATGTGGAGTATCAACTTTTTAATAAAATCAATTTGCTGCATTGTTTTGTTTTTTCTTTTGTCTTTTTTGTTATTGTTGTTGTTGTTTTTAAATAAAAATTGGCTGCTTAATATAGAAATGTTATTATTTATAGCATCATCTCAAAAACTGTTTTTGTCTGTGAATCTGTCTTATACATGTAAGCAACAAGAAAACAAGAGCACATAATTAACTGAGCATGCCAGCTTCCATGCAGCCAACAACACAAATGACATTATAAGGACTTGTTTTGTTCTTTACCATTTTTCTCAAGGATTTTGACCAGGCAGAAAGGTTTATCATTAAAAAACAATCCCCTTAGGTAAAATGTGTTTTGTTTGCGACAAGAACTCTGATTACACTGATTTAACATGAGAAGAGGTTTTTTTTTTACAACTTGGAAATACACTACACCATGAGGTGGAAAATAAGGGGGAAAATTCTAACAAATTGCATGTAGTACACAGACTCTTGATGGAACTTTTAACTTTATATAAAATAGATTATACCAAAACAAATTTTGGACATTCTAATGATCAATTATAATAAAATAAAAAATTCATTGTTGGACTCTACTGACGTGACGATTCATAAGAGATTGTCATGGAAAATAACAACTGTAATTGTTTCTACGGTTTAGATGGTGGAATTGAGGTAAAATTAATAAGGTGGGTGTTTGGTTTATTTTCATGCGGGCAGAAAGTTAACTAATATTAACAGGTATTAAAGGTAAAATTTGGCATTTGTAGAGTCTATACCGATGAACAAGACAGTAGGTGCATGATCTTATAATTCAAATCCTCCTTAGGTTTATATATTTCTAAAATCAAAAATTGATAGTTTAGTGTAAACCACATATAACATGTAACTGAAGATGAAATTCCAGCCGATTCCCAACACTAGTCTTCTGCTTTAATGTTTTCAAGAGTAAAGTTAAATTATGCTTACATTTACCTCAATTTGCACAAGTTCTGATATAATAATGATGAAAATATATTTTTCCCAATATCCATAACTGGACAGAAAGTCGTAATATTTGAACACAATCTTACGTAGCTACTAGATACATGTAAATGTTTAATAATTATAAAATAACTTAATGGTATTTGGAAATGTGAATATCTTTTTGAATAGATTGTGGGGTTTTTTTTTCTGCCTGGTCAAAGTTACTTACTGGACAAAAACTCGATGTACCGGAATTGGTACGTGACATTATCAGAACCTGTGTGATAAAATGTTTCAATTAGTTGGAATGAAGGTTGGTATATAAATAAAATTCAGAAATATTACTTTCGCCAGGCTATGTTAAAATGTCATCTTCAAAACTAGTTTTTAAATATTTTTTTGTTTGATATGATGTACATTCACACAACATAGTGAATGCTAGCATAAACTGGAGTTTAATTAGAATACAGTCATCATATACAAATGTATTTCTGAATTTTATCTAAACACTTAAAGTAACAGACCCTCGTTTTTAAACACTAAGACATATTTTTCACTATTTGAGCAGTTGTTTTTGATAATTGGAATCAGATATTAGTTGCATTTTATTGTCTAGATTATCCATTTGTGTATTGTTTTTGGTCATTCTAGTGTTTCTAATACAACAAAATGTATTTTTTGTCGTTTTAAAACCGCATATACTTCTGAGAAATAAGGGTTAAATAGAGACAAGCTCTAGTCTATATTTTACTGGTATTTCCCCATTTCATGGTCATATACTCTTGTATCACTCTTTTAAAACGTTTTCCAAATGTGTTACAGGTTTGTAGATAAACCAAACCTAGTGTCCATATTCACGGGTTGAAACTAGGGTCTGTGACTTTAATGTAACATAATGAGACTGAGAAAGAAAAAGGCTGAACCATAACATGATCATGGTTCAGTTACTATGTATTCAAGTAAGTAGTAGTTACTCCAACTACAGTGAATAGTGATTCTTTTTGTTCATCATTATTAAATTGCAGCTTGATAATGTGTCAGGTACAATGTTTGAAACAAATACTTTTTCAACTAGATTTGATAACAAATAGAATATTCATTTAAAACATTTATGTATGCCTACATTAATTAAAATGAAGGTGAGAATAGTCTGCAATGACAGAGTTCATACTGTAACCAATGTCATTTACAAAAGAAAACCATTAGACACTATTTCATTTTTGATGCCTTCACAATTGCCCCTAATACAGAAGAAAATCTAGGCCACACTTCCAGTTAAGAATCACTGATTTAACCAACACTCATCCCCTGTCCTGCCAATGCATTCACATTTTATGTATGTCACTGTATATGTATAATACCTGAAAATATATATTCATTGTGTTCATAAGAATGGTGCCATCTACAATGTCATGTGTATAAGACTACTGACAACTACAAAGTGACATTGCAATAGTAGTGTCACCTACAAAGTAACTGCTGCCACCTACAAAGTGACCTTTCAGGACTGGTCCCGCTTACAAAATAACATTTCAAGAGTAGTGCCACCTACAAAATAACATTTCAAGAGTAGTGCCACCTACAAAATAACATTTCAAGAGTAGTGCCACCTACAAAATAACTGGTGCCACCTACAAAGTGACATTTCAAGGAGTAGTGTCACATACAAAGTGACTGGTGCCATCTACAAAGTGACATTTCAAGAGTGATGTCACCTACAATGTGACTGTGTTCAATAAGACTGGTGCCACCTACAAAGTGACCTTTCAAGAATGGTGCCAACCATTCAATATAATGCAGCTGTATAGCACTGTGAATCCACCTGAAATGTTACTGTGTAAAAGCATGGTGCCACCTGAAATGTTACTGTGTAAAAGCATGGTGCCACCTGAAATGTTACAGTGTAAAAGCATGGTGCCACCTGAAATGTTACAGTGTAAAAGCATGGTGCCACCTGAAATGTTACAGTGTAAAAGCATGGTGCCACCTGAAATGTTACTGTGTAAAAGCATGGTGCCACCTGAAATGTTACAGTGTAAAAGCATGGTGCCACCTGAAATGTTACTGTGTAAAAGCATGGTGCCACCTGAAATGTTACAGTGTAAAAGCATGGTGCCACCTGAAATGTTACTGTGTAAAAGCATGGTGCCACCTGAAATGTTACTGTGTAAAAGCATGGTGCCACCTGAAATGTTACAGTGTAAAAGCATGGTGCCACCTGAAATGTTACTGTGTAAAAGCATGGTGCCACCTGAAATGTTACTGTGTAAAAGCATGGTGCCACCTGAAATGTTACTGTGTAAAAGCATGGTGCCACCTGAAATGTTACTGTGTAAAAGCATGGTGCCACCTGAAATGTTACTGTGTAAAAGCATGGTGCCACCTGAAATGTTACTGTGTAAAAGCATGGTGCCACCTGAAATGTTACTGTGTAAAAGCATGGTGCCACCTGAAATGTTACTGTGTAAAAGCATGGTGCCACCTGAAATGTTACTGTGTAAAAGCATGGTGCCACCTGAAATGTTACTGTGTAAAAGCATGGTGCCACCTGAAATGTTACTGTGTAAAAGCATGGTGCCACCTGAAATGTTACTGTGTAAAAGCATGGTGCCACCTGAAATGTTACTGTGTAAAAGCATGGTGCCACCTGAAATGTTACTGTGTAATTGTGTCTAGTGCAGCATTTGCTCCCATCAGCATATCGATCAAGCATTATGAAGACGTCATGCCGACGAGTCCTGACATTTGCCTTACAGTGGCTGCACGTTCACAGATTAAATTCATCCCACAGGAACTGTAGTCATAATACCCTACACTATTTCAACAAACAAAAACAATACAACACGATATGCTTGGATCATTAAACGTATCTCTAATGAGGAAGGACACAAATGAATGAAAGCTATTATGGAATCGACAAATGAAACTGAGCCAGTTACATGATTCACTATGGAGATACGCCACATCTCCACAATAACGTATATATACATTTGCTTAAATGTCCATCCACACATGACTTACTGGTGAATTCAGTTGTTTTGTTTGTATGCATGAATTTTCATGGTCCTTTAGAAATTCATGTACTTTGTTGTTAAAAATTAACACGTTTTTATTAACTAAAATTTTTGTATTTCTGTATTAGGATCACCCCATTATTCAGAACAATTTTAAGTCCAACAGTTGATCTTTAGGCCCTTTTGTATATACCCAGTATCCATACCATTCCATTCCATTTGATTCCATGCATAAATGAAGATACAATTTCTAGTCATTATACAAGGACCACATATTAATTTTTTTCCTTTTTCTTAAGCATTGTAGTATTACTTCAAATGCTTTCAAAAATCGTTAAATTATTTTTTATGACTTTATAATCATAATGGATGACTTTCTTAAGATTTAATATTTGATATTACAAACATTGTCAGACTCATGACAAAGTTGCTAGAGTTATTTGTTGAGCAAATGATGCTACAAATGCACATGGTGAAACAGACAAGCTTTACATAAAATAATGTGAAATTTCATGAAAATAGTTGAGTATGGTATGCAGAGTGGAAATTATAACAAATATGTTTACATATGTATACATATTATATGAACAAGTATGTGTATTATTGCAGTTGTGTAATTACTTATCAAACACTGGCCGGAAAGTTTATTAATTGCAGTTGTTTAATTACTTATCAAACACTGGCCAGAAAGTTGATTAATAGATGTGAGAGATTTAATTCATCTGTACATCACCAGGTGTGACTAGTAATCAGATTTTGCCATTTACAGATATCATAGTAGTTGTAACATATCGACTTACAGTAACCGACAGATAGATCTAGAACAGGACTTGTATTACTGATTAACTACATATAATCACTTGTCATTTTCTTTGTCACTTTGTTGTTTTGTAAAATATGTAAAGAATACTGTGAATGTAAAGTGTAGAAAAATCCCAAATGTATTAAAACAGAACCAAATATGGTATTTGAGAAAATACTAAGAAAAATACAACACACTTAGCTTATTCTTTTCTAAAAAATAAATGTATGATTTAGAAGAGAAAAAAAATTGTAGTTAACATATTACCCTAAACTGGGGGATAAAACACAATAAATTACATCATTAATAATCAATAGTTACTAACCCCTATGTGAATGTTATAAAAATGTGCATCACTAGCCCCAACCTCTACAAGCTTGATATGCAGTAAATCAAAAACTGTTTGTGGAAAAACTATCTCAATTGCTAAAAAGATAATAAACTTGAACAAGGGTCACTACTCTGTAAACAAAAATTAATAAATCGCCATGAAAGTCAAACTTGATCTGTAATAGCACACGATAAAGCTATACACAAAATTACAGGTCAATATTGCGACACATTGTGAACTTAAGTCCAAAAAAAAATAATTCCTATCTTCTAAGTTAAAGGGTTATAACTCTGTCAAAATGCTATGAAAGTCAAACTTGGTTTGTAACTGTACATGATAAAGCTATACACAAAATTTCACATAAATGTCTTGAGGCAGTGTGAAAATAAAAGTCTGGAATGCTATATGTGGGACAGACGGACAGACAGAGAGACAGAAAGAAGGAAGGAGATGAAACCCATGGTAACCACTGGATGGACCAGAAGGGGACTAATAATGAAATACCAATATTTGTATTGAGTGAATATCATAAAACCTATCCTCCTCCCCTACCCCATCATCCCCAAATCTCTATCTTCTCTAATTTTACCTTAATGCATTGCCAAGAACTGACATAGCTAGGTTACTGGCATAGTGTGGAATACACTTGTATTGATCAACTTGCCAGCCTGCATACAAATGTCATCATCCAGCACTCGACAACCTGCCACTCTCATAGAAGCAGAGATAATGTGGTCAATAAACTAAAATCAACAGCACACGGAAACGTACTATTTCATAGTCGTGAGCACATACCTACTGTACCACACACAAACTGAAATCAACCATGTAGCGTATGATTCATTCATTGTCTATGTAGAAATCAAAATAACAAAAAAAAAGTTATTGAATCAAAAATGGAGAAAAAATAGGAAAAGAAAACCTGACGAGAACTTAATGAACCAATTTTTATCCAATTTTCTAATCAGGGATAAAGTAAGTGCAAGATTGTCTGATATACGCGAACACGGACAATATTACATTTGGTGAAGCAGAGCCAACTCCCTGCCAGGCATGAATAAAGAAATGGCACCAATCGATAAATGCATCATGTATGGTCTTATTCCTGGAAATCTCCAAAGCAGATCCATAGGCCCATCCCTTTGTTCCAGATTATATATCCATTAAAGAAGACATCTTTCCACAAAATATAAACCAAACATGGCACCTGTAAGTTAGGCATACTAACAATTACAAGTATTTGCACCGATTTAGATTTATGGAGTGCATACATTTGATGATGCCTATGTGTAGACAAATGTTTGACATCCAATAGCAGATGATTAATAAATCAATGTACTCTAGTGATATTGTTAAACAAAACAAACTTTATATGCACCACTCCACAGACACTGTGGTATATGTTGCAACCTTTTATATACCATAAGTGGTGCACTGTTTAGAACGAGAAATAACCTGATGGGCCAACTGACGAGGATCGTTCCCAAATCAACCACACCACAGGTGAGCACTTCAAATCTGGGCTACATATTTTACCAATTCACACGACTGGCATGTAAAATAGAGAACACATAGTCCCCTAGCCCACCCCAGTTCTACATCAAAATGGGGTTAATTGGGGGAAGGTGGTGGTTCACGTGAATTTAATTAATGTTTTAATTAGTATCCCTCATTTATGCTTTAAAAAATCAGTTCCATTTTTGGGGGGTACCCTGCACTGGTTTCATTCTCTAATGTATACTGCACAACAATTGCATACTGGTAACAACTGTATACCAAATAAAAGTGCATTACTTTACTGGAAATAGGTAACAGTATTTGCAAAAATAATTCAATAGTCCCCTTTTACTACTAATAGTTGCAGCTGCTTATATACCATAAATATTTGATAGTGAACCTCAAATTTTTATGTGCAAATCTCTGATTACAAATCGTTATATGGAGTGAATCTCCCACTTTGTAACCAAACCATGGAAAGTTCAAGTTTGTTTTGTTGAACAACACCACTGGAGCACATTGATTAATTCATTATTGGCTATTGGATGTCAAACATTTTGTAATTCTGACATGTAGTCATCAGAGGAAACATGCAACATTTTTTCTAATGCAGCAAGGGATCTTTTATATGCACTTTCCCACGTACAGGAATGAACATACCACAGCCGTTAACCAGTTGTGGTGCACTGGTTGGAACAAATAAAACCCAGTCAGTTGAATGGATCCACCGAGGTGGTTTGATCCTGCGATGCAAGCACCTCAAGCAAGCACTCAACCGACTGAGGTAAATCCTGCTCCAAACCCTGAAAATAGTCTGGGAGATTACTTGCTAATTTCATCTGTGAATCATAGCATTACTTTTGGGCAGGTGGGATTTTTTTTAAAAGACAAAACAGACCCATTGGTGAAACTGTATAGTTTTAGAAATTAGTAGCAACCTGGATTCAAGCTTCTAGTCGGTTATCCCTCATTGTCAGAATATGCTGATGTTTGACACATACATTCCTGACTCACAACAGGCTATGGCAGCTTGGTGAACTGTGCATCCACATTCCTTTAAACACTGATTTCATTATGATTCAGTTTCAAGAAAATGACCAATATCGTATTATCAAGCACTGATGAGGTCATTTTATGCATTTACTGCATATTCAGCAGAGCTCAAATTATATTACTGGATTTTAACAATGCTTAAAGGATTTGGTTTGGCGCGTCATTCTTATTAGGCCAATAAAATTAAATACCTTATTTCTTGTCAGTCATGTTTTGAAATTTAGTGTGGGTTTTTGTTTTTCATTATTCATTATTACAAAAAATACAACCCTTACACCCACACAAACCACCTTTAAATTGATTTTAGCTCCAGGTACAGTCTTCAGGGTGCATTCGGCATTAAAATCAATTCAAAGAATTACTTTTGTGACTGAATCATCTAAAATAGAAATGTGAAGAAAAATAAAAGGTATTTAAAAAGTATAAAATTAAATTTTATGACTCATGAAGTTGATATTCAGTGTATGAAGCATATATGATCTCACAAAAGATGCTGGTGAGGAAAAAAGAAAGAAATGTTTTATTTAACGACGCACTCAACACATTTTATATATGGTTATATGGCATCAGACATATGGTTAAGGACGACACAGATATTGAGAGAGGACACCTGCTGTCGCCACTTCATGAGCTACTCTTTTCGATTAGCAGTAAAGGATCTTTTATATGCATCATCCCTCAGACAGGGTAGTACATACCACAGCCTTTGATATACCAGTCGTGGTGCATTGGCTGGAACGGCTGGCGAGGAGGTCAGACATGGATGACAGAGAAAACAGATCAGCTAAAGTGAAGTTTTTCACTTTGGAGTTGGATTTTTATCATTTTTATTTAGGTTTTTAAATTATTATTATAAAACTTTCATTTCATTCTTTATTTTATTTATTTATTTTATTTTATTTTATTTTATTTTATTTTATTTTATTTTATTTTATTTATTTATTTATTTATTTATTTATTTATTTTTTGGGGGGGGGGGGTATTTTGGGGGCAAAATATATATATATTTTTTTTAATAATAATGAAATTTTATGATGCGAGGCCAAAATCACACACAGCCAGGGACAAAAAAGTAGTAATCTATTTCACTGACCCTATTAGAAGACTTTACGTATTCAACAACACACGTTGTATTGGTGAACCCACCAGACGCTAAAGGATACAATGGTATAAAATCTAAAGTATTTGCCTATATACTGAATGCTTCAGTATTAAAAATATTGGGGGCTTTAGTATAGTTATCATCTAATGAATACTAGTATAGTGTATGAGGTTTTTTTGTGGGGGTTTTTAACAAACGCTTTTTAGATTATACATCCATATTAAATATATTAATCAAACAGAAAAAAGGTCATAATCTAAACAGATGGCTTCCATTAAACAGTCATTTTTAGGGTTAAAAAAACAACAAATCTAAACTGCAAACAAACTTCAATGTGTAATTAGTTTTTTTCTTCTATCTTTAATGTTGAAGCAGAAAATTAACCGATAGCCATAACAGGGACTGATTAGGCGGCTCTCAAAAGAACTATATTCCTTGCATCTCTATGGTAACAGATTCGTAATCCACTGTTGCTGGCTTTGAGAAAATGGTTTTGCAGCCAGACATTGATCTGCCGAATCAAGGCTGCCCATCTTAAATAAGGTGAATCATCTCCTGTGATCTGCATCCCCAGCCTGTACGTGTTGGGGCAATGTTTGGTATAGTTATTGAAAACGTACATGGCCAAAAATTACATTTAGTGTTTGACTCAGGCAAACTAAAAGTGCAATTACTGCAATCATCAGAGACAAGGTTTTCTATTACAAAAAAAAAAAAAAAAAAAAAAAAAAAAAAAAAACCCATTTCCAACACAAGTGTATGTGGTCTTGTTCTATACTGCGAGTTACAATATCCCTTAGAAAAAACTTTCCATGTTCAATGTAAACTTCAAACCAGGTAATTGTACTGTCACTATCAATATTTCTAGGACAGAATTGGTAGTTTCTAAGGCTATATCTTCATCCAAAGATGTCTGGAACTTTTTTACCTGATGCCAAGATGTTTTTTCTTCTTCTTGGTTTGGCCTATTACTTTTAGTATCAGTTCTAAGTCAATAAGTCCTTTCTTTAGTTCAACAAGCTGTGGCCTATTTCCAGTGACTAATTCTCCAAGAAACAAATTTGAAGATACCTTCTAACAGGGCCATCACTTGTTACACATACATTTGTATATTGTATAAAGCTATAAAAGTAGGTTATGAAAATTGGATCTTAAGAATAATTACCCAATTTAGAGAACTTTAGCAATCACATGTACCAACAAAAAAACAGATAGAACATTTTACAATGCTGTAGAAAATTCTAAATAAACTGGTATAGAAAACCATCACAAACAAAAGCAAACGCAATTCTATAGTCCTGGTCTGTTTTCACGCAAACACTACTCAAGCAAAAAAAATCAGTTAATGCTTTTCTTGCCACTGAAATCTTTTAATTTAATCTAAAGCCAATAATATTTGCATCAAAAGGCTGACAAGAAAAAAACCTAATGATCCAATTAACAAGGCAACAAAGCGTGCCATGTGCCACTCAAAGACACAATGCTAGTGCCCAGAATGATATCCTCTTTGCAATTGGAGTAAAATCCACTGTGAAGAACAGGTTCAGCATGTAAGATTAACAACACAGACATCAAGCCATTCTTTAAGCAATGGCATTCATATAAGAGATCAATCATAGGTATATTGTTGTAATACTAACAAAGCATGTCAGTCTTTGACCAATATTTTCTTCATACGGAAAGTATGATTAACAGGTTCATACACCCACAACGTTTGTCCAGAATTATCCAGATCTGCTTATACGTTCATCTGAACTCATGTGTATTCATTTGCATAACATCCTTTTATTAACATTATACTAATGCAGTGGAACATGAGGTAATAATTAATGAAGCAATCATTAAAGTGCCTAGTGTATTTATCCAGATCAACCAGCAATGATTATTTATTCTTAGGTACAAAATTATTAATGAAGGAATTGTTAACCAGCTCACTAAAAATTAAATAGACTTTAGAATACATGCTATTTTATTAGGACATACAACTGCATTTGATTTATTGCCCCAACCTTTTCAATTGGATTATCAGCCTTCTTTCCTTCAGATTATTCCATTCTAGCTAACTAATGCTCCACAAGTCAATGTATGTACTAGATGTCCTGTTCTGTTTGCAAGAAATTGCATATTATAAAAGATCCCTGGTAAATAACTGGGAAAAGTAGACAACATTGCAGCATCAGAAGCAGCAGCAGATTTATTCCTCTTAACACACATGTCCAAGAATCAAAATTACCATGCATGCATGCATGTCAGAATTTAAATCTGCATTTATAGGTTTACAAGTAACCCATTTCATTTTGTGTAACGTTTCAACCATGAGTATGACGTCCTGAATTGAATATGAAAAATGGGTTACGTAAAACTAAAAGTTGGGCAAGCACTGGACAAATAAAACTATTATTGTGGCAATTTTTAGTGGACATTTATCCGATACCAAATATAGGTAGCACCTATTAAACAATATGCTGAGGCATCTTCAACCTAGCATCTCTATCCTTTCTCATTTGGACAGTAAGCAACCTCAGCAAATAAGAAAATGTCAGTGACAAAAACACATGCGATGGAAATAGCCAAATATAGTCCACAGAAAAAAATGTGCTATGGAAAATGAAGCAATCCATAGCATTGTCAAATGCTGTGGGCAATTGCAGGGGTTGGTTGGGTATGTCATTCTGACACAACCCTACTTTAAAATGTGCATGGTTGTGTGACATGTCTAATGGCAGCTCACTTTAAAAATCAGTCTATATTGTATCTACATGTGTTAAGAATACCAGCTGACATGCTTTGCATATTTGAAATGCACCATGTCACAACTATTTCACAACTCCTATGCATTTGTTAGAGAACTGATGAAATAACACAGTTATGTACTTAGTTGACTTGTCGTCAGGCAAGCGGTTCGGTTAATCATGGTAGTGAATTAACCCAGTCAGCCAGTCAGGTGACAGATGGTCAGAGTTTGCTACTTCTGTCAGCTCTTGTAAACACGATTCAGACAATGGAAACTCCCCTCAGAATTAATACATGCACTTACTGCCTCAGGAGCAGACCCACACAAGTTATTAATCCAATTCCAAAACAAAATGAATTTTTTTTTAATGATACCCCCCGAAAAAACCCAACAAAACAAATAAAACAAAAAACAAATAAAACAAAGGTATTTAAATGATACAATGATGCTTGCATGATTTTAATGGGCATTGTAAGGGTATTTGGATGATCACAATATAGCCATTTAATATGTTACATGTTGGACAGTCATTTTTTTCTTTTCTTTTTTTTAATTAAAAAAACGAGAAGATTCCTGAGTAAAATTGGTATGTGGGTGTGTGTGTGTGTGTGTGTGTGCATGCACGCATGCCTGTGTGAGTGTTTGTGTGTGTGTGAGCGCATTTGCATGTGTGTGTATGTGTGTCAGGCATGTCCATTAATCTTGTTGCTTGGAAGACAGAATATAGTTACATGTGTACTACTTTTTTTTTTTTTAAGGTTAACAACATTGATCATGCAATATGGATGTCGATACTGTGCCAGTGATGTTGATAGTAAGTCAACAATGTCATATAAATAACTATCTCTCCAAGTGAAACATCATGTGAGACAATGAGTGTGGATCACGCGAAATACCGCGGAGAAATCATTACAGATAGAAACCCATCCAATTTGTCCAATGGACAGATAATGAACATTAGGTAACCATGTTCTGCCTAATGACTTCCAAACAACTTGGCTTTGTAATGCTCACACAACATTACGCAGTGGGCCATTATGTTAACTATTTCCATGCAATGATGTCATGCATCTACTGCCACTGGCCACACCAGAAGGGAAAGAAATAAATGTTTGCTTAACAACACCCAATCAATTTTTAAATCGGAAAGATATTAGGTGTATAGTATATATGGTCTTTCCTTATAATTTTAAAAAAGAATTATCTTTTTATTTGGCTCTTAATACTGATTTAGAAAAAGGGATCTATTATATGCACTTTTCCATAGACAGGACAGCACAAACCATGGCTTTTGTTATACTTGTCATGTAGAACCAGATGAAACCAAAGTGAATCAATCCTACAACCAACTGCACCTCAGTCAAGCAGTCCTATATAACCAAGCTGTATTTTACTTCCCAACACCAAGGGTAATACTGACCGGAATTTCTGCCAGAGGGTACGGAGGGAAAGGAAAGAAAATGTTTTATTTAGCGACACACTCAACACATTTTATTTACAGTTATATGGTGTCGGACATATGGTTAAAAACCACACAGATATTGAGAGAGGAAACCTGCTGTCGTCACTTCATGGGCTACTCTTTTCGATTAGCAGCAAGGGATCTTTTATATGCATCATCCCATAGACAGGATAGCACATACCACGGCCTTTGATGTACCAGTTGTGGTGCACTGACTGAACCGAGAAATAGCCCAATGGGCCCACTGACGGGGATTGATCCCAGACCGACTGCGTATCAAGCGAACGCTGTACCACTGGGCTACATCCCACCCACCCAGAGGGTACGGAGGGTAAAATTACGTACCCTCAAATCTTAGAAACGAATGGATACATTTTTATAATTTTTAGACAGATGACAGTAAGAGAACTGTCAATTAAAAATCTGTCAAAGCACATGAAATGCTGTGTCCAATTTCAAAACATTTCAAACTCATAACCACTTAGTTTGGGCACTTATGGTCTGTTTTGATTTTATTATGTACCGTCAAATTATTTTCTGGCAGAAAGTCTGTCGACCACTATATAATGTGGCCATTATACTGTCAGTCTCTATCTGATTCCCAACTCAATTTAATTAGAACTGATCACTGTATAAATCAACATATTAATGCTAATTTGAGGTTTAGAATTTACATAGGCCTATCAAGTGAAAGCCAAGTTTTCTGGTCTTTAATTAAACACTGGTTTTACTGCTACACACACACTAGTTAGTTTTAACACTTGATGGAGTAATTATTGGTACTTTTCCATTTACTAAGACAGATCCATATAATGACAGCGAGTCAGCTGTACAATTACCGGTACCAACAAATGTCAAGTTTACTGGAAGTATTAGAAGACCAATACAATACAACATGTAATTAATAGTTTGTTCGACTGAAGAATAATTTCAAAATGGTCAAGTAAAAGGTACTGGTATTAGGCTGCATGGCAAGTATTGTGCTATTATTAAGAATATTACAAAATTAATTTTAAAATGTGTAATTTGTTGATTCTTAAATGTCACTTGCTAATTTTTAAATTCCTTTTTTATTCTTAAATATCACTTGCTCACTTTTTATTAAAAAAAATTTCTTGCAATCTAATAACATTTTCTGTTTTTAATGACTATTTAATTCCCAGCAAGGTAATTAGTAACGCACAACAGACATTTGCTAATAATTTGAATTAACTGAATTATGAATGGTTTCTTTGTGTTTTCAATAATGTCTACAACAATAGTCATGAAATTCTAAGTTCTAATGCAGATTTAACATCGTGCCATTAAAATTTTCCACAATGAAACAATGCAGGCTTGAAAAGAATCTACACTTAGGGTAAAATGTAACTCAGAACTAATTGTGACCAAATATGAAAAGTGTATGAAATATGAGATGTGATATAACGCTAAACCAATAAATCCACTTGTCTAAAGAGAAAAGGAGCCGAAAAAACTAAAGTGGACCATGATCGATTTGCAGCACCATCAAATGAGGTGCTGAACAAAATCAATACGCAGAATTCAAATAACTGAGTGCATGGGACGCGGAAAATCAGAACACTGTCACTGGGACTTTGTATCACGGCCTTGACGACATTCTACAAAACAGATCAAGCCAAGCGTATTTGTTCCTGTAGTTATAACACTAATAAATATTAAGTTGCCGTCTGTACAGATAACAGACTGCTTGACCAAACTAAACAGGTTCTATGGAGATGTCACCCTTTTGTGCACGGGATCCTGACATCAGCAATATTATTATTGTGACAATGAACTCTGCGCTGCCACGCTTTGCATATGAATGAAACTTTAGTATCAATGAACTTGTGACCAAAACTGTTATCAGTTTAAACAGCGGGTCATCTCAGTTAGGGGTTGGAGCAAAGGGTGGACACAGAAAAGCCCATCTCTTTTAATTATCTGATAATGATCAATAAAACACTAACATCAATAACCTAGATGCAAGATGGCTGGGTGTAGGAGGCTAGCTGCTGTAGCACCAGCAAAGATCTCTGCAGTGTTTCACGAACACTGTGCAATATCAACTGCTCATCAAAATCAACATTGCTGCAGCAGGCACGATCTGCAGGCATCGGTGTACTTAAAACAGTTGAATGTGTTCTGATTGTGGAGTGCTTTATGTTAAATATTTCTAAAAAAAAATTGATTTTCTTTATTTTTTTAATTTGGTTTTTGTAAAAAAAAAGAAACTCCCCCAAAAACCACAAAATATTTCTTTTTCTTTCTTTTCTGGGTGGGGGTAAAAAAATAAATTATTTTAATAATACCCCCCAAAAAACAAACAAACCCCAAACAAACAATAGCATTCAGTGTTTTTAGTGTAAGTTTTATAACCTATCTTTAAGATAGATGCCAAGTTTAACCCCTAGTTATAAAAATGCCAAGTTTTCAATCTGTGTGTGAAAAATACCTCCTTTAATATATCTCTTCTCATACAAAAGAATTGTGCACAATGCCATTGAATGGGTAGGCAATTAAGTAGGAATGCCCAAAATCAATATCTCCGACTGAAAACAGTGTTGGTGTCATACTAACCTGCTGACAGCTATACAAATGATTACTTTAATACCAATCAGGCTTATTGTGATATATTCAGAGTTGTAGACTACTTATGACCGCTGATTAACACATGATTCTAAATTTAACGGCAATGTCAGCAGTATGATCTCAGCCTGTAATGCTGAACTAGGAACCTCTATCAAAATATACAAAATCTATAACTCTACACTCTATAACCTAGTCATAATCTAGGGCCCATTTCACAAAACATCGTCAGTTTACATCTGCGACTAGTAGTTGTACCGGTCATACCGGTCATACGTGTTTAGCATCTATTTCATACAGACAATTACATCACTGAGGAAGATGGTGAATTTTAAGGACAAAAGAAAATTAAATAAGTTCTACTGTTAATAGTAACGAATTGTAGTTTAGTTTGTAGTTTACGTGCAAGACTAGGCTTATGATGTTTTGTGAAATTAAGCCCAGTATATGAGCTACATGTAGCCATCATGATGAATTTTACTTGTAGAATGCAGTTGAAAACTGCATGTTCGGACATCTAGGTTCCCTAATTTTTTGGAAGGAATACCCCTAAAAACCTGTCAGTCACTCACTATGGTTCAGCTCCCCTACCTCTCTGCCCAATGTTGACTTGCTTCCGAATGCTTGAAGTAATCCTTACCCTACCATGGAGACAATACTTCAAAATACTAAGTAACCGGTACTCGGTTCAAATGATTTTCACCTTGGAAATTGATTGTTTCGTTACACAAAATATAATTAGCATAGCAAAGTTCTGATGATCCTAAAATTTATTAAATACTTTTAATTTTAATGGTTTACCACATAACAGATTGGCAGTTCATGTGATTTAATTGTGTAACCGACACATGAATGATAATTTGCATGAAATATTGTACCCTGCTATCAAACTGTAATGTTAATACTCTAGCCATGCAATTTATTTATTCAAATAACATACATACAGCTGGCAGGCTGGTTTACAATTATCACACTTTTTAAAAATTAGTTTCCAGAATAATATCATGTGGTTTGTATTGTCTGCATTTAGTTTGCAAATTTTGTTTAACCAATTTCATTACTTGCTATTTTTCTCTCTAAATTTTAATACCTTTACAATTTACAGAAATAAAATCTTTAAACTGGCAATAGATGCCACACACCTCCAGCAATAAATCAGCATTATAATAAAATCATACAGCACATGTGCAGCGCTTGAATTCACTACCTCATGAATCAAGTTCAGCAAAATATTGGTCATTAATAACAATTTCCCATGATAATTGAGTTGATGTATTCAAAATGCCATTAGCAATATCACAAAACAACTCATCGATATTTGTCAGTGATTTCTAATGTATGTGAAACAAAACAAAATACAGCTTTGGCTGACAACCTTGCAAAAAAATATAATTAAATGAAAATTTAAATGTGCTTTCAGGCAATTGTTTGAAAATATAATTTGGCAGAGATACATTAAGTTTGTGGGGTTTTTGGGGTTGTTGTTTTTTTAAATATGAGTACTGTACTTTCATCTTTAAAAATTGGGATATAATTTTTTTGGGAGCTTTTTCGAAGTTGTGCACAAAATATTTATATAGAAACAATAAAAACAGAATTGAGTATTAGAAATAAAAAAAGAATGGTGGTTATAAACCAGCTGATTAGATTATCAAATTACACTGTGAGAAAAAAAAAGAAGAGAAAAATATCAACAGGAGTAGATAACCTATTTATTTATAGACACATTTCTGGGTCATACACGTAAACAACATGCACACTTAGTGATAAAACCTGGAGCATTAGCCCACCCAAATGGCAATAACAAGACTGTCAACAAAGCTAATGCATGGATGTAAGCGTTGTCGTTCTTGTGCACTTAAAATCAGGTTACTTTAACTGGACAGAGAATTGAAGATTTTTGGTGAAGAAATAAAGCTACCTTCCTTAAGTTAATCTCTGAATTCCATTCAGGAAATAAAGCCCAGCTCTGTGTAGTTAATGTCCTATTAGCAGGTCACTTAGAAGGATTTTTTATTGACCAATTATTGATCACCATTTGTTCAGGCCAGTTTTATTAAAAGATCGCAGAAGTCATAAAAGATTTTAAAGGCTCTTGGATAATCTATTGATAATCATTGTGTTTTTTAGAAAATGTAACTGAAAAGGAAAATCCTTTTACAGTTTTTAAGTGGAAATGAAGGTTACACAAATTTTCTTTAAAAATCTGCATTGTGTACACACAAAAGCCTTTAAAACTTGTATGTGTATTTTACAAATTAGATTATTAATTTCCTAACATTACATTTCAACAGTTAAATGAAAAGTTTAGCAAAAAAGAACCATTTTGAAACCCAATATAAAATTTAGTTGTATCTATTACTTTGTTACAAATTTGTGACATGTTTAGATGTTCTTAAACAAAAAACAAAAATTAAAATAATAATAAATGACCAGTAAATAAAATATTCTCGAAAAATTGATGTACTAGCTGTACGATGAAAAATTTAACACTGACTTTTTCAGCTGACTATAATTTAAATTATATTTTTGTAAATTATCTCATGTACCTTGAAAAGTCAACATTTACAGGTATTGTTTAAGTCTCCAGCATACAAAATATATGTTTTGTTTAATAAATACTGTATATGTACATGTGTGTGCCGACTCCAGTTTACAACACACATCTGTCGAAGCCACTAATTTGCTATCATTCATTAATGAAGGGATCAAGAGTGACTGATGCACCTTGTACATAAAGAATGAATTGCCAGTATTGTTTACAAAAATCAATACACCTCCAGCTAGTATGGTGTGAACTATACATACTACAATTAGATCCTTCATTACCCATACTGAACATGTACATCACAATACGTCAACTTTCCTGATAGTTTTGTTTTTTTAACATATATTCATATGCTTTTAGTCTAGATTTTAAAACTCTGAACACTAAACATAATTACAGGTACATTTAAATGAATATATGAAACTACACCTAATATTTGATCGCAGTTTATATTAAGCTATAAACATTAACATACCAAGAGCTCTATAAAATGAATAATAATAAAGTTTTATTTAGGGTTTTCGCAAGAGGGTAAAATGGGTATGGTGCCATACCTAAATGTTTTTTTTTTTTTTTTTTTTTAAATTTTAAGTTGATCTTTTGACAAAATTAATGATTCTTATGATTTTCTTAACTCTAACTCTAAACTTAACCCATTTTCTTTCTGGATGAGCCCCCCCCCCCCCCCCCCCATACCCCCTATCGACTGTGGTTGTATTCAGCATACACATTGTAAACATTCCATTTCATAGTGCCATACCCAAACACGTCTTTCTGGCAGAAACATTGTTGGTGAAGAGTGTAATTGTCTCACTACACTCAACACTACTATGTATATGGCCATTTTTATCAAGCTTATCTAAAAAATCAAATATCTTATATGCTTAATTGTCAGATGAAAAAAAAGAAAAAAATGCTTCTGTGTATATATAAAACATTCCAAAATTGACACCATCTACCTTACTTATGTTATTTCATTCTGGAAGTCATACCAATTCTTTCAATTCTAAGTTAAAAAAAAGAAGAAAAGATGTTCAGAAAAAAATGAGCATGCAAATAGCTTTATAGTGCTCATGAATTAATGATTAGCCAGAGACAGGCGATTGTGGCAACCTGTCAAATTCATTATTCACCAGTCTTCTCCATACTATACACAGAGGTGATGTACTGGGCTGAAAATTAACCTTGGCAACACACCAGTGTATCTCAGACATATATATCACTGCAGACTATTCTCAAAATTACACAAACATACAAGTTCATAAAACACTCTACGTGACAACACTTTTCCACACGACTTGGCCAGGGTGTATTGGCAATCTTTTGTTACACCGGTCCTACTTTGTCTAGGGTCTGTCT
This sequence comes from Gigantopelta aegis, assembly GCF_016097555.1. Classification (NCBI taxonomy): domain Eukaryota; kingdom Metazoa; phylum Mollusca; class Gastropoda; order Neomphalida; family Peltospiridae; genus Gigantopelta; species Gigantopelta aegis. The sequence goes on from NC_054704.1 coordinate 25,811,723, forward strand.
AGGACAACACTGCACCCATTCCTTATGCTACTATCAAGAAATGTTTGTAATAACTCATAGACCGGACCTGTCATGGACTATTTGAAAAAAAAAATCAAAAGGATTAGCTATGCATGTGGGGGGTATCCCATGGTGTAATATGAATACACAGAATGGGGAATACACAATGGTAGTGAAGAAATGTGAAGCATGCAGTCCTAAAATCTGTTGAATCATGTATATACTATTATATAGTATTAAATTATTTAAATATTATTCTTCAAAGTTACTAAATCTTTTGTAACTGTCAAAATGTGTAAGTATGTAGAGGTAAGAAAAGATATTTCAGTATACATTAAGCAGCAGCCCAGCTGCTCTGTATTTATAAGTACTAAGGGTATTTATTGTTTTAATTCAGCACCTGACTAACTTAGATGTCTGAAATACCTTCAGAAATACTAAATAAAATTTTAACAAGCTTGTATGTATTATATAAACATTATTTGATTCTGTTTTTGTTTGGGGAGTTTCAACACATTTTAATCACATTAATTATATTCAATAATTTAAAATTTTACCAATTAACTTTAAAAAAGCCCCACAAGAATTCCATGGGATTAAATGTCTCGCCTACCATAAACATATTCAGTGTTGCTGATAGTTGCATTCATAAGGGCTTCTAGATTATGGTAGCCCCACTCCCATGGCTAGTGATATCCAATGTTGCTGATAGTTGCATTCATAAGGGCTTCTAGATTATGGTAGCCCCACTCCCATGGCTAGTGATATTCAGTGTTGCTGATAGTTGTATTCAAAAGGGCTTCTAGATTATGGTAGCCACACTCCCATGGCTAGTGATATCCAATGTTGTGCTAGTAAATAACTACTTTTGCCATGTCCGACGGTTAGTGAATTTTTTTTTGTCAAATGTTGCAATTAAGTCTATTTTGTAAATATGAATATCCAAGTACCTATCTTAAGTTTTGTTTCTTGAATACACTGCTGCTTTCGCTTTTCGTTAATTTTGGCAAAATTAACGAAAAGCAAAAGCAGCTGTATATTCAAGAAACAAAACTTAAGTTAGGTACTTGATTACCAAAATTTTTGGTGACAGAGGAAAACAGTACATCTTGTATTCACCGTCGATTTTGTGGTTTTAAAAAATGGTGCGCATTATATTGTGGTTCATGTTTTTTTTCTTGGAATAAACATTCAAAGTGGGGTGCACATAATACATGGGAAAATACGGTAAGACAAATAGTTTGTGAGAAATGGAATTATGAAACTTTATTGTTGAGATAAATGCAAAAAGTTATGCATTCACTGCATTCAGAAAAGTGATATATGTATTTAAATGTTTTTGCTTTGTAAAGGTGAAACAAAAAACAAGCTACATGTATATGAACAAAAACTTAATAAAATATTTATTACTATATTCCTCAGCTTAATTATCCTAATATTTCTTTACAACTAATATGCAATATAGCACTTACATTCAGAGATTCTTTCACAAATCAAGGCACGATCATTACCATGGCGACCAGAATAAAAAAAAGATAGTAACGTAGTGTAAAGCATAATATGGTTTTAAATTGCTTGAAGTCATTATTTAACACAATGTTATTGGAACTCACGACCCTTTCTTAGCAAATTAATGACATCATTAAGATTTATAAATATCCCAAATTGCCAGCAAAACAAAATGATAGTGGATGAGGAAACTGTAATGGATTCAAATTCTTACTCTAACTGGAGACAACAGACAATCCAAATATGGCATCAAAGTCAATCTGGTGAAGAGAATTTGTGCTATCTAATTCTGTCTTCATTATATTTAGGGTCTGTACCAAAGACTTGTATAAACAGTACGGAGTGTGGGTGCACCAGATAATGTTTTCTCTTTACAACTAGACATGAGATTCAACTATCCAACCAAAATGGAGAACATGCATGCAATGAAAGTTAGTTTGTTTTGTTTAATGACACCACTAGAGCACATTGATTTATTAATCATTGGCTACTGGATGTAAAGCATTTGGTAATTTTTACATATATAGAGTAATATATGAAACCTGTTACATTTTTCCATTAGTAGCAAGGTATCTTTTATATGCACCATCCCAGAGACAGGATTATCACAGGCTTCTATAAACCAGTCATGGTGCACTGGCTAGATCGAGAAATAGCACTGGACACTACATTGGCTACTTCTTTCAATTGGCAATGTCAGGCTTTTAATATTGGAAAACTGGTTGGAATTAGAAATAACCCAGTGGGCCCACTTAAGGAATTGATTATTTGACCCAGTGACCGTTTACATAACAGGTCAAGGCTTTATACCACTGACCCACATGTTTCATCAATGTCAATGACAGACTCACATTCTGCTAGTAAAGCAATTCTAATACATAAATATTTTTATTGGTTTCAATTTTTTTGCAAAACAAAATATTAATTACCCCCAAATAATTATTTTAATACTTGGTAAATCGTTTTTTTATAGGGTTTTATTCCATGAAAGGACCTTTTTGTCTGAATTAAAAAGACTATAACAAACAAAAATGTATGTAAGAACATTTAAAAAAACTGCTCCATACAGACTGGAATGATGAACATGTCGTTTTTAGTTGGCCTTAAAGCTGTAAATTGCTTGTCACAAACTACTATCTTAGCACGAAGGTATCATTATGCACAACCACAAAGCAACCTTTCACGTTAACATTTTTTCTTTTCTTTATTTTTACTCTGTGACATTTTAAGTACATGAAATAACATTTGTTTTGTGCATTTAACACCTTAGAAAAGCAATTAACATTTAGGTGGAGGAGGAGACAGGTAAAAAGATTTTCAAAATCAGACACAGGTAACGCTTGCATATTATTTAGACACTGAGCCCTACTTGTTATTTTCTGAAAGGAAAGGAATGCTTATTTAACAACACCCCAGTACATTTGTAGTCAACAGCTCTAGAGGTATCTAACATATGGCAATTGTGACAGTTGACCTAGACAGGTAAGAAAACCCAGTCACCATATTAATGGTGACTAGCAAAAAAAGGCTCTTTTATTTGCACTTTTTCATAACGGCTCTAATGTCAATGGACCGGCCTCGGTGGCGTGGTGGTAGGCCATCGGTCTACAGGCTGGTAGCTACTGGGTTCGGATCCCAGTCGAGGCATGGGATTTTTAATCCAGATACCGACTCCAAATCCTGAGTGAGTGCTCCGCAAGGCTCAATAGGTAGGTGTAAACCACTTGCACCGACCAGTGATCCATAACTGGTTCAACAAAGGCCATGGTTTGTGCTATCCTGCCTGTGGGAAGTGCAAATAAAAGATCCCTTGCTGCTAATCGGAAGAGTAGCCATGTAGTGGCGACAGCGGGTTTCTTCTCAAAATCTGTGTGGTCCTTAACCATATGTCTGACGCCATATAACCGTAAATAAAATGTGTTGAGTTGTTTCGTTAAATAAAACATTTCTTTCTTTCTAATGTCAATGGACAAAAAAAAAATCAGAAGTCTTTGGATGACCTTAAAAAATAAGAGGTTCCTACAAGGATTTCTTCAAAGAACACAAACAGCAACAGTTTCGAGTAGCTTTAAAATCTGTAACAGTGTTCGAGATTAAACATTTTGGCCAGTATCCCAGTTGGATACTAACATTTCAAAATCTGGTATCCCACCTGAGAATTTAGTATTATATGACATCCTGGTGGGATACTGGGTTCTTGAAGTCTGGTATCCAAAATTAAATTCTGGTATCCCCGGGTTATCGGGATACCGTTAATCTCGAACACTGTGTAAATATGGAAAAATCAGGAGGATTTTCATTTGTATATTCATCTGTCACTTATGAAAGAATGTTTAAAAAAAAAAACTTGCCAATGACTTAGGTTTACAACGTCTATTCACTTGGGACAGATAATTCATAATTCCTTGTGGCTCCTTATAGTTATTCTCCAACTCTTCCCTAGACAGGATAGCACATACCATGGCCCTAAAACATTAGTCAAGGAGAACTGGCTACAATGGGAACTAATAAAACCTACTCTGCTGACAAGGATTGATCCTATGAACCATCACACAATGATCCAAGTGGTCTATTTACCACTGTGTGTGATGCGGCATACACCGATGAAGGCAAGTCTCAGGCATGGAGATGTTTGGGTTTATAATGTAATAAAAGATGTCAGTTTAGAGGTGTTGGCTGAAACATCCATCTTGTAGCTACAGTAAAATTACTACAGATGCCAGACAGCATGAAAGCGGTGTTACATTAGAAATGAGTGGTAATTAGAAAGTGGTGTTGACAGTGTTATATGGTAAATCTGAAGCATATATGAATCAACAATTACAATCTTTTTCTCTTCTTATCAGTGTACCACGACTGGTATATCAAATGTTGTGGTATGTGCTATCCTGTCCATGAGATGGTACATCCTTTGATACTAAGGAAACAATGTAGAGGGTTTCATCTCTAAGACAATCATATGTCAAAATTACCAAATGTTTGACATCCTATAGCTGATGATTACTAAATCAATGTGCTCTTGTGGTGGTGTTAAACAAAACAAACTTTAACTTTTTTCTTCTTAACCAAAATTAAAACAGAAATATTTTTTTATTTAGCCTTTTGGGTAAAATATCGGCCTGGTATACCCAACCTTCAATAAATTATTAAAATATACAAATTTAGTGTTTAGCCCCATATAACATTACTTTTTTTTTTAAAAGGAAAAATAAAAAGCTGTAAATTATACCTCATGTACCTACACTACTTTCTTTTAATTTCATAAATCAAACAGTGGGTGTGGGTAAGTGGTTAGCAGACATCTTTAAGAGTGCATGAACCTATGTATGACCTTTTCACAAGTCACTCTGTCATTGAGTTACATTTTGCTTCCTCAGTTTTTCGCCAAAAAGCTGAATTGATGAGAAGAATCTCACGCAAGACCAATTTTAATTGTACAAAGAACTTGCAATTTTGAAAAAAAATGTTAGAAGAATTTGTCCATGGGTTACTGGGCATTATTATCCTGGGGCATGGTCTGACATTATCTGTGACAGATTTACACAGGTCAGAAGAATTATAATAGCATGTTATTTTCCCTCTGCCTTTGTCAGCGGACAAAGAAGCCATAGAAATGTTTACTCTTTTTTTTTCTTCTTCTTCTTCTTCTTTTCTTATGACAAAGAACTTTGACTTCTTTTTTTTTTTCAGCAAAAAACCAATAACTTTATTTATAAATCTTTATATTTTATTTAGAAATCAGGAGTAAAAGTAGACATTGATAATTTCTTAGTTACTAGTATGAAATCTGTTTTGTTTGTGGTGGACTAATTTTTATATAGCTCATAGACTAGTGTAGTCAATGAATTTAACAACACAAAGAAAATATAATACATGAATAAATATATACTACAAATTTAGATATTACCTTTTCGATCCATGAACTTAAATTATATTCAACAAAATGTGAGGTTTTGGTATTGTGTTGGGGGTTTTTAACAGCACCACAAAAAGATCACAAAAGTAAATGATTTTACTTAATAGAAATTGGGAATGTTTTATTAAATTAGAGCCTACATTACATACCTGGACAGAAGACTTCTCTTTAAAGAGCTGGATGGGGCAGACACTATCTTATTAATATTAGTATAAAATTCTGTTCTAAATAAGTCAAATGTACAAAATAAAGAGCTGTAAACAAATTGGCCACATGTACAAAGCTTGTTTTTGTCTTGTGTGTTGTGTACATGTAGTTTTATATTTAAATGCTTAAACACCTGTGTTTATGAAAACCTGTCTGGTTGCAAATTCGGCCTAGCTATAGGACTGATTATATGTCCGTGCATACACTGATGATGAGCTAGCACACAACCTAGTTCAGTGTAAATATCACACAACTATCCAAATGCAGCTGTCCATTCACATATGTATGAAGGGCTTTGTGCCACAGTCATTACAATAATCATATATATTGGGACAGAAATTATTTTAATGTGTATCCTAGGACACGGTAATTACAATTTACGTCTCATCAAATATATGAATGCAGCCTAAAATATCAAATGAACTGTACTGTATTCTACTGTACTGTATCATACCATACCGTACCATACTGTACCGCACAGTATAATTCAATACAGTATTGTACTGGTGTGGACTGGACTAGGCTGAACTGTACTGTATCATATCATACCATACCGTACCATACTGTACTGCACAGTATAATTTAATACAGTATTGTACTGGTGTGGACTGGACTAGGCTGAACTGTACTGTATCATATCATACCATACCGTACCATACTGTACCGCACAGTATAATTCAATACAGTATTGAACTGGTGTGGACTGGACTAGGCTGAACAGTACTGTATCATACCATACCGTACCATACTATACCGCACAGTATAATTCAATACAGTATTGAACTGGTGTGGACTGGACTAGGCTGAACTGTACTGTATCATACCATACCGTACCATACTGTACCGCACAGTATAATTCAATACAGTATTGAACTGGTGTGGACTGGACTAGGCTGAACTGTACTGTATTCTACTGTACTGTGTCATACCATACCGTACCATACTGTACCGCACAGTATAATTCAATACAGTATTAAACTGGTGTGGACTGGACTAGGCTGAACTGTACTGTATTCTACTGTACTGTGTCATACCATACCGTACCATACTGTACTGCACAGTATAATTCAATACAGTATTGAACTGGTGTGGACTGGACTAGGCTGAACAGTACTTAATTATAAATAAACAACAAAATGATTCCTTTTAGTAAATTTGTTTTTAATTATAGAGATATAACATTTGATATATGGTCAGTGGTTAAATGGTAATTTTGACTCAATGTCAGACAATCACCTGCAGGACAACTCATAACGAGCCGGTACTGGTGAAATTCTCACATTCATACAAGTGCACACAAACATTAAATACTGGCTATATTTACACATGGACAGCAAACACACAAATTGGCCACCAGAGCCTTTTGGGTCTCAATTTTCCCAGGTGATCTTGCTTTCATACTTTTTCTTTTGTCCGAGTACTTAAAGCTTGACCTGCTAATAGATGGTCAAAACAGAGACCCCTATCTATATTTAAATAGGATATAATTGATTTTAAACCAAATGCACTATGTACAGTAATTTTGTTCAATATCTTTCTAAATGATCAATTTATTTTTAAGATTACAATGACAGTAATGCTTACATACATGTACAGCATTTTGTTATTACAATTATGTTTATGTTAAGGGTTACTGGACTAAAAAAAAAACTTAAGTCACATGCATTAACCAAAAATGTCGAACTAATAATATTCACCATGGACAAATTATAGTAAACCATTTTTTTTTAGTATTAAAAGGACAAAGGTTTCCTGTTCAAAATGACCAGTTAGTTGTCAATGTATAATTTTTATGTTAATTTGGAGCATTCTACATGGACCAAATTATCAAGATTTTCTTTGTTATTGCATGCACATAAGCTTGTATAGAAATGAATGTGTTGTCAAATGACCATGCATAATCATTTTATTAACATGATTTCATAAAATATTTTTTGCACAAAACATTTGGCCAATTTTTTTTTTTACCCTGGAGATCACAGTGGAAAAATGTTGTACTGAAAGGTTGGGAAAAAGTTATAAAAATACAAAAATAAAATTGTTCTTACCTGCTGTCCATACTGAGTTGACTAGAGCCACCAACAGCAAAGGCAGGCTCCGTGAAAACAGCCTCATAATGCTGTTATTACGACATTCCAACTCTTACCTGTTGAAAAACATGGAAATACCTCATTAAAAAACCCTGAAAATTCCAATGGCAGCAAAAGTAGACACGAATCCCCCAAATGTGCCCTGCAGAAAGGAGTGACACAGAAGAAAAGCAGCTTGGTGGTGTTAGTAGAGCCCAGGGGTTCTCCTGTGGTGTTAGTAATAGTATCCAACATTTAAGGAAATATATTCCAGCTTTTCAAAACCACCTGGTCAAAAAACACAGCTCCTGCCACATCCAAAGGTGCCCAAGAATCAATTTTTGTATGGTAGGATGTCCTTCAGGTCACAAATAATCCATGTTGCATGTGACTATTGTGTGCAGAATAGTTCCGACTTAGTATGGTGACATGCTCATGAAAGACACACACATACACACACACACTACTTAGCCATGCCCCTAGTGCAATGGACCTTCATTATCCATTACCCGTGTGACTTGAAGCACAGTAATGGTCCTCGAATCTAGCCAATCAGAGATACTGTTACAAATATTATCAGCAATCGGTTGCCTGTTGTCCCATTGTCAATGAACAAGCACATGGCTACTGTACACAGTTCACCACAAGCAACTGTTATGCAAACTGAAAGAAAACTAGAAATTGTGTTTGTGCAGAGAACAAGGGAGGCAAAGACAAACGTTGAAAATAAATCACTTACTATAAAGGCAGTCGTGTTACTAATAGCTGAAGTTAGTATTCTGCCTGCATCAGGTTTTATATAATATATACATGTACATGTGTGTGTTTCACAGCCTGTGAGACCAATGACCGTGTTTACAGTATAAACAGTGGCTGCATACCTATCTGCACACCTGGTCTACCTGGCCAACTGCTTTTGTCACCCTGTCAACCCTCTGTTCCCTCATTAGGATGCCCAGTCTTTTGATTAGGGTTATTCTAAACAGGTTAAGAGGGGTGATCATGGCTGTTATAGGAGGCCCCACTGATGCTTGTGACAACAGTTCTGACAAAGGTGTTGGGGTCAACAGAAGCTACACAGATAACGACACATAACTCATCTCTTTTGGATGGAAACTAACAGATTATGTAACTGAGACTCTTTTTTTTTGTTTATTGTGAGGAATGTATACACAAGTTCTTTGGACTTTAAGATTATATGCTGCATACATTAAAATGTCAATGACCCTTTAATCATCACAAAACAATTATTTCAAAGGCTGTACAGTACTTTTATATAAGCTAGTATACAAAGCATAATAGATTGAATATTTCACATTAAATATAAGCTTCTAATTAACACATAACGATGACTATGATATTTTTTATTAATAATATATCAATTATTTATAAAAAAAATAAAAAATAAAAATAAAATAATAAAAGCTTATACAATTTGTTTTTTTTTACACTAAATAATAAAACACATACATGCACATATATGATAATGCTGAAGGATGACACAGAATCAATCATATTCAGGTTTGTTAGAATAATCTGGCAACTGTCAACTTACATCAGCTGCCAGATATAGAATTTACACATTAGACAACAGGTTAATTACACGGTTTAAAAATACAGTGCTTAACATAGCTGCCTATTTTTAATAAACATAATCTACTTTAAAACAAAGTATAAAGCACACTATAGAATAACTTTTAATGCTATATTAAAGGAGCAGACCCTAGTTTTAAGCTAAGTTTAGTTAATTTACAAACCTGTCATTTGGTTAAAGTTACAATAGAGTGAAAAAAAGAGTCTGTGACGTTAAAACAGGAAATATCCTTAAAAATAGACAAACTCAAATCAATAAACTGCTACTTCTCAGATGCAAGTGCGTTTAAAAAAAAAAAAAAAAAATGCAATTTTTTTTAATACAAACACCAGGATGACCAGAAACATTTTGGTTCTACGGAAATGGATAATGTAAAGAATAAAATATAAGTAATGTTTGATTTCAGTGATCATAAACGGCTCTAATAGTGAAAAATATACTGTAGTGTTTAAAACGTTGGGTCTGTCCCTTTAAAGTTTATTTTCTGTCAGTTGACCATTATACTTTATAATCCATCCATCCATCCATCCATCCATCCACCCACCCACCCATCCACCCACCCTTCCTTCCTTCCATCCATCCACCCATCCACCCACCCACCCTCCCTTCCTTCCATCCATCCATCCATCCACCCACCCACCCACCCACCCTTCCATCCATCCACCATCCACCCACCCACCCCCACCCACCCACCCTTCCTTCCATCCATCCCATCCATCCATCCATCCATCCACCCACCCACCCACCCTTCCATCCATCCATCCATCCATCCATCCATCCATCATTTGAACAACAATTAATATTCATGAAGTAATACCCAATAGTTGTTGATTATTTTAAAACTTTTTTGTTGGAAGTTGTTTGTTTACTCATAGTTTATTTTATATACTCATGGAAAAAAGTTCCTGTGCATGTACTGCACAAGGTACATGAAATATATTTAACGGTACTGAACTAAAAACCAAATAGTTTTCCAGAAATTATTTACTGGCTATTCTTAAACATGAGATTTGCACAATTATGGAATATCAACACAAGACAGAAGGACCTTTTTTCCATGAGTATGATATATAAAATAATTTTGAAGCAAACAGAACTAAACTATCTAGAAAAGACAGTTAAAACATAAAAAAAAGAAAGATTCAAGTTGTAATTATTACCCTGGCCTTTCATCAGCCTTTCAAATGAAACATCACACAACCAGAAGATCTGATTAGTATGAATATACAAGGCTGAATGGGATGTCATGTCTCTGAGAATTGAAAATGCGCATACGACATTCAGGGGCCACTCGCCAAATTCGCCAATTGCAAATTTTAGGAACAATTGGCAAATTTTATTTTAATTTGGCAAAAACAATTCAAGTAATAATTGGTGCTTTGTTGGAAAATAACTGGGTTTTGCATTTTTTAAGATAATTCGGCAAAATGTTCGTAAATTCAATGTGCGGGTTATACTTGTGCAAGCGACACGGAAACGAAACTATCGCCATGGTAAATTTTCAGAGGCTTGGATGTACATATATTCAGTGAAAAATCCGGTGCTTGCCTCAGATGTGACAGGTTGCAAGATTAATTGTCCTCGATATTCAGGTTTTTCCTGTCCAAATCATACACAGGGTTCATAGTCTTAAATACCAAATAAATTCAAAGACTTGCAAAGACTTTTACCTACCATTTTCAAAGACTTTTACACAGCAGTCAAAGACAACAGAATGCGATCAAAATACCAAATCAGTTCGTTTACGTTGCTGTCCATGGCAAGATTTTTTTTTTTTTTTTTAATTTTTTAATTTTTAAATCCATCATGACAGGTTAAACCCTGTAAATAAAAGTATTGTGTTATGACGTTGCTATGCCAGCAGAAGGAAGGTCAGAATATTGATATTGATTGTAAATGAACAATAAAATAAAAGAATAAACACAATACGAGAATTTAAAGACTTTTATTACAATTTAAATACTTTCAAAGACCTAAAAATTATTTTTTTCAACTTCGAAGACTTTCAAGGAATTTAAAGACCATTACAAACCCTGATACAGTACCGGTATCTGACTAATAGAACAACGACCATTACAAACCCTGATACAATAGAACGACCATTACAAACCCTGATACAGTACCGGTATCTGACTAATAGAACAACGACCATTACAAACCCTGATACAGTACCGGTATCGGACTAATAGAACAACGACCATTACAAACCCTGATACAGTACCGGTATCGGACTAATAGAACAACGACCATTACAAACCCTGATACAGTACCGGTATCGGACTAATAGAACAACGACCATTACAAACCCTGATACAGTACCGGTATCGGACTAATAGAACAACGACCATTACAAACCCTGATACAGTACCGGTATCGGACTAATAGAACAACGACCATTACAAACCCTGATACAGTACCGGTATCTGACTAATAGAACAAAACTGAATTTAAAGACCATTACAAACCCTGATACAGTACCGGTATCTGACTAATAGAACAAAACTGAATTTAAAGACCATTACAAACCCTGATACAGTACCGGTATCTGACTAATAGAACAACGACCATTACAAACCCTGATACAGTACCAGTATCTGACTAATAGAACAACGACCATTACAAACCCTGATACAATAGAACAACGACCATTGATTAACTGTTACATGTTTGTTTGTTTTGTTTAATGACACCACTACAACACAATGATTTATTAATCATCATTTGTCAATTTTGACATGTAGTCTTAAGAGAGGAAACCTGCTACATTTCTCCATTAGTAGCAAGGAGTCTTTTATATGCACCATCCCTCAGCCTTTGATATACCAGTCATGCAGTGGTGCATTTGCTACAACAAGAAATAGCCCAGTGGGCCACCAACAAGGATCGATCAGAGACCGATCGTGCATCAGGCGAGAACGTTTTATCACTGGCAATGTCTCATCTATAGGGAAAGTGCAGACAGAAGATCCCTTGCTGCTTTTCTGAAGGAGTAGCCTGAATGGTAGCAGCAAGTTTGTTTTATCTCAAATAAGTAACGAAACAAGCATTTTGAGATTACTGCTACCGGGCCAAAAAAAAATTCAATTCTAGATCAAGGGCCATAACTCTGTGAAAAATGGGCGAATTGTATGAAAATTAAACCAGATCTGTAACAGTATTTCATAAAGCAATTTATCATCCATTAAGGGCTTTTGTAGGAGATATCGCTGGTACTATAATTTGCGATATCTCCGCTTCTTATAATCTTGATTGTTCAAAGTTTCATCACAAGACAATGTTTTATTACGTCACTCACTGTTTGTTTCAGCGCTAAACCTACCATTAGTGACGTCACGCCACTGCCGTTCTGCTAGTTAACGAGTCTACCGCTAACATTCAACCCACATTACTGACATTGTTTACAACTGTCGCAAATGAAAAGAATGATAATGGATGATAAAAAAAGAAGTATACCCCCCCCCCCGTCTTGTGATATCATAATTTATCAGCACTCGTTGATAAAAGTATAAAAGTATAAAATCCTCAACAAGCCTCAGATTTCATACTTTTATCAACTTGTGCTGATAAATTATGATATCATAAGACACTCGGGGAGTATCCTCTCCCCCCCCCCCCCCCCCCCGATCTACAAGGTATTATGGGAAATCTGTACTAAATGTATATAAAGAGTTCAGATGCAAAAAACAATAAATCCATCTTAGTAATTTTCTGCAAAAGTTTTTTTGTTATGCTTTCTATATGAAACATATCAAGTCCACAATGGGCGATCTTAAGTTGAAATAAGTAAAGTAAATAAAGGACAGAATTAAAAAACAAAAAACCAAGTTTTAGAATCAGAAGAACTTAATGCCTTTTAATGGAGTAATGATAGTAGAAGTCAATTTTTAGATAAAATGGTGTTTATCATTCTTTGCACAAGAACTCTTCATATATATATACAGGGGCCAAATATAGGACAGACCTATTTGGAATTTTATATTCCAATCAGTACTCCACAAATGACATAATAAAGCCCATAGGTTGGTATTATCCTCCCTGTGGGAAGTGAATTCTATAAAAGACGCCTTGTTGCTAATCAATAGTAACAGTAGCCTTGTGACAGCAGCAGGTTTCGTCTTTCATTTTCTAGTCCAAATATTGCCATTTAAATATCAAATAGCTGTCATTTAAAAAAAATTGAGAAAGTATGCTGAGGTTCTATTCCTTTCCTTTCCAGAAACAGAATTTGATGCTTAACAATGCTGTAACATTTCAGCAGTAGCCACATTCCAAAAGTAGGTCACTGCATGATGTCACAGGATCTCAAACAGCAATAAAAATGATGTACTGAATGTTAGCAAACTGTGGTAGATGATCCATGTCACTGTTGATAGGAAAGTAAACTTCATGATCAGGAAAATCTATAGCAAATGTAAGCTCTATGGGATAATTAATTAGGCATACATGTGATACAGATGGATGGAATCAATATTTGTCTTCTGTATCACATCTTCAAGTGCATGATTATATTTAAAAAATAAAATAAATTTTTTAAAAAAGGAAGCAAAAAAGGGCAGATTTGACAACTGATTAACTTATCAGAGCTATGGCTATGGATTTTGAACTACCCTAACATTAATATTGTTTTGACCCCATGTTTTCCCCCATTAAATCATTCAATCATATACTTAATCTTACGGGTAATTAATGCAAAATCTGCACCGAATGTTATTCATTTTGTAGAATAAAATGTTGGTTCTGCATTAATTGTAGTTAATCAATGAAAATAGGTTTCTTCTGTAAAACATACAACAATATTATGTATAGTTTTTATAAAATGTGACAGTTAACTTGATCTGTGGCCTATAGTATTTAATTTTTTTTTTTTTTTATATGGACCATAATTAAATTATTGTTTTAACAAAATATGATTAGTATGGTGGTTATGTAGATGGTTGAATAAAATACTTTTAGGGACAAACCAACATAGGTCAACAGCCTGTGACAATATGCCTTTAACATTCCTTATTTGTAATCCCGATTAATTATAAAGGTGCTACAAACCAATAAAATGGCACATTTTGGGTAAAAAGAAATATATGTATGGATTAAGTCTGACATATGACAGGTCTGGTGGCAAATCGAATAGCATTGTATCACACTGCCATTTAGTCAGTTAATCTTAAAGTGCCTGATCAGACTCAGTGGTGCAATGGTTATGTCATCCAGATCAGACTCAGTGGTGCAATGGTTATGTCATCCAGATCAGACTCAGTGGTGCAATGGTTATGTCATCCAGATCAGACTCAGTGGTGCAATGGTTATGTCATCCAGATCAGACTCAGTGGTTCAATGGGTATGTCATCCAGTTTAAGGACCAGACTCAGTGGTCTAGTGGTTATAGGATCAGACCCAGTGGTGTAGTGGTTATAGGACCAGACTCAGTGGTGTAGTGGTTATAGGACTAGACTCAGTGGTGTAGTGGTTATGTCATCCAGTGTAAAGATCAGATTCAGTGGTGTAGTGGCTACATCATCCAGTTTAAGGACCAGACTCAGTGGTGTAGTGGTTATAGGACCAGACTCAGTGGTGCAGTGGTTATAGGACCAGACTCAGTGGTGCAATGGTTATAGGACCAGACTCAGTGGTGCAATGGTTATGTCATCCAGTTTAAGGACCACTCAGTGGTGCAGTGGTTATAGGACCAGACTCAGTGGTGCAGTGGTTATAGGACCAGACTCAGTGGTGCAGTGGTTATAGGACCAGACTCAGTGGTGTAATGGTTATGTTATCCAGTTTAAGGACCAGACTCAGTGGTGTAGTGGTTATAGGACCAGACTCAGTGGTGCAGTGGTTATAGGACCAGACTCAGTGGTGCAATGGTTATAGGACCAGACTCAGTGGTGCAATGGTTATGTCATCTAGTTTAAGGACCACTCAGTGGTGCAGTGGTTATAGGACCAGACTCAGTGGTGCAGTGGTTATAGGACCAGACTCAGTGGTGCAGTGGTTATAGGACCAGACTCAGTGGTGCAGTGGTTATAGGACCAGACTCAGTGGTGTAATGGTTATGTTATCCAGTTTAAGGACCAGACTCAGTGGTGCAGTGGTTATAGGACCAGACTCAGTGGTGTAGTGGTTATAGGACCAGACTCAGTGGTGTAGTACTTATAGGACCAGACTCAGTGGTGTAGTAGTTATAGGACCAGACTCAGTGGTGTAGTGGTTATAGGACCAGACTCAGTGGTGCAGTGGTTATAGGACCAGACTCAGTGGTGTAATGGTTATGTCATCCAGTTTAAAGGAAACATGACACGAGACCATATTATAGCTCATTTTAAAAGAAAAATGATATAAAAATAATATACAAATAACTTTATAACAATAAAATACGTGTAGTTAACTTAAAATGAAGAAATTACGCTAATCAGTATCAAAGTACGATTTATGCATATTTCTTCGTGAGCATTCGGAAAAAAAGGGAAGTGACGTCAGAGCCGCTGTACTCTTCCATTGTTGTTAACTGTTTATATATGGAGTAAGGGGCTTACGATCTTTTCAGTCCAACAGTGCCGTACTGCGCGGCCTTTGGGTGTAAAAATAAACAGTTTAAACGATCGGGATTGTCTTTTTATGGTTTTCCAAAGGATTGTATCCGAAGAAAGACGCGTGTATTTTATCGCAAAAGAAAAGATTGGACACCAACACCGCATAGTACTTTGGTGTCAGCCTATTTACAGCCCGGAGCCCGAACGTTACCCGGAGACAAAAACAGTACTCGGTTGCGAATGCCGAGGTGTACATTGTACATATTTGGCACAAAGATACACCTCAGCATGATGTATTTATATATGTTAAAAAAAAAAGGTAGAATGTTTTATTTATTTATTTTTTTGGAAAAAAAAGAAGATTTTTCATGTTAGGGCTGTAGGCCTACATAACAAAATCTGTATTCACCGTCCGAAGAAGGAAACGTCAACAAGTAATTAAATATGGCATATACAAACATGGGATTTGGCATGAGGATACATCTCAGTACGATGTATTTAAATATGTTTTTAAAAAATGTGTAGAAAACAATAATAATTTTAAATAATGTTTTTAATCTTCGGGCGGAATACGTCACAAAAACGTTCCTCATCGCCCGAAGCCCCAAAGCAACACGAAGTTCAATACAAAATAAACCACTACTGTCGGTGTCGAAATAACTATTATGTTTCATCCACGGGCTGACTTGAGAATCGGAGTGTTGTTTTAGTTAATTGGTCCTTTCTTTCCGTGGCCTGCACATGTGATTCCTGATTGGCAGGTGTATATTGCAGGGTATCGACCAGGTAAGTGATTACCACGGTCTAGACATACGTACAAAATACGTGCCAGTTTTTTTAAGATCACAGGGTATTGTGGCGTAACCTATCGCGACTATAGTACAATGTTAATGGACATTATCAGCCGCCCTGCTTCATTACTGTAAATAATGCTGTAAAACCCTTGATTAAGTAGACTTTCCCATCTAAAATTACAAAACTGACCAATTACGTAGTACCAAAGAAAAGAAAATTATCACTTGGGTATCGTGAGTGGTCGTTTTTACTCTAACGCACCCTACCAATAGGCCTAATAATATGCTACTTTTTTATGAGAGAAAAATACTATAACCCCATTTCGTTCTATTGATGCAAATAGAAATATATTTAGTTTAAAAGTTGATTATACTCTCAAGTCATTTATGTTGTTTTACAAGCCAGGTAATGAAAGTGAAGCGCCTTGTCGTAAATTAGAGCGTTTGTTTACACTGTGCATACAGATTTCATTATGTACAGCCCGAACATAAAAAATGCGATATTTTCTAAAAAAAAAAAACCCACCAAAAAATGTTTGTCCTACATTTATATTTTTTACATATTTAAATACATCATATCGAGGTGTATCTTTATGCTAAATATGAACAGTATACACCTCGGCATTAGCATCCGAGTTTTGGTTTTGTCTCCGGGTTACTTTCGGGCTCCGGGCTGTAAATTGGTCGACCGGTCTGGTCTGGCACCATCAGTTTCTCCACCCTCCGACTCGCTATCCGTTTTTTCACCAGTATCACTGTTGTAAGTAAATGTGTGTCTTTCTTCATTTACTAACAGCTCATATTGATACGGCAAAACGTTTTGCGAACGAACACTCATTGTTTTGGTAAGCTGTGCAAGTCTTAGATTCTTTATGAGTGGTACGGACTAATGCTTTTAAGTGTAAGGCTTCAGATCAAGCGACGCGTCTCTGACGTCACGGACCTCGTGATTGCCCTGCTCATTAAAGATCGGCAATTTCCGCTAAGAGCTCGTATCTGGGGTTCTTTTATGGAGATATTTTAAGTAATTAATTTTTTATAATTTTTTTTTTTAGGTGATTCAATTTATAATTAATTGTACATGGTTGGTTCCAAATATGGTTTACGTGACATGTTTCCTTTAAGGACCAGACTCAGTGGTGCAGTGGTTATAGGACCAGACTCAGTGGTGCAGTGGTTATGTCATCCAGTTTAAGGACCAGACTCAGTGGTGCAGTAGTTATGCCATCCAGTTTAAGGACCACTCAGTGGTGCAGTGGTTATAGGACCAGATTCAGTGGTGCAGTGGTTATGCCATCCAGTTTAAGGACCACTCAGTGGTGTAGTGGTTATAGGACCAGACTCAGTGGTGTAATGGTTATGCCATCCAGTTTAAGGACCACTCATTGGTGCAGTGGTTATAGGACCAGACTCAGTGGTGCAGTGATTATGCCATCCAGTTTAAGGACCACTCAGTGGTGCAGTGGTTATAGGACCAGACTCAGTGGTGCGGTGGTTATAGGACCAGACTTAGTGGTGTAATGGTTATGCCATCCAGTTTAAGGACCAGACTCAGTGGTGCAGTGGTTATGCCATCCAGTTTAAGGACCACTCAGTGGTGCAGTGGTTATGTGATCCAGTAAATAAGGACCAGACTATATGGTGCAGTGTTTAGTTTAAGGACTAGACTCAGTGGTATATTTTTGTGCCGGAGTGTCATTAAATATTCGTTCATTCATTCATTCCAGTAAAAAATTACAAGATTCAGTGGTGCAATGGTTATATCATTCAATTCAAGGACCATACTTAGTGAAGCCATGGTCTTTTCAACCGGTTTGCACCACATTTTATGAGTGTTAGTTGAGAAAATTTTATGAGATAAACCATATGCATTGTTGTGAAATATGAATCAGTAGCTAGGTTATCCACATTAAAATATATTTTAGAACACATACGCTTTAGTTGTTCTCCTTCAATTTTATCAATCCTTTCTTCTTTTGTGTATTTATTTCTTTGCTTTTAATCTAACTAATTTAATTTAAACTATTAGATCAACACTGATCTTTAACTCACAATATAATAACCCAAAGTCTTGAGATCTTGCTTGCTATTCATATGTAAATCTATTTTAAAACCACAGTGCCCTGCCAAATCAATATTAAACCATAACTGCAATGTAGGCTAATATCCAGTTACGGTATGCTTGATTAAACCAAATGGTATCTGCAGACATCAACATGTTTCTCAAAATAAAGCAGTAAAATAGTTTCATGCTGAGTTTAAAGTAAGACAAAATAAGCATAACAAGTACCATGGTTTACCGTCTCCGACAGGGATAACAATGTATAATAATTTCATAGGTACAAGGTTTATTATGACCTGCACATTCCCACTTGCAGGCCACAATAAACCTTGTACCTTATAATATCGTATCGATAGAGATGTGAATGTGCAGTTGAAATACTCTCACTTAATGAACAGCCATACCAAGTATTAAAGTTATTAATTAAACAATTGTGAACAACTATACTAAGTATATGTAAGTGTTTCAGAATTAAATGTAGTTAAAAAAAAAAATGCTGTATAATCAAACACTTGGGGTTATGCAGTTAAAAGATCATCATTGATGAACAGCCATGCCAAATATTAAAGCCATCCAGTTGGAGAAACTTTAAACACATTTCAACTGAACATTATTGCCAAGTTAATGATGCTTAAACTAAATAAAATTCAAAAATGTATCACAAAATATTCCCAGTAGAAATGGAAATGTGGTCATACTTAAACAAACTTTAACTAAATGTTGATGGACACATTCTCCAAGTTTTCCCCCGTCCCAACCAGTGCCCCACAACTGGTACAATATATATCAAACTCCATGGTATTTAATGTCCTGTCCGAGAAAATGCACACAAAATATATCTTGCTACTAATGGAAAAATGTTGTGGGTTTCCTCTGAAGACTATGTTTGAGAATTAGCAAAAATTAACGTTTGACACCCAAAGCCAATGATTAATTTATCAATGTTCTCTAATGATTTCGTTAGACACAACAAACTCTAATAACTAACCAACTGTTGATGTATTCTAAAGGCCAGATGGAAATCATCATTCTACTGACTTGCATTGTGTGTTTCATGTGAGCCAACAGTCTATTCCATGATACAATCTTTTGATACTATCATTAATTACAGGTACCTGTTTGGAAGGTGTTTGCTATATGTATGTCAACCAAAGCTTCAAGACTGTGTTATGTGCTGTTCTGTCTTCTAAAGATAAATGTAAAAAACATTATGTAACTAGTATGAACACCATCACTGATCATGCCGTCAGGTTTATGGTTGTTACATTCTGAGTTCAAATCTTAGTACTAGCTCCCGACACAAGAGTATATGCAAAGTTCAATCTGGGTGTGCGTGCGTGTAATAATGCTGATATATACTGATTTCTTTCTCACTGTTGGCCTCAATGCAAAACAGACAGTTTGGATCTTAACTGACTGAATATACACACAGGAAACAAAATCAATCATCAAATTAAATTGCAACTTAAAACCAGAGTCAAATAATTATATAGTAACTAAGAACTCTAGTTATTTTGAAATAATATGTTTTAAAATGGTCGTTTGTTGTTTTAAGAGGGTAGTGTTTATTTTTTAGTTTAGAAATAACACCAAAGTAATTGCATTTTTTTTTAATAAGAGCTTTAGATTTTACTTATGGCTAAATATAAAAGACAAACGAGTCTACAATTTATTTCATGATTTAGAAATGTAATATTATATTGGCATATTTTGTCATTTACAGTTAGTTAGTCATTAAAGCTAAATTTATAATGCAATTTACTGCAACAAATTTATTAAACCCTCACAGCTTGTGTGTATGAGCAACTACACTTTTGATTTTCATCACGGAATGTGCAATACGTCAAATCCTCCATCAGAAGAAAACGAGATCTTCTCATTTAATACGGGGAGTGACAAAACCAGTCGCAATGTCATTGTGAACACAAATGTATTGATTTCCAATATCACGGATATTTCCCCATAATTGCAACACAAACTAAGCCTGGAGCCACCAAACCCTAAGATCGTACATAGTAATTACAAAACAAGGACCATTCTCTATCATGGTCCAGCAAACACAAGTAAGGGCAATCCCCCAATTTAAACTATTTGTGACACTTGCCAGTGCCGTACAATGGTGGAATCTGTGCGCACTGCCGAGTAAGATTACAATGGTTGTGTCAGACAAACGTAGAAGCCGCGCAAGAACTTCCCCCAAAACGTCAGTAAATAGCGGATAATTTGCTAACGTTTAATAAAGGTGGCTCATATTGCACACAGCAAATTGTTTCACACTGTGTCACAGCTTGCAGAAAGAAATAATAAAGGCAATAAGCAATGGAAACAAATCTGTTTAAGGCACCAAGCAAATAAATTGCAAATCTTGGAGGGACAGACCAGACTCAATGGCACTGTTGTTAGGCCATCAGTTTTAAATATCTGTACTGAGTTTTGTATCCCTGTAACCCTGGACCTACACCAACCCAGAATGCACAGCTCATGAACCATTAAACCCATGCATTGAACAAATACCCAGATAGCAGAAGTATCTGTTTAGAACAACTACACCTTAATTTGATAGAACAACAAAAATAAATTGCACATTTCTTCCAAGAATGCTCAAGACTCTAAATACTGGGTGATAAATTCAAGGTAAAACATAACAGGCTGAGTGAACGGATACAAGAGCTGATGTAGATGTGGGAGGCTGCACTGAAAGTAGGGTAGAATTGTATTATGTGTCATAAAAAATTCTGCAGTTCAATTTAAGGAAAAGAAAGAAAAGGAATAATGGTTTTCTAACACCTCAAAACATTTCAAACTACTGCTATTTCGTGTCTAACACAGTTTTCACCACTTCCATCCATATTTGCCTGGAAAATTTTAGGAAAGTGGCAAATTGATCACCTTGCAATAACATTTTAAAAATAAATTGTATTTAAAACCTCATGTGGTTGCTTGCCTAGCACCATTTCAGAAGAATGATCTTTAGCTTACCTTGATTTTACTCATAGCAAAGACTATAACATTTGGTTCTTGTGATTGACAGATTGGAAAAACACTATCACCACAGGGTACTCCTTCCAAAAAGCAGCATGGAATTTTTTATGCACTTTTCCATAGACAGGACATCTAGGTTTTAAGCTTCAATCTTTTTTCTCCCAATACAAATATAACTGAGCTGTTTTAATAAATGTGTGTGTTTTTGCTATCAATGTAAATGGCCAACTGCCTTGATTAAACACAGAGACTGCTACCTGAATGGCTATTACATATCATTTATCTCACAAGTTGTTTCTAAAATGTTTCTAACAAGCAAAAGAAAGTTATATAGAATTTTTTATATCAGCAAAATCAAGTCGAGCTGAAGACAGATCATTTTCCTTAATGATGCCAGGTGATGAATTTTCTAAAAAGTTAGTTAAACACTTTATTGCAAGGTAATTAATTTGTAGCTTTTCTAAGACTTTCCAGGCGAGTGTGGTGGGAAATGGGAGTGATCGCTTGTCTTTACTGGTGACAACTGGGATAGATTTTTAAAGAACAAGTTCTAAAATAAATATTACCCAACGGACACAAGTTTAGTATTCTATTTTCAGGGTTCTTAAAAAAAAAAAAAGGTTTTAAATAAATTTAAATAACTATCCCAACTAAAGCTTATTTATGTTTACAAAGCAATTGTGCTTTCATAAGTCAGCATGCATCACGGAACAATCAGTTTCATTAGTATTCATTTCATTTGGCTTCCAAGTCATCACACTGAAAAAGTCAATCAGGGGCCTTATTCACTAAACTGTCGCAACTTTACCATCTCTCAGTGCAACGCAAAAATACTTGCAAGGACAATGCAATGTTGCTTAAGAGAGCTTAAGAGAGTTCAGTGAATTAGGCCCATCATGTCTTTAAATCTTTTTCACACACACATGACATCAAAATTTCACCAGGTTCTCTCTCCAGTGGGTATGTATAAGAAAAACACATTTTCTGTCATGTTGTATATAACATTGTTATAGAGATCATTAGAGAATTCACTCATGGCGAATCAATACTTTTTATGTGATCTAGATTAATGACTGCACATAAAGGTTATCAAAGAATGGTGTGTCACTGGAAGAAAAATAATGGTTGATAATCTATTCTGAAAGGTCAAACGATAAAACTATTCTTAAAATTGTAGCTTTACCTGTAGATTGTGAACATAAGAAGTTCTATAGCTGAATATGGGTAATATACGTTTAAATATCCAATTATATATCATTGTAAAAAATGTTTAACTAAAAGAGAATATGTTAATAGTAATGGAGAAATTTTACCTTATTAATCTTTTATCATCAGTAAACTTTTATATTTAATTTCTATCGGGGGGGGAGGGAAAGAGAGTCTTCAAATGTCGGGTGATCAAGCCCAGTGTGAGTATAACTTGTGACGTTTTAAAACACGATCACAAATATTTGTGCACACATATGCACATAATACCCACACTCACCCACCCACCCACCCACCCACCCAAACACCCTCCTTTCCAACTTCCTGAAGAAACCAAACTGCTGGTTTCTGTTTCATATTCAGCAACTAATGTTTCATTAGTGCTGACCAATAACCCACTAACAAGGACCAAGTGCTACTGGCTTTGATGAACTCTGTGACCGTCATAGGCCCTGAAAACACCATTAGAATAGCCAATTACATCATTAGAATAGCCAATTTTATTTAGCAGATGACTCACATGAATATGCATATATGAATCTGCTTTTAATTTAAGGTGCTTCATTATAAGTCTGATTGTTCAATATAGAGTATTTAATATTACGTCTTGGTAAGACAAGTAAATATTTCCAGTGTAACAGCTACTTTATCTCCCCATCTCCTTAATTTATTCAAATTTCATACAGATCGTATAAATGAAAAACCAAATTACATCCAAACAAATGTAAGATGAGCTCATGCCACACATGGCTACCAACCACTTCAAATTACTGACTACATGTAACATTTTAAACCACTTTAAGCTTCAAAAAACAACTTCAAAGTTTTCAAACATACTAAAATTGCAAAAACAATAACTTTTTGCTGGACACTCAAAATTGTCTAGCCACAACCATGTTTGGTTCAATGTTTCTTTTTTGAAATCTCTGTACAATACTTCTACAGAATTTTCTATATGAATTTATTTACAAATGCTTTGATCTGTATGGATTGACAAGTTAAACTGTTTCCTCAAGATACATGTATACAGAGGAAAGCAGAATATAGGTGTCAATAAATATATTTGAGATGTTTCTACATGTAATTTATACCATGTGGAAAGTGTTCAAATTAATCCACTTTAAAAAATGTTTTGTAATAAAAACAAATTAGAAGCAAGCAAACCGGATTATCCATCAACAAAACTAACAGGCATAAAATGTCATACCAGTGGGAATTTATGTCATCTAGAACAGCTCTCTATTTTGTGACCAACTTGGTCAAATATACCAAAAATGTTTTCATTTGGCTCCTAGACGGAAAAGCTAACGTCGTAGAGGGCTGTAGAATGAAGCTATTTTATGAAACATTACTACAATTCTTTTGCATGGGAATACTTGAGCAAAGAATTTAATGGGTTTTTTAGAAATATTCTATAATGATTTTTATTTTCAAATGTGACTAATGCCGTTGGCACTCTCCACATAAAAATGTGATTTTGTTTTTTTTGTACATTTTCTTTTTATATGTTTTTAAATAACTTTTTTTTAATGCAATATATATCCCAAGTACAACAATAAATTATTCTACAAAGTTAAACTTAAAAGTTTGTTGTGTTTAATGACTCCACTAGAGCACACTGATGTCTAACATTTGGAAATTTTGTCATAGTCTTAGAGAAGAAACCCACTACATTTTTTCCATTAGTAGCAAGGGATCTTTTATATGCACCATCCCATAGACAGGATAGCACATACCACAGCCTTTGATGTACCAGTTGTGGGGCACTGGTGGAGCGAAACATAGCCCAATGGGCCCACTGACGGGGACCGATCCCAAACCGACTGCACATCAAGCGACCGCTTTACCACAGGGCTACGTCCCGCCCCAAAGAGCAAAGAATTTAATCTTTTACAAGAAATATTCTGTAATGATTTTTATTTCTCAAATGTGACTAATGCCATTGGCACTCTCCACATAAAAATGTGATTTTGTGGTTTTCTTTGTACATTTTCTTTTCATATGTTTTTAAATAACTTTTTTTTATGTAATATATATCCCAAGTACAACAATAAATTTACTCTACAAATTTAAAAGTTTGTTGTGTTTAATGATTCCACCAGAGCACATTAATGTCTAAAATTTGGTAATTTTGACATGTAGTTTTAGAGAGAAAACCCTCTAAATTTCTTCCATTAGTAGCAAGGGAGCTTTTATAGGCACCATCCCACAAACAGGATAGTATTTACCACAGCCTTTGATATACCAGTTGTGGTGCACTGGCTGGAATGACAATGGCCCAATGGGCTAATCAATGGGGATCGATCCTAGACCGACCGCGTATTAGGCGAGTCCTTTACTGCTGGGTTATGTCCTGCCCATTACTCTACAATGGGTTTTGTCTCTTATTATTTAATTATACATGTAGATAGACAATCAACAGTTTATGCCAATAAAATATATATTTCAAATGTTTCAAGAAATTCCATATGACATAATGGACTCAACTAAATGCTTGCTATATAAACTAATCATCTAGCTATTTGATTTCAAAAATATGAAAAAGATTTTTTTAAATATTTAAGAATTATTTTGTTTCCCTTTTAAAATCTATAACACTGTAAAATCACATGACTGAAAATAGTGTTTTGCAGCACACAAAGGTACTAGCTGGCACAAGTACAAAAAATGCCTTTAGCTAAATATTGACCACATTTGGGGTTTTCTAGAATGCAGACATACATTTGTTCATCAAAGATTCTCTGCCCTTAGCACAGTCATCTCGTGGCATAAATAATTCAGACTTAGGATTTTTTTTTTCTCCCTCTTCGGCTGAATGTTGCATAGCAAGGCCAAGCTCATTTACAATACAGTTCCCTGCTATGTGCATTATGTTAATGGCAGTATTCTCTTTGCACTCTAATTACATGAAGAAACAAGAGAAAACATAAATAGGTGGAATGGGCCCAGCTAACGTTGAAGTACATGTCGTGCACAGCAGTTTTATCATTAAGACTTGTATAAGCTGCTGCGTATTCAAAAGCCTCAGAAGCAACAACAAGAATATTGATTCTTAACCAACAAAATGCTGAGTGGGTGTTCGTCAATACACTTTTTGGCTAATTTATTTTTGATTGGACATCTTGGCTAAATCTAATCCTCGCACCAAAATATAATGGTGACCATCTTTGTCTACGTACACCTAAAATAAGCAATAATGTTTTTAGACAATATATTTTCTGTTACTGAATAAGCAATCACTTCGAAAACTTTGACTGATCACATATACAAATCTGCAACAGACACAAGCATCTCGATACCAAAAAAACAAAAAAACAGAAAAAAATTAGCAAAAAAAGAAAAATCGGTATGAACAGATTTGGTTAGTAAGATTTACAGCAACATGATAGCTAATAGCATAGAAATAAAGAAAAACAACTGGAGACAGAGACTGGTGGGAGAGATGTGAACATTTACCCTGTTTGATACAGGGGGGAATGTTAAACATGGCACAGCTCTAGAGGCAGGCCAAGTAAACTGACAGTGGGAAATGTCATGGCACTTGTAGTGATTTCCTTGGGGATTGTCAATGATATAAGGTGGTCGTATGTCTGGTCCCTGGCTTCCAGCTGTCAGGAATAACGACAACAGCGGAATAAAAAAACATGCACCATTTACCTACAGATTGCCAATGTGGCTTCATATATCTACTTACTCAACAGTTGCTAATAGGACTTCAATTTCAAGGACTTTTAAATAAAAAATTTAAATTATCTACTTTGAAAAACCAAACATACAAAAAAAACCCCACCTTTTTATCATGTAAATGTGGGAAGAGATTTGTGATAAACTGCAACAATTATTTGGAATGTAAAACACATTGGTTGAATTACTTAAAGCAAAGATACTCAAAGATAAAAACAGAAATTCATTCAGCTGAAACACTTTCTTTTTTTTTGCTCTTGCTCCATATTTAACACGAAGAGCATTTTTCACCAATTCTACATTAAAGGCTAGCTCTATCTATTTATATATGTAATAATACTAATTTTAAAAAATAAATATTAAAATTTTGGTGACTGTGGAAATTACAAATTGTAAAGATAGCTTTAATTTCCAAATTGCAAAATTTATTCCTGCGAATAATACCTCTTTAACAGTAATGTTAAAAATATTTTTAAAATAGAAACAATTTCAAAAAACTCTTTAGACTCAATCTTTTTGGACTTTTCGCATTTCTGCATGATTGCAAGCAACACTATAATAATCCATTTGCACCAAAAGGGAAATGGCATTTATATCTCTATAATAAACAGTGCTAAAACTCATATAAAAACATATTATTAAAGGTACTGTCTGGAATTTGCAGCTTTTGTATAATCTTTCCAAGTAACAGAATCTTTTTGGCCACTAAAATTACACGTTAAATAAAAAAACATTCTTCAGAATAACAGTTTCTGTATATATAATGTGTTTGTGGTGGTGCGCTATGGTTGATAACAGTCAGTTTTCATTTATCTTTGTACTATATATTTTTTAATATGAACAGAGTTATTGGAAGTAAAATCTAGAGTTTGGGCTACTACAAACATTAGGACGACAACAAACACCTTGTTTATACCAACACTGATATTCTAAACAAGAAAATATCCTTGCTATATCAGTTTAGTCATCAAAAAGGAGCATATGTTGTAATGTTACTGTGGCAGCAAACTTTAGAACAGTCCCTGCATGTTTTAACCCCATATCAACTCTCATCACATTTTTACAACAAAATTATATGAAAATAAAAACAGTTTCATAACAAATTGCTACCAAACTTTTAAAGATTAAATTTCATTTTCATACAGAGGTGAAGACAGGCAAGGTATGCACCTTTACCTGGATTCTCATTAGTAATTAATAACGCAGTATAGACAAAAGGCAGAAATATGTGTGGACTTGCTTTACCCGAGTTGTTCCATCAGTTGCATTCATCCTTGTATCAAAACCAATTTACCCTATGCAATTTGTTTAGTTTTGTTTAACGACACCATTAGAAAACATTGATTTATTAATTATCAGCTATTTTAATACCGTATTGTTCCTATTTGTAGCGCCCGGGCGCGATGCAAAACACAAAGGGGGCGCGCTAATTAGAGTACTAGAACACGTTTCGTAATATGTGTGAAAAATCCTCGTATCAAACTGTCAATGCGTCTGGCTCGCTGAGACATCAAAAGCTTTGCCGCCGAGTCACTCCACCAGTGACGTTTTCTTGTTGAAATGACGTAGCGTACCGTACATCGTCAGCTGATTTATCGAAATACATGGTACTGTGCACGTAGGCATATAGGGCCTGCGGAGTGTATTTGAAAGTGGGGTGGGGGAGGGGTGTGTGATTGAGACCCCTCATACTCGCCCACTTCATTTTGTCACCCAGTCTGAATATATTTTTATTTAGCAAAAAAAATTAAAAAATAGTCGACTCCCTGTCTGCTCTTTGCAAACATGGTGAGCACTAGTAGTTCAATGTCGCGCAGGTCTTATACCGCTGCGTTAAAATGAAAGTAATTTCCGTTGCTGAAGAAAAAGGCAAGCATCATGCTGCAAAATTGTTTGGTGTCCACCGCAAACGGGTCCAAGATTGGTGTAAATCGAAAGAACACCTTAAATCGACAAAGAAAACAGAAAAAAGAAAGGCAGGCGCCGGAAGACCAGTTAAGTACACTGATATTGAAAACACTTTGCTGTCTTGGTTTAATGAGCGTCGGTCGGCGGGTGTGCGCGTTACGGGTAAGGCACTCAAATATGAAGCCTTGCGACTTCATAAGATTAATGGCAACCAGTCATTCAAAGCTTCACAGGGTTGGTTTTCAAAATTTAAGAAACGTCACGGTTTTACTTTTCGGCGCACAACCCACATTGTCTCAGCATGTTGCTGCTATAACTGACGATAAAGTGGACAAATTTCTATGTTTCGTTATCAAGTTAAGGAAGCTTCGCGGATATGATGACAGAGATATTATTAATATGGACGAAACCCCTGTTTGGCTAGAAATGCCCGGAAAATCGACACTCAATGTAAAAGGTGTTCATGAAGTTGCTATGTCGTCAACGGGCCACGAGAAGCAGCGACTACAGTGACATTAGGTGCATATGCTGACGGCACAAAGCTTTCACCACTAGTTCACCTACCAGGGCTTAGGCCACTGCCCAAGAACGATGTCCCTAGTGGAATCATTGTATACATGTGCGGGGCTGGAAAGAAGTCATGGGCAGACGAGACTAGTATAAAATTTTGGTTGAGCAAGTTGTATGGTCTAACAATCTCCGCCGTCGTCTACTGGTGTGGGATGCCTTTCGTGGGCACCTCACTCAATCTGTAAAATCGAGTGTGAAAACAACGTACAACACCGACATGGCAGTAATACCAGGAGGTTGCACTTCGAAACTACAGCCTGCCGATGTGTCCTGGAACCGCCCTTTCAAGGCTCGGCTTTCGGAACTATACGACGAGTGGTTATTCAACGGACCTGTTGAAAACACTCGATTCGGTAATCGTAAAGCTCCGCCTAAACCGTTATTGCTACGATGGGTGAAAGAAGCATGGGCGGCAATCACCCCTGACATCATCAGAAAGTCTTTCAAGAAGTGCGGCATCACTAGTGCCTTAGACGGCAGTGAAGACTACCTTTTTAACTGCATTAACGATGATGACAATGGTGACGACCAATTTGACGGGTTTTCCCCTGAAGATGTGGAAATGGACGAACAGTTACTGGAAGCTATGAACACGCCAGCTGTTCTATCCGACGACGATTCCACAGACGACGAGGATCATCAGTCAGACAGCATAGACTACGATAGCTCTGGCCGGTAGTTTGTAACCGACACGTTTCGATTGTCACTGTGTACACAAATTATTGTCATTTGACTCCAGTTTTAAGTTTAGTTAAAGTTAAATTGTTGACATTTGACTCCAGTTTGCAGTTTGCAGTTTAGTTAAAGTTATCAGTTTGCAGTTTGCAGTTTAGTTAAAGTTATCATTTACCCGTTTTTTAAACGGTGTTACGGTGTCGGTGTAAATACCTACCGGTATGTTTGTACTTCCGGTTTTGAACAGCGTTAACGGAGTGTCGTGCGTTCATTCTGCGTGGAGATAACAGCGACATACATTTGATAAACGACATGTGTGACATACTGTTCACCCATACTAGTGTCGTAGTGCTTCACCTGTTTGGATTTTATTTGTTTACCGATTATAATCATTGCAAGTTGGCAGTCAGGTAAGCCAGTTTTATTATTTTACGGGTACCGTTTCATGATACATTTCTCGTGATCATAGGGGGCGCTTATATTAGAGGGGGCGCTACAAATAGGAACAATACGGTATATAGTCTTAGAGAGGAAACCCACTACATTTTTCCATTAGTAGCAAGGGATCTTTTATATGCACCATCCCACAGACAGGATAGCACATACCACGGCATCTGATGTGGTGCACTGGCTGAAACAAGAAATAGCTCAACGAGTCCAATGATGAGGATCAATCCCAAAACGACAATGCATCAAGTGAGCACTTTACTACTGGACTACCTCCAGCTATTAGTAACTTGTAACGGAACTTTTTATTTACTGGGTACACAGACATTTTTTCTTCAAAAATAGTATACGAGTTGATATGGGTTTAAACATAATATATTTTTATATGAATTTGAATGCTATTCATTATTGAGCTACTTGTCAGTTCATTGATTCCCTTTTGACACAAATAAGAAAATATGTAAGTTATGAACTGTCCATGTCAATGCCATATATTAACAAGTTGCATAAATGTGTAATTAATATTAGAGTTATAAAACTGACAATTAGTTTTCAATGTTAACATCATAACTTTAGTTGTTCATTTAGAATCTCAGTCTTGAACTGTAATTTACTACATGTGATTTCTTCTTACTTAAATTGAGGTCACAGCTATTTCATTTTAATCTACAAAAATGTCTTAATGAGCACTGGGACTTGTAACAGTAAATTATTGTGTTTAGATATGAACAGTAAAAAAGCTTGGAAATCTACAATAATAAGACTAATAAAACAGTAAACATGACTTAACTCAATATACCAGGGTACTCTGTTGTTTTTATTGTTTTTACATAATTAAATGTCTTATTTTAAATTTAATTCTATTGATATACCTTAAAAGTCAATGTGTTA
The DNA here is from genome assembly GCF_016097555.1 of Gigantopelta aegis. Classification (NCBI taxonomy): domain Eukaryota; kingdom Metazoa; phylum Mollusca; class Gastropoda; order Neomphalida; family Peltospiridae; genus Gigantopelta; species Gigantopelta aegis. Next base: position 25,842,764 of record NC_054704.1, read on the forward strand.
TTTTGTGCTCGTGTGTCGTTAAACACACGGAAGGGATAGTATGTACAATGGTCTATGATACACCAAATAAAATGGAAAACCCCCAATTGGATCTATATATTGAGAATGATCAATCATGAGCCGTAATGCACCTCAGGTGATCAATGTCACAAAGCAGAGCAGTCAATATCGGGTTTCAAACTGCCATTTCAAATAATTAGTCATACTGGAGTTATCTTTCCTATCACACAACCAACAGGCTTGTTTTCAAACACACTCAATAATTTGTCGTTAACACTCCGGCTTTTCTCACCTTGTTATTGTGGCACTCAATACGAACATACACAAATTACCTCTGACTCATACTTGGGTACATTTATAACACATGTACAGGTGTGTATAGTAACTCCCACAAAGTATACTAGTAGATATATATATATATATCGGTATATAAGTGCTTCAGGCAAATGACTAATTCTCAATGTGCTATTTTTGACTGAAATTTTTAAATTGATGTCTCAAGTGACTTCATATAAATAGTTTATATATAGTAAACCTATTACTGGACACATGAATAAGAAATGGCACACCATTAATAAATGTCACATCAAACTGGTTTTAAATTCATTTTTGGTGTTAAGAATATTTAACAATAACAGTTTTTGTATACATTAATATAGGTCAAATTCTTAACATTTCTCAAAAAGTCACACACATTTTTTTAACTAGTTATATGGGGTTGGAAATTGAAGGGTAATTTATGCATAAATGAAAAAAAAACCCACATAAAAACCCCAACAACTATGGTTTCCAAAATTTGAACTAGCATAATCTGTGATCTGCATGCACATGTAATGTGATATAAACTTAAGAAATGTAACTTGATATTCTAGATAATAACCAGAACCAGTCTATTGTTGATAATCATCAGAACCAGTCTATTGTTCATAATCATATTGAGACTTCAAAGGGACTGTCCTGAGCCATTTTAAGATGTTTCTGACTAACAGTCTTTTTGTCAAAATTATATATTAAATACATTTTCTTGTTTAGAATACCAGTGCACTTCCATATCTGATATGTGTGCAGTTGTTTGCTAATGTTACAATGGTTGCAAACTCAAAATAGTCCCTTCAATAAGTAATTCAATACCAATACATAAATATTCAACAAATGCATGTGCATTACCTTTCATAATCTATCAATAGCAAACAGGAAAATCTACTTACCAAGGTTTCTTCATATTTATTTTTTTATCCAATCTGTATTAAGTCCATCATTTGAAACAAATATAGGTAATCCAATAGTTAATCTGGAAAACAAAAGAAACAATAAATAATTTTCTATTTTGTAAATACCTACAAAAATTTAGATCGGACAGAAATATAAACTCATAATAGCAGAAATGGAAAATTAAGCCATAGTTGTATACAATGGGTTACTAAGGTAATTCTGAGGCTAATTAGGAATGAACGGTGTTCAAGGCACAATTGTGCGAGACCAACAGCTAACCACCCAATACAGAACTGGTGAAGCAGGTATCTCACAGAAACAAATTCAGAACATCGTGATGAATGTGCGGTTCATGATGAAGGTTTCAACATGGTGGGAACCAAAACTTCTGATTTCAGGACAACACACCTGCTCACATGTTGCTATGGCTGAACTGCATTACTGTGGCTTCGTTCTTATCTTTGAATGCTTGCTCGAGGTGCTTGGGGCACAGGATCTAACCACCTCGGTGGATCCATTCAACTGATTGGCCACAACTGGTTAAAAGGCTGTGGTATATGCTTTCCTATATGTGGGAAAGTGTATATAAAAGATCCCTTGCTGCATTAGGAAAAATGTAGCAGGTTTCCTCCGATGACTACATGTCAGAATTACCAAATGTTTGACATCCAATAGCCGATGATTAATTAACCAATGTGCTCTAGTGGTGTCATTAAACAAAACAAAGTTTTTCTATCTTATCTATCACCCATCATATTTCCCAGATCTAGGCCCATCTGACTTCTGTCTAGTTCGACCGGCCTCGGTGGCGTCATGGTTAGGCCATCGGTCTACAGGCTGGTAGGTACTGGGTTCGGATCCCAGTCGAGGCATGGGATTTTTAATCCAGATACCGACTCCAAACCCTGAGTGAGTGCTCCTCAAGGCTCTATGGGTAGATGTAAACCACTTGCACCGACCAGTGATCCAGCGCAAATAAAAGATCCCTTGCTGCTAATCGGAAAGAGTAGCCCATGTAGTGGTGATAGCGGGTTTCCTCTCAAAATCTGTGTGGTCCTTAACCATATGTCTGACGCCAAATAATCGTAAATAAAATGTGTTGAGTGCGTCATTAAATAAAACATTTCTTTCTTTTTTTCTGTCTAGTTCCTGAAGAAGTAGTTAGCTAGCAGGTATTATGCAACGATGATGAAGTCAAACTGGTTGTTGAGGGATGTTTTAACTTGCAGGAATATCAAAGGAACCCAGACACTGCGACACCATTGACTACATAAAAAATTAACAGCTAGGCATGCCTTAAGTGTAAGTTTGTCTCAGTTAGGCCAACAAATTTTCAGTTGCCCCTCGTTCAATTAATTTGGCAAAAATTGTAACCACAGCTTTAATTATCGCAACATCATAGAAATGTACAACTTGAAGTTCAAGTAACAAAAGGGGAAATATTTGTTATGTGGAAATTACAATAATGCAATGAATACTGCAGAAAGTAAAAGTGAAATGTACAGGTAGGATAGACTGATATCTGACGAGAGGAGATACACTTTTGGGTTTACTGGGAGGTTTTTAGGGAGGTTGTCGTCTTTGTTTGTTTGTTTGTTTAATTTACAGGCTACATCATTGGTATCATGCATACTTCATCACCTTTCTTTTAAAGTTGTGATTTGTTTGACATGAATGTCTACATTTATAGACTCATACACAACTGTTCATCTATAAACATATATAACGGTGTGGTAGATTTAAAGATTTCACTTTTAGGATATACAGTTTATCATGTCCGAACAACAACAATGTGATCTATCAAACTACAAATGTTAACGTGGCTGCTGCTATCTCCAAGTGTTTTTTCTCACTAAAACAAACTGGTCTATCACAATCCCACTACATTTTGATCAGCTTATGTTATCTGATAACACTACCAGAAAAACATGACTCAAAGCACGTAACTTGTAATCGTAAAAGACAAGCAATAACTTATTCAAAAGAATGTGACATAACAGTGAGAAATGTTTTAAAAAGATTGTTGTACAGTTTGCATAGTTTTCCCAAGTGCATTCTGAGTGCAATGCATGAATCATAACTGTCTACATGGAGAGCCAGTACAACAGAAAACAATGAACAATATTTAAGTGGTTCAAAGGTACATGTAATAAAAATTATATTGTGGTGTGCCTTAATGTGCATGACTCAATTTCCTTTTCAGAAACGACCAGTCCAGAAGACTTCATGATTACTTTTGTTCACTTATATTAGTATCATGCATCTACTACAAATGGCATTAAATGATTAGTAAATTGTGTCTTATTCATGGCTATCATATTGGTTGTATTGAGGGGAAAATCAACCAGCAAAGTAAAGCAATTTCTTGCCCACTGGACTAAATTAGCCAGCTTTTGCATGGTGCTATATAAATCTGTCTAGCACCCCACATAAGTGTGACATCATAACTCATGTTTTATGACGATTGACGTCATAACTCAAGGTTTTCAGATTTCTGTTTGCCATTTCATGTTGTATCATTTAAAAAAAATTTTTTAAACAAACTAATATTTTCTACTTTATATTTATTTGTTAAGTTGTTACATTTTTATGTCGTCACATAATGTAAACTATATTTTTCCATGTATGATTAAATTTATAGGTGAAATGTTTACTAATCATTCTACAATAAACAAACCATACGTAGCTTACAAAATTAATGTTTTTATACTGTAATTAAATGAACAAGCAAAAGAATCAATCACAGTTGTGAGGTACAGATATGGCAATTCCAACCCATGGGACAAAATGTGTAAAATGTTTTTGTAAGGGCTGAGGTTTCACAAAAAACATTTTGTCCCTCGAATAAGAATTGCCTTACAACAGTGATAGATTAATCTGATATATTGTAGCCAAAATGAATTTAAGTACCAGTACCAATTATAGCTGGAATGGGAAATAACCCAATTAGTCAATCCTTTTAATTACAATTATAATGCATCAGGTATATGGTTAAGGACTACAAAGATAATTAGAGAGGAAACCCACTGTCACCACATCAAGGATTTCTTTTGGAACTTTCTATTCTTGTAGTGTTTCAGACTTCACTTTGTTCATTAAGGGGCAGAACGTATCCCAGTGGTAAAGCGTTCACTTGATGCGTGGTCAGTCTGGGATCGATCCCCGTCGGTGGACTCATTGGGCTATTTCTTGTTCCAGCCAGTGCACCACGACTGGTATATCAAAGGCTGTGGTATGTACTACCCTGTCTGTGGGGTGGTGCATATAAAAGATCCCTTGTTGCTAATAAAAAAGAGTAGCCCATGAAGTGGCAACAGTGGGTTTCCTATCTCAATATCTGTGTGGTGCTTAACCATATATCTGACGCCATATAACCGTAAATAAAATGTGTTGAGTGTGTCATTAAATAAAACATGTCTTTGTTCATTAAAATATTCTTAACCATCTCATCAAAAAAAGAGTTATAATAATATATAAACTACTAAGATAAAATTAAACTATGTATATAAAATAACACCAGGGGGCTAACCATTTGGGCATTTGTCAGTTTTAACTACATTCTTTGAACCATGAGTCATTGTTTGCCTGCACACTGTATTAGTGTGTATCCAAGGTGCAGAGACAGCCCTTTACTATTAACTGTCACCACCTCTTGTGATAAGGTGATCTGGCAGTAAAAACAGAGGCCTTCAGAAAGAACATACATACAGTCTGCCACATCTGCTGTCAAAGTCAGTTTCACGGCAGATGTATCGGACTAGAACAAAAAAACCCATTAAATTTATTGTGCACACCTCTAGATCTACTATGACATAACAACTATAAACTATGATTTATTTTCATGTTCACAGTCACGTAACACTGAAGCATGCTGTTCTGGAAACATACCTCAGCTGTCTGGATGGTCTAATCTGGATGATCTTGTTAATGAGAGATAAGTGCTAGGGTTTAAGCTGTTGCTCATCAAACTGCCAAATGCAAATTAATGTTGAATTTAGCAAGTTAAATTTAAATTTGGTGAACATATTTCTTTACTAATTCGCCAAAAACCCAAATTTGCTAATATTTTATGGGCGTCAGCTTAGACTGAAGAAGTCATTGTGGTTACTATTTCCCCCACTGAGAGTAAAACTCACTGCAAAATGAAGCTGGTACCACCTGGGATGTGAGCCCAGCATCTATGAGTCTTGAAACTGACGGCTTAATTAACCAGTGTGACACCCAGTCACCAAAATATCACACCAAAAAATCATAACTGAATTAAAACAAGCATTCTGAGGTTACCCCTAAAGCAATACGAGGTCAAACAAATTTCCATATCTCCTAAATTCAAAGGCCATAACTCTGCCAAGAAACCTGATCTGTAACAGTACATGATAAAACTATATATTTTTTTATATCTCATATATTCAAGCATTGCCAAAAAAAAAAAAAGAATAAAAAAAAAGTCTGGAAAACAAATTTCAAGTTCAAGGACCATAACTGTAAAAAATAATTGATACATTGCAATGAAAGTCAAACTTGATCTGTAACAGAACATGATAAAGCTATACACAAAATTTCAGCTCAATATCTCAAGGCATTGTGAAAAAAGCATCCCAAAAACTATATGTGGGACGGACAGACAAATGGACAGAGTCTTAGAGGTTGACAGTTCTTCCTTTTCTCTGCCAATGTAATTATAGAGCTTCCATGTTTATTCTTGAAATAATTTTCAATTGTCATAAGCTTCAATGAAAGACAATGAATTTTAAATACAATTGGCAAATTTTACTTTCAGTTAGCAAAATAATTTCATGTAATGATTTACTTTTTGTTGGAAAATAACTCAGTTTCTGTAATTTTTTAAGTTTAACAGATAATTTAATGAAATGTTCTGCTCACCCACTTAAAACCGTATGAGTAGTAATGACAGATATGTGACGGAAGTTATAAATACACATTTCCAATCAAAATCCAATGACTGATGTTCTTTAACTAGATTAAAAACTGATTTCTATCTGCAATCTTGTGGAGACCAGACCAGACAACAGTTTAACATCATGTTCTACATTTTCCCATTCAAAATCACAACCATGCATCCCAACACTGTTATATCTGAAAGCCTTATAAGCACACATGCATATATATTAATGCATCTATAGAAACTTTCTGATGGGACAAGTAAAGAAAATAAACAGAACATGAGTGCTCTCCATTTGTGCAGTGTGTAGCGGAACAAGGTAAGCAAAGAGGGGTATTTTATACCTGTCAAATCATTGCTAATGCTTACCCATCCAAACAGAAAATTACTATTCACCGATTGAAATTAGTTTTCAAAAGAATTAAAATTGAAGTATATTAGACTTACATTAGACTTTGCAACAGGCGGTGAAAGAAAAACAAATTAACACTGGCGTGGGGGGGGGGGGGAAAGGGGCATGTACCCCCCACTTTTCAGATATTTTGCTTTATATTTGCTTTATAAAAGTGTAAAAGTGTGTAACTAAACGTGTGCCACCCCCACCCCCCCCCTCACTTTTTAGCACCTACCTATACCACTGAATTAAGGAAGCTCTATATCATCTACTACAGTGATTTTCATTTTATTGCTAAATAAAATAGGGCTGTGTCAATAACTGCATTAAACTTTAAGCTGGAATACAATGGTAAACAGCTAGATGTGTAATTTTGTGGCATTGCACAAAATATGACACATACAGCATAACATTCTTGTAAACAGGATGCATACATATGTATACCATACTGGCATATTAGAGCACAAGTCAGTGAACAAATATTTTGTTAAAAATATGTTTGTTATTCTCAATGAATGAACAGACACAGCACAATATTTTATCATCGTTTTGTCAAAACCTTGTGGCCCGCTAAAAAGTCAACCTTGCCCCACAGCAAAATTAATTGGGTTAAAAAACCAGAAAGAAATCTGCCATGTCATTCTCTCAATTAATATACAAAGAACTGGCCATTTTAAATAAATGCTGACCTAATTTTATGACAGTATATTTACTGTTTATACAGTGACAAGTAAATGGGGTACTTCAACAACATTAGGAGTCAATTAAATCACAGAAATAGCAGAGAAATAGAGCAAGAAACCATCTCCTTTGTGTACAAGTACAGAAATAAAGTGAGTACAACTTTAACCAAGTCCGGCAGCTCAACTGTGAAATGTGTCAATCTCCATTCCCCAGGTACTGCAGACACCAAGCCATGTATATATCCATTGACCGGGTCACAGGTGAAGGAGGTCAAATACTGACCAGCAGACTGGTTCTTTCTTTACTTTCATACCTTCCAAACAATGATGGGTAAAGAAAACTGCTACTAAAACCCGTCAATTTTTTAAATAAATACCTCAAATAGTTCAATCCTTGGTTTCAAAACTATATAACTTCCCATCTTTGAAATTACAAAACAAATGAATGACTGTATGTATGAAAGAGTCTGAAGTCCAATCTAAATGAAACACTAACCTCAACACTTTATAAGAAGCTTTTTTTTTCTCTGCTGGCCACTTCAAGATAATAACAAGAATTTCAGTCCTTCAACACTTTGCAGAGACTTATGCAATCGCAGCATTCTTTTTAGTTCAGTAAACCAAGTCAGTGTTGTTTGTGTTGTTTTCCAGCCCAGGCTGGATGTGTCCCAACTCTTACCTGTAACCAGTACAGGTCCAAAGCCAAGAGACCCAGTGCGAGAGATGGACAGTGTAAACGATGCACAGGTGTGACACGGACTCAAAACTACACAGCTTGATGTGAACGGTCACACGCTCGTCTGTCTACCTGTCCTCATGTGTTCATCCCAGCTGATTCGTGGACATGTCTCGGCTATGAGTCATGTGCCAAACAAGTTATATTTACACTGAACGGGGTAAACCTATGGTACAACCGGTACAACCGTCTGTCAATAACATTTCAACTTTAACATAATTATGAATGCACTCAAAAAAAATAAAAAAATCTAGTCTGGGCCAATAATCAAATCATTATGATGATTTTAATAGATGTCTATAAATCTTGTCTAAAATAGATAATTCCTAGTTTAATTAAGGGGCGGGACGTAGCTCAGTGATACAGCACTTGCCTGATCCTGTTGATGGGCCCATTGGGCTATTTCTCGTTCCAGCCAGTGCTCCACAGCTGGTATAACAAAGGCTGTGGTATGTACTATCCTGTCTGTGGGATGGTGCATATAAAAGATCCCTTGCTGCTAATCAAAAAGAATAGTCCATGAAGTGGCAACAGCGGGTTTCCTCTCTCAATATCTGTGTGTAGTTCTTAACTATATCTCCGACGCCATATAACCATAAATAAAATGTGTTACGTGCGTCATTAAATAAAACATTTCCTTCCTTCCTAGTTTAATTAATACTATTAATATTTGTATTTAAATTTTAACATGATGGTGGAGGAATTGATTTAACTATAATGATTTACTGTTAGTTTAAACATAATTAGAAGCCAGGGAATTTAGTTTCAGAAAGTTGGTCTGCTCTTTATTGTTTACCGGGAATGAAATACAATGTGTTCAGGCTTAAATCAGTTCATTTCATAACAATGAAATGTTTTGACTTCATTAATTACATGATGTTAGTAGTGCACTGTGCTAAGGGTTGAAGTACAATAACCTACTTTGCCTTCCTACTTTGAAACATCATAAGCATCCTGTTAAATTAACTATATTTGTTCACAAGTATTTTTGAATATATTCAACTTGTAATTTGACACTAAACCAAATCTGATAGACAAATTGGACTCCATAGACAAAATTATGAACCTCCCCTCCAAATAATAATTAAAAAAATACTGAATAAACTTAATTAACACACCCAAATATATTCATTTCTGGAATGACACCCCAGCACATTGTTTAATTAGTGGCAACTGCATGTTTAGTTCCAATTTGTGTGCCATTCTTTTTCCTTACAATCGAATACAATTTCGACCTTTTCACACCAGACTTTATAGTGCAGCACATGATTTCATTCAATTTAAGGATGGTAAGTACATGTTTCATATACCATTACCGATTCCCACACAACAGTGACTAGGTTCAATAACAGTTAGTTTGTTTTGTTTAACGATAACAACTAGAGCTCATTGATTTGATATGCCAGTCATGGTGCACTGGCTGGAACGAGAAATAGCCCAATGGACCCACTGGCAGGGATCGATCCCAGACTAACCGTGCATCCGGCAAGCATTTTACCACTAGGTGGTGGTTACATTCCTTCCCCAATGAAGTGTAAGCTGCATAAACTAATCTATTCATTTACCAAAGCATGTGGTACATGTTTCTGTTTGTAAGAAAGTGATAATGAAAGATCCCACGCTGCTAATTGGAGTAGCAATGTGCCAAAATCAGGTTTTCTACCACTATAGTTTATATACATGTATGTATAATCAAAACATCACTATTATAAAACTAAATTGATTCTCATAATTCATGTTTGAAAAACTTTACTTATATTTTTATCGATACAGGTTTTACACAAACTTTTCTTTTACAAACAGAAAATAATGTATGTTTTTGAAATCTTATAAAAAGGTCCTTTACTGTATTATATACCCACAGCTTATGAAGTAGCCAGTATATGTAGTTTCATAGATGCAATACAAATTTACTACTTAAACCTTTTACATTTTCTTTCATCTTCAAGCACAATCAGCTAATAAAGCAATTCTACTGCACATTCCTTTTATCACAGCCCAAATCATTAACAAACCCGACATCTGATATAAAGTAGGGAGCCACAAAGCATGCGACTGGAGTTGATAATGATCTGCAATATATACTAGTATACCGTAAACTGTGCACGCACTAATGCGGTGCACACTGGTGAATGACAAAAAGTTGAAATGTGTACTCCCATTCCAAGTCAAAAGGGTTTTATGTTTGACAACTTTTACAACTGATGAAAACTTAGATAAACATGTCAAAAAATCAATAGGGTTAACAATGAGTCATGCAAGTTCATTATAACAGCCTCAATTTTCAAAATTCATTCCCAACTGAGTCACCATACAATGGTGGCATTTAAAAACACATTTATTCAAACGTGAAGTTATGCTGTTTTCAAAAGTTTATTGCACCATTTAAAGTGTAATTTGCTGATAAATATTACTTCAATTTCTCTTAAACGCTTGGAAAAAGAAAAGGTTTTCCAAGACTGTACATAATTAAAGCACAAAATCTTTGAGTACATTTTTACTATTTTAAGTATGTAAATAATAGTTAAACCAATAAAGATATTCTTCCTGGTCAAGATCTTGGGGTGGGATGTAGCCCAGTGGTAAAGCACTCGCCTGATGCATGGTCGGTCTAGGATTGATCCCCATCAGTGTGTTTCATTGGGCTATTTCTCATTCTAGCCAGTACACCACGACTGGTATAAAAGGTGATGATAAGTGCTATCCTGTATGTGGAATGGTGCATATAAAAGATCCCTTGCTACTAATGGAAAAATGTAGGTTTTATAAGTCCTGTATGTCAGATTTACCAAATGTTTAACATCCAATAGCTGATTATTAATAAATCAATGTGCTCTACTTGTGTAATTAAAAAAAGACCCAACTTTATCTTTGATCAGGATCTTTACCTTTGTCCTTATGGCAAGAATGGAGGCATGATGCAACCCAATGGTTGAATGCTCAACTGAGGTATGATCGTAGGATTGGTCACCCTCAATGCACTCTGGGAGTTTTCCAGTTCCATCTATTGACCCATGACCAGGGTTTTCAGCATACATTTATTCTAGGGTACCAGCCTAGCAGTACTCATGCCAAAATTATGGTCATTTTAAAAAATTATTTCAACAATGTCATAACATATATACAAAGTACAATAAATACTCTGATTTAACACTCTTTTGTGTCTTTGTAATAAATTATGTTTAAAGTCATACAGGAACATTTAAACAACTTTTTAACAGAGTACCGGTGAGGTACATGATATGCCCATCAGTAGTTTGATGGAAAACCATAGATACTAATGAATATGTTTTGGGTATGATTCAATTCTAATTATGTGAAATGTTTGCAATGGGATGGATGAACAGTTTGTTTTGGATCAACTACTGATGATACTGTATCCATTGGAGAAGGTCATTTTCCTATGATGTTCAGAATATAGACAAATTATTTGATTTATTTGTATCACAGTGACCGAGTAATTGTATGTGACACACATCCATATCAAGTTGTTCCTACATGTGAGGTATAGATGGTTCTGCATGCATCTGTATGCAAGATATGGTCTGGACAAGGATTTACTGTTATGTGCAGTAGACCGTGAAAAGTAGCTCACAGTGACCTAGTAATTGTAAGTGATACATCACCATACCATGTTGTTCCTACATGTGAGGTTTGATGGTCCTGTCTGCATCTGTATGCAAGATATGGTCCAGACAAGAAAAAGTTAACAGACGGATGGACAGACAGACAACACCATACCATAATACGACCCATCATAGATATGCGTATAAAAATATATCTCTGAAAATGTACGGGTACGCATCAGTACCCTAAATATATTTTAGGGTACGCATCTTTACCTATTTTACCTTCTGGAAAAATCCCAATGGCTGTGATATGCAAGCTCAGATTTTGGGTCAGAAGCTAACATTATGACACGGAATCCTAAAATATCTATATTAAATCATGTTTATGATTCTGGCGAAATCCTTAAAACCAAAAATCCCCAAATTCAATGGGTATGTACTGTCTTGTCTACTGGAAAGTACATATGAAAATATCCTTAGCTACTTTTCTGTCATAGCAGTAGGTTATCTCTCCGTCGACCAAGTGTCAAAATAAGTGCACGTTGGACACTAAATAAAAAAATAAAAAATTGCACTAGATGTAAAAGTAAAGTTTGTTTTATTTAACGACGCCACTAGAGCACATTGATTTTTTATCTTATCATTGGCTATTGGACATCAAACATATGGTCATTCTGACACAGTTTTTTTAGAGGGAACCCGCTGTCGCCACATAGGCTATTCTTTTATGACAGGCAGCAAGGGATCTTTTATTTACGCTTCCCACAGGCAGGATAGCACAAACCATGGCCTTTGTTGAACCAGTTATGGATCACTGGTCGGTGCAAGTGGTTTACACCTACCCATTGAGTCTTGCGGAACACTCACTCAGGGTTTGGAGTCGGTATTTGGATTAAAAATCCCATGCCTTGACTGGGATCCGAACCCAGTACCTACCAGCCTGTAGACCGATGGCCTAACCACGACGCCGGTGCACTGGATGTAAGACAGATTACGACAAGGCAAATTTTGCGAGTTGAAACTGCCATTCACATGTAACTAACTACTGTAACACTGACATTGAAAAATGAAGTTTGATACCTTTAGAGGTATGGAACAAAATAAAATTACTCCAATTGAATGTGAGAAGCAGTTATAGCATACTTTAGCTAGACACACAATCTGGGTGGTTCACATACATAATATAGGACAGCGAGAATTTATTATTTCTCAAGTGTTTACAGCAGAAATAATAAAGAAATAAAATAAAAATAACACATAAACAGAGATGTGATACCCATTTAAAAATAACATGATCTTTTAAAAGCTGAAACCTTTATACTATATCTAAAGAAAGGTCAATTTTCGGTATTTCAGATCAAATTCAGTCTAATTTGTTTAACAAAAAAAAAGTAGAAATAGACATAAAAAGCTGAAAATCACATCTGATAAAAACATAATTAAAATAATTCAAAACGTTATGACTTACGTTTCTTGATCTATGGCATCTTCTATTTATTTTTAAATTAAGTCATCTATTTTTTTTTTTGGTCGAGTCTTTAAAAAAAATCTTTGCACTGCATTGAGATAAAGATCGAAAGGTAAAACTATTAACAAAGTGTCACTAATCTAGAACTTATAGTGTGTGAGATACTAAATGCCAAAACTTCATGTTGAGATAAGAGAACTTGCAGACCCTTGCCACCATCATGTCCAGATTTACAATGAGCTAACTCCATCTACCCTTACCATTACATGTATATCCAAACAAACTCTGTGAAAAATAGGTAAATCGCCATGAAACTTTTAAAGATTTTATTGTTTTTGTATTATAATAACTGGTTTTAGACATTTGATTGTAAGTTAATTTTATTTTATTCCTTATCTAATTCTGACCCCATAAAAATATCAACATAACTGTTACTTTATATCAGTATGTTTAGGCCATAATTAATTCATTAATTTACTGGCCAAATTAACTTCAGATTTCCAATTACAAAATATCTTCAGGCAATAAACCCTCTGCAGGACGTCCAAGTATCAAAGCTTATGTAATAAACAAACAATGGCTATGTACTAAACATGATAATCACCAAACTGCAGGGAAATATATATGTATATGTATAAGTGCTATATGTATAAGTACTGTTAACACACTAAAGAATCCACCATGTAGAACAGTAAATTCTGAAGTAAGCCAACACCACCCAGTGGGTGGGGAGTTTAACGGCTGTGTTAATGATTCTACTTTATAAAAAGAAACCTACATATTGTAAATCATTAAGTAATGGGAGCTAGCATAATAAATATGTGCATTTAATGAGGCTTTAATGAGGCCTTAATGACTCGACACAGAATGTTAACATTGCATGAAGTTAAAGCTGCAATCTCTAGATAATAGTTAAGCATGTTCATGTATGTCTTCTTTGATGTGCCATGTTTCTATTTACATTGTTTATGTCCGATTTATATTATATACACAGTAAAAATACAAAATACCATACAGTGGTGTAGGGAGGTGCCAAAAGAGGGGTGGGGGTGGGGGCCCCACACTTGTACACTATTATAAAGCAAAATATCTGAAAAGTGGGGGGCACGTGCTCCCCTTGCCCCTCCTCCAGCCCCCACTTTCTACGCCAGTGCTATGCCATGCCATACCATGCCATACCATACCATACCATACCATACCATACCATACCATACCATACCATACCATACCATACCATACCATACTGAACCGATGCTTTTCAGCTGTTGTAATAAAATTTAATCTTTTTTAATATTAATAAAATAATTCTTATATAATTTGAAGTACAACTACAGGACTAAATCTATAACAAGATGAAATAAGAAAAACAAAACACATGTCTAACACTACAGAGCTTAATGTGCTGTCAAGGGAGTATATAAGTTAAGTCTTTCTAAACAAATATTACAAATTCTGTAACCTGTAACTCTGTTCAAAAAAAAAAAGCAGTAAAAAAAAAGAAGCCCAGATACAAGACAAAAATCTATACACACATTCATTGTTGTTGGTTCTCATGGCTGATTTACCCAATCATTCTCCATTCACTGTACAGAGTATTTACCCAAAGATTTACAATTAACAGGTTACAAACCCGAGACAGCTGAAAAATGCACAATCATCCACTTTTTTACACTCCACCATTGTTGTGAATGCGTTCAGGTTTCAGCTGTAATCTTGCAAAGTGTCTATCAATAGAGGAATCATGTTTTAGCTTACAGGTACAGGCAATTTCTTATTACCTACAAGGTATAGAAATCACGAAGATAGTGTCTACGGTTTCCTGCTTTGATCTTTGAGATCAGGTGGATTCATTGGAATAGAATTACACCTTGCCTCGGGTATATATACATGAAGTCAGCAGAAATTTTCACCAGAACAAGATAACTTCAAGATGAGGGTAAAATGTCACTTGAAAAAATAACATTAAAAAAAATCAAGTTTTTACTTCTTTCAAATTACTCAAGGTTTTTTTTATTGATATATTATGTGCCAAATTATGAAGCTATGGATGAAGTTACTCATATGTAATACATACTGAATGGGCAAACATAAAGCATAAAGACTGATAAGATTACACTTACAATATTTGACAGTTACCAAACAGCTTAATTATCACTACTATAGTCATGTCAAAATACTGCTTTGGGCTCCTACAAATATTAAGACAACAAACCCACAAAAATGTGCACAAAGCACTGTTTCATGGTATAGACTATAAACACTGTAACAGTGATGCTTGTATTTTTCTTACATAGATGGATTTTGTAAAGGAATCTACAGACAACTCAAGCATACATGTATTAGGGATGGGTACTGTAAGAATTTTTGTATTGTGATATGTCACAATATGGGTTCCATGTATCATAATACGTATCATAATATATTATTTACTGCAGCGTCAAACAATTTTAAAGGTGGCTTGTAACAAAATAAAGAAAATGCATATCATACATGTTGAAGTTTATTATTTAAAACATCAGGGTTTCTGCCAGAAGGTACGAAGGGTGAAATTACATACCTTAAAATTTTGGAAATTAATGAATACATTTTTATAATTTTTAGAAAGATTATAGTAAGAGAACTGCTGTTTAAATTTTGTCCAAGTATATGAAATATAGTGTTGAATTTCAAAAGATTTCAAATCCAAAACCACCTGGTAGTTATGGTCTGTTTTGTTTTTATTACATTATTTTTTTGCCAGAAAGCCTTAATGTGGTTCACTTCAACATACAATTAGTTAATATTGTGGTTGGTAAGTCATTTTGTAATACCAATATTTTACTAAATGGACATTGTTTGATTTTTAAAACAATTAGTTAATATTGTGGTTGGTAAGTCATTTTGTAATACCAATATTTTACTAAATGGACGTTGTTTAATTTTTAAAACATTTTTAAAATTTAAGTGGAAGAATGATTGACGGTTATGCTTGGTTGTATGTGGTGATACTTAGTATATATTGGGTTGCAGCAAGCAATACTTTACTAAGCATGACTGTTTATTTTATTATTAACCCATCATGAATGGTGCTCAGTGTGACTCAGGCAAATTATCTACTACCTAGATAAATCTTTCTCATTTAGATTAAAGGTTTAATTCTACATACCCATAAACCTGACACCATACTGTCAACATTGAAGAAGGGCAATAAACAACTGGCCTGCAAGGACAAATTAAAAGGGCCTCAGTGACGTTAAGGTTAAGCCATCAGACTTAAGGCTTGTAGCTACCGAGTTCACTCCTGGTGTCAGGTCCCGTGCACCTAACAACTCAGTGGGTAGGTGTAAGGCCACTACACCGACTTCTCTCTCATTAACTACTAATAACTAATCACTAACAGACTGTACAGTTAGGAAAGCTGAGGTGTGTGTGCCCAGGTCAGTGTGCTTGAACCGTAACTGGATATAAGCATTAAAATGACTATAAATGAATGAATACTGTGAACAAAAAAGAAGGGCAATAAACAACTTGACCAAAACGACAAATTAGATATCCTTGAGGCTCAGACAAGTGTAGATATTTTGTAATCGTTGCTATAAACTGCTGCTAAATTTCTTCCTATAGGAGTATTATTATATATAGGCCTAATTCTATTTCAGCTGATAGTCCGAAGTTATGATTTTCAATCTTTAAGTTAAAAAAAAAAAAAAAAAAGTTTATGTTATGTGACCGATTCGCTGTTAGCCTAACATACTTCAGGGAATCTGAGGGGCACGGGGGCAGGACGTAACCCAGTGGTAAAGCATTCGCTTGATGCGCAGTCGGTTTGGGACCAATACCCGTCAGTGGGCCAATTGGGCTATTTCTCACTCCAGTCAGTGCACCACGACTGATATATCAAAGGCTGTGGTATGTTATCCTGTCTATGGGATGGTACATATAAAATATCCCTTGCTGCTAATCGAAAAGAGTAGCCCATGAAGTGGCGACAGCGGGTTTCCTCTCTCTTTATCAGTGTTGTCCTTAACCATATGTCCTACTCCATATAACTGTAATTAAAATGTGTTGAGTGCGTCGTTAAATAAAACATTTCCTTCCTTGAGGGGCACGAGGCAAGTACTAGCTATCAGCTAATTCACAAAGTTCCTTTAGGCTAGCAGCACTGTACCATCTTTGCAAGTCTTTTTATACTGCACAGCACTGCACTGCACTGCGAGATCACAATTTAGGGAATTAGGCCCCTGGTGAACACTGCATTTTGGCAGCAGCAGTTTTCCCTCTATACCCATTAACCTCTGTCCTAGACAAACAGTACACTGAATATTTCAAACGTCTAAGTCTTATTACTCCTCAACCCCCTAGCCTGGGGAACAAGGAGGATGTGCCTGTAACAGACAAGAGTTGAACCTTCAAAGGATGTAAGCACAGGTCAAATGGTTGATGGATGGATTCACAGACATTAATGGCAGATATGTGCCAAGGGCAGCATGCTTGCACCTTAGTTGGATATTATATACAGTTTTGCTTCTAATTTATTGCACAAGTTTATTGTGTACCAGAATATATATATATATACCACAAGACAGCACAGCAGTTGAATGTGTTAGTGCACATGATAAAAAAGTATAATAAATTAAAAGCAAAAATAACATATATTACATTCTATATTTACCCAGTGCAATATACCTTTCCATTATTCAAACCAACTGCATGTGACATATGTATGTTACAGAAAGGTACTCCTATCCATTTAAGGTTTAGACATACTTGTCCCAAACATGACTTTAGACATGTGCAAGAAAACATACCCAGGGCAGATCCACCAACATATACAATTCCAGGCCCCATTCCACAAAGCAATTTTAGCACTAAGATCGCCTTAAGTGCAAACCTACATTATGCACTTAAGGTGATCTTAGCACTAAGATCGCTTCTTGGTACTGGGCGCTGGTCTTATACACAATATATATATATATGATTAAAAGACTTATTATTGCTATAATAAGATGAAATGAATATGTAAATTAAAGCATGGAAACAATATTATCAATAACAATTATTTTACTTTTAAAAAGGTAGTGTAATATGCTTTTTGATGACTACAGATTATTCAGTTGTAAACAACAGGTCTGTGTGCATTTAATGGTGTTCATCACAGTGATTTTGCAATCATTGTCACCACACTAGGGGCCACAATTGTGTACCACTGGAGGAAAATTGTAGAATGACCAGAGTTTCCTCCCTTCTGTCACACTATTTTTATGATTGTCCTTGAATTGACATTATTTTGGAATTGTACATAAAATAAAATCTCTTCATAGACATACAAGCTCATTGTATATATATGTATATAAAGTTTATTGCTAGCATTTATTGATTTTAACCGGCCTCGGTGGCGTCGTGGCAGGCCATCGGTCTACAGGCTGGTAGGTACTGGGTTCGGATCCCAGTCGAGGCATGGGATTTTTAATCCAGATACCGACTCCAAACCCTGAGTGAGTGCTCCGCAAGGCTCAATGGGTAGGTGTAAACCACTTGCACCAACCAGTGATCCATAACTGGTTCAACAAAGGCCATGGTTTGTGCTATCCTGCCTGTGGGAAGCGCAAATAAAAGATCCCTTGCTGCCAATCGGAAGAGTAGCCCATGTAGTGGCGACAGCGGGTTTCCTCTCAAAATCTGTGTGGTCCTTAACCATATGTCTGAAGCCATATAACCGTAAATAAAATGTGTTGAGTGCGTTGTTAAATAAAACATTTCTTTTTTTCTTTCTTTATTGATTTTATTTTTGTTGAAAAGGTAAGTAACTAGTGATATGTACTGATGTCATGCATTGAAACAAAAGGATTGGATATTTAATAGGTTAAGTTTGATTAATAATTATGATCTTCTATTAAAAAACAATAACTTTATTTGATTGTAGCTATATAGTAAAATTGTTAGAATACACAAATAAAATAACATAACATGGCCAAATGAAGGTCTAAACAGGATTTGTTTTTAAATATTCTGAAGATGAACAACATGTAGACAGTGCAGACTGATATAATTATAAGTGTATGAAAAGTTAACGTTTATTTTGTTTTAAGACACCACTAGAGCACATTGATTTATTAATCATCAGCTATTGGATGTTAAACATTTTGGAACAAAATCTTAGAAAGGAAACCTGCTACATTTTTCCATTAGTAGCCGGGGATCTTTTATATGTACCATCCCACAGACAGGATAACACATACCACAGCCTTTGATATAACAGTTGTGGTTCACTGGCTGGAATGAGAAATAGCCCAGTGGGTCAACTGATGGGGATTGATTCCAGACCGACCATGCATCAAGCGTGCACTTTACCACTGGCCTGCATCGTTTTAATGTGGGGCGGGACGTAGCCCAGTGGTAAAGTGTTTGCTTGATGTGCAGTCAGTCTAAGATCGATCCCCATCTGTGGGCTCATTGGGCTATTTCTTGTTCCAGCCAGTGCATCATGGCTGGTATATCAAAGGATGTGGTATGTGCTATCCTGTCTGTGGGATGGTGCATATAAAAAAATCTCTTGCTACAAATGGAACAAAATTTAAACTATATAATTTGTCAAAATTATAAAATGTTTGACATCCAATAGCCGATGATTAATAAATCAATGTGCTCTAGTTGTGTCGTTAAATAAAACAAACTTTAACAAACTTTTTTCTTTTAATGTGTATCACCTGGTACATATATCAAATAACAATAACTTACAAATTATATGATTCTGTTATTTATTATTTTATTATTATTATTTTAAAGAACCTTTAATTCATTTCTTTATACATTAAAAAAACTTAATGATCTATCAAGGCAAATCCCCACACCCATGACATATATATTTAATTAGCTACAAATATTACACCATATACTCTCAGATTCAGTATATCTTTTACATAAATGCTAATAAAAAGCTTTTTCAGTTTTTCAGGATTTGCCCAGCTGTGAAGCAAAATTAATGACATGGATAGACTAGATGTCTTTTTATGTGAATGAACATAGTGTGTTTTGTGGTGGCTTTGTAAATCAATTATTGGTGGTGTTCTACAACATGTATTGCATCACATCTAAGTCAATGAGATCAAACCACCTCAGTGGATCCATTCAAATGATTGGGGTTTTTTCTTGTTCTAACCAATGTACCACAACTGGTCCAAGGCCATGGTATGTGCTTTCCTGTGTGGAAAAGTGCATATAAAAGATCCCTTGCTGCATTAGCAAAACTGTAACGGGTTTTTTCTCATGACTACTTATCAGAATTACCAAGTGTTTGACAGCCAGTAGCTGATGATTAATTAATCAATGTGCTCTAGTGAATGATGTTGTAAATCAATTGGTGGTGGCATTCTACACACCGGTATTGCATCTAAGTGAATAGTTTTGTATATCTATTGGTGGTGGCGTTCTACACACATGTATTGCATCTTAAGTGAATGGTTTTGTATATCAATTGGTGGTGGCGTTCTACACTGGTACTGCATCTAAGTGAATGATTTTGTAAAACAATTGGTGGTGGCGTTCTACACACATGTATTGCACCTAAGTGAATGGTTTCGTATATTCTACACACATGTATTGCACCTAAGTGAATGGTTTCGTATATCAATTGGTGGTGGCATTCTACACACCGGTATTGAACCTAGGTGAATGGTTTTGTAAATCAATTGGTGGTGGTGTTCTACACACTGGTATTGCATCTAAGTGAATGGTTTTGTAAATCAATTGGTGATGGTGTTCTACACACTGGTATTGCATCTAAGTGAATGGTTTTGTAAATCAATTGGTGGTGGTGTTCTACACACTGGTATTGCATCTAAGTGAATGGTTTTGTAAATCAATTGGTGATGGTGTTCTACACACTGGTATTGCATCTAAGTGAATGGTTTTGTATATCAATTGGTGGTGGCATTCTACACATTTGTATTGCACCTAAGTGAATGGTTTTGTATATCAATTGGTGGTGGCATTCTACACACTGGTATTGCATATAAGTGAATGGTTTTGTATATCAATTGGTGGTGGCATTCTACACACTGGTATTGCACCTAAGTGAATGGTTTTGTATATCAATTGGTGGTGGTGTTCTACACACTGGTATTGCACCTAAGTGAATGGCTTTGTATATCAATTGGTGGTGGCATTCTACACACTGGTATTGCATCTAAGTGAATGGTTTTGTATATCAATTGGTGGTGGCATTCTACACACTAGTATTGCACCTAAGTGAATGGTTTTGTATATCAATTGGTGGTGGGGTTCTACACACTGGTATTGCACCTAAGTGAATGGTTTTGTAAATCAACTGGTGGTGATGTTCTACACATTTGTATTGCATCTAAGTGAATGGTTTTGTAAATCAATTGGTGGTGATGTTCTACACACTGGTATTGCATCTAAGTGAATGGTTTTTTAAATCAATTGGTGGTGGCATTCTACACATATGTATTGCATCTAAGTGAATGGTTTTGCATACTGGTGTGCTGATTAAGTGAGTGGTTGAGTGCATTGAGTTCTCTATTGATGCGACAGTAATAAAAAGAAATGAATCGATTTCTTGTACAAAACATTTAATATTGATGTGCTGTTAAGTTCTGGACGTTCCCATCAATTTTCCTCCTGAAGGATGGACGAATGGTAATGATTTCGCATGCTATAGGTTACAGAAAAACATTGTCCTATTTTTCTTTCCTTTTTTTTAAAACCTCCTAACTAAATTTCCTTGGATGAAACAGGCAATTGATAATTCTAGTTTAAAACTGTTGCTTTGCATATTTTTTTCTGCAACTGAGCATTTGTAATGATTGTAAGTCAAATAGCCCTGCAAACAGGAGAGTGTGACAACTGGTTAAAGAGGGAGGGAATTGAGTGCATCATGAGTTCATTTAATAAGAACACCTGGCAAAGGTTAATTATTAAAATGTGACTTTAGAACATTTTCTATAAAATATCAGGAATTTAGTGTTAAATAAAATAAACAGTTTAAACAGTTGGTATATTTCAGTCTACTGTTTGCTCCAAACTGGATTTAAGTTGAATGTCCATGTATTATTCATAAACAGTATTAATCTCCATAAACAGTTCAGTTATGGATAATATTATTTACTGAATGCACAACAGCAACCTAATTATATATTCAAATCATAACAAATACAGACTCTAAAATAACTAATAAAATCACTACTTTATGGACTCAAGATTTCCCCCTACCCTCTACCCCAACCATTGCTTAAGACTGACCAGGGGCCTAATTCACAAAGGTCTCTTAGGCTCTGCTAGACAATAAAGCATCCTCTTTGCAAGTCTTTCAGCATTGCTCTGCGAGATTGCAAAGTTGTGAGACTTTAGTGAATTAGGCCCCAGTACCTCAAAAACTATTGTATGTCCTGTCCTGTCTATGGGGAACTGCATATAAAAGATTCGTTGCTGCTTTTCACTACAAATAACCTATGTGGCAATAGCAGGTTTCCTCTATCTAATAATCATATGTTAAGACACCAAACAGATGCTGTTTAAAATGTGCAAACATGTCATCAAACAAACATTCCTTTCTTTTGCACAACATAATGTTTGGGCAATAACTTCAGTTTGAGGGCAAATCCTATTTTTATATTAGATAAATGAAATCATAACAAATGTGAAAAATCTATGACAGTCGTTAGTTATGAAGTATTAGTTTCTGGTCCGATTGTAATAATACATTTTGTGTTTTTAAACTTTAAAAAAAAGTAGAAAAAAGTGTATTAAACTGACCTGTGTCACCAACAGCTTGCAAAACATACATGTACAACAATATCCTATGCAGTGATAAACAAAATATCCAGTGATAAACAAAATATCCAGTGATAAACAAAATGAATGTATCCAGTAATAAACAAAATATCCAGTGACAAAGTCAGTGTATCCAGTAATAAACAAAATATCCAGTGATAAAATGAATGTATCCAGTTATAAACAAAATATCCAGTGCTAAACAAAATGAACGTTTCCTAGTACAGTGAACTACAAAACACACATACCCACACACACACACACATACACAATTCCTTCCTGTACGTCAGGGAAAGCTATGACGGTTTTAGCTACAGCTTCAGAGAGAAAGTGAACAAATTGTGTCACAACACAATGGCTTTGTTCCCCACATGCTCCGATGTGTCATCTCCCTCAGACATGGAATAAATTCAGTATACCGAATGACAGATGTCCTCACTGGCTCACAAGACAAAGACCCTGCAACATCACACAGTTTTGCAAGTGTATAACTCCCAAAGGGATGTGGGACACAGTGTGTGGAACCAAAATCCTTAGGGATGGGACACTTATACAATCTGGGTTAATTAACTGAAAATGATAAATAGGTGGGACAGACGGAGAATTGAAGCAGGCCAGTTGGAAAGAGACTGTACTGGGTGACCATAATTCGGTATAATTAATTAATGCCAGCTGCGGTAATTGTGCAGGCAGCTAATTTAAACAAAAGATAATATGCTGTAAGGACATGAACTAAACAGTTAAACATTGCTTCATTCTGAAACTACATTCTGTAATTTTTACTTTTAATGTCTATATCTGCAATTAAATTTTAAAATACATTATTTTACAAGAATAGCAAGTTTCTTGGAACTGGATGGATGGATGGATGGGATGGATGGATGGATGAATGGATGGATGGATGGGTATTGGTGGGTGGGTATATGAGTGGGTGGGTGGGTTAATTGATGCATGAGATGGAATGGATGAATAGATAAATATCAAAATAAAAATTGGTGGGATTGATAGGTAGATTAAAATATTAGGATGGATAGAGAATTGTCAGCCTCACTTTATGATTTTGGGCTGTCCAGCACACCCTAAAAAACAGTAGAACAACAGTAAAAATGAAAATATATAATAAGTAGGACAAAAAATAGGAAAATAGAAGGAAAAAGTAGGACAAAAGTAGGACTGAAACAGTGTGTAGCAACATTAATCATGCTTATACTGGGAAAACGAATGTGTTAAAGGGACAGACCTTAGTTTCAACCCGTGAAAATTAACACTACGTTTAGTTAATCTACAAACCTGTAACACATTTGGATAAAGTTACAATTGAGTGAACATGAGTCTGTGATTTTGAAATGGTGAAATACCCTCTAAAAATAGACTAAAACTCGACTCCATAACTGTTACTTCTCAGACGCACGTGCATTTTTAAAAATATGATATTAAAAACACCAGGATGACCAAAAACACTTTGAATGTATGGAAATGGATAATCTAAACAATAAAATCTAAGTAAAGTATGATTTCAGTTATCAAAAACGGCTCTTAAAGGTAGACTAAACTCCAACAAGAGCCTTATGTATTGAAAAGATGCATACCCGGACCACTAACACATACTGACACTTTAACAAATGAAAAACGTGTAATTTTAGAATTAATAAAAAAACGTGATTATTCCTGCTAACTGGGGGCAGCCATTTTGTTTAATTTTTGTGACGTCCTGTGGTATAGCTTGGGGTGAAGTGACGTCAGCTCAGGTCCAACTTCTCTATTATGCACAGTGTAAACAAATGCTGTAATTCACGACAGGGTGTTTCGCTTTCATCAACCTGACTTGTAAAACAACATAAATGGCTTGATAGTATAATAAACTATTTAACTAAATATATTTCAATTTGCATCAATATAACGAAATGGAGTTATAGTATTTTTTTCTTTTAAAAAATCCAAAGAAAAAATGCATATTATTAGCCTATTGGTAGGATATGTTTGAGCAAAAACGACCACTCATGATACCCAAGTGATAATTTTCTTTTCTCTGGGACTACGTAATTGGTCAGTTTTGTGATTTTAGATGGGAGTCTACTTAATCAAGGGTTTTACAGAATTACTTACAGTAATAAAGCTGGTAAAGTCCATTACGATTTCAGGTCATCACACAATACCCTGTGATCTTAATAAAAGAGGCACGTCTTTTTAGTGTGTCTAGACACAGTGTCTAGGGACCGTCTAAATATACACCTGCCAATCAAGAACCACAGGTACAGGCCACGGAAAGAAAAGACCAATTAAGCAAGAAAACATTCCAACTAGGTATTATTTCAGTACATGGGTTAATTTATATACAAAATATAATACAGTTATTTCAATACTTTGACAATGGTGGTTTATTTTGTATTGAAAAATAAACCACATATACACGTTGCTGTGTTACTGGGATAGATATTATTACAGAATATTGCGATGCATCCGCAAAAATCAGGTATGTTTTGTTTTTTCAGTTCGAAGACTAATTCCTGACGTGACACGTTAGGTATTATGTAACCACCAGCTCGCCAGAGGGCATATTCACTGGGATGGTACAAAATGGCTGCGCCCGTTATATATAATAGCCGTCACATTTAACCGTTTTATTAATTAACTATACAATTATACTTGTTGATATTAAGCAATAATGTGCATTATGTATAGTTGAATATGCACACCAGTCCAAAAGCCTTGCTTTAGCATTCCTTTAATAGTAAAAAATGTGTCTTAGTGTTTAAAAACTAGGGTATGTCCCTTTAAATCCAAAATGTGGTATTACTGAGTATAACAGTTTTAAAAAAGGTTTATGTTGTGCTCAGTTTGTATATATCTATTTTTAATTATATCTAAAATAACATGAATCTTATGTAACAAAAAAAATCTCATCTCACATTGACTTACAGGGTGTAAATTTAATATGTTGACAGGCATCGAAATAAGCATTTACAGGTTACCACAAAATATAGCCTAGTAACCTATAGGTTACCACAACTATATGAGTTAAAATTGAATTCCTGTTATTGGTACGACTAACAAAATCTGGAAGTAAATTTATCTAGTGGGCACTGCTTAAACGTGGATTGCTGAAATTGCTTTGAAATTGCACAAGTGCGCATGACCATCGGTGCAATTTCGTACGAGAAAATGAAACGCAGAAGTAAATTCATCTAGTGGACGCTGCTTAAACGTGGAATGACTACAATTGCTTGCGATTGCACAAGTGCACGCAAACATCGATGCAATTCCTTACAACAAAATCAAACACGGAAGTCCGGAATGCATTGTCTGGTTTACAATCGGAAACGAAACTACCGTTTTTGAAACTTTTGTCAAGAACGAAACACGGCTCAACTTTTCTTACATGTGGAAACCTCCCAGTAACCTGAACGACCGTTCTCGACTTATTTCGATGCCTGTGTTGAGATTATATGGTGCCGCAAACTGGAAGACATATCTTGCTTAAAAAACAATTTCCCTAACTGTGGACTTTTATAACAACACAAAGAATATGTACACTTTAACTTGAAACAAAAAAGTAGGAAAAACTACATGTAAGTATTTTGAAGATAAAGTAGGGAAAATAGGAAAAAGGCAAAAAAGTAGGAAAAAGTAGAAAAGCAGGATCACTGGACAGCCTGTAATTTTCAAGAACACAGCTCAAACTAATGTAGATAAATCACCATTCAGTACATTACAAAAACAAAACCACTTTCATTAAAAGCAACAACATACCTTCCACTGAAATAAAAGTTTAGATCTGGAAGAACACAAGAATAATGGCATTACAGCAATACTCCCATGCACAGTGAAAGAACAGCAAGAAATGCATACAGGAACATAAATCCAAGAGTTCCAGCAAACAACTCCAGTGCCTCTTGAGCATCAGTGAAGTGCAAAGACAGAACTGCAGATTTTCATAGATTATTTATCAACATCATTTTGTACAGTCTCCACGTGAATCATGTTTCAGATATATGTATTCCACACAGGCATCCGAGTGCCTAATTCTATAGACATGCTTACAAAATCAATAAACACACTGGACGGGACTTAAAACTATACCAGGCTGGGGGTCTGTGTGTACCTCCTGAATGGCTCCACTTTTTTGAGATGCCGGCAAGAACACTGTGCAACATGGAACACTAAATTGGATCATCAATACCATTTCATAAATATATATCTTACACTCGATAGGAAAATCAATTTCTCAATGGCATCAGTGGGGAATTGCTAAACCAGCCAAATAGGTCCACTCTACTCATCTCGGCGGGGCAAAGCAATCTCGTGGAGAGAAGCCACTCTTCTCATCTGTGCTGCACAAATATCATAATGCGATCTGGGCCTGGTCTTCGTTGTGGACACACAGCCGTTTCAATCAAACAAAAACAGTAAATCTTTAATTTCATTGCTTAGCATAAACACACATAAAGAGGGGTTTATCCCACTTCACGGCCCATTCGCTTTTGTCCCAGTGTATCGCTGCATACCAATCAAGCTGGAAATCATCAGCCGTTTTCCCCCCTCATCTCGGATCCAGCTCAAACCTCGGTCTTTTAGAGTAGGATCAATAGACAACTCCATTAGCTGTTTCCGCAACTATTCAGGTCCCATCAGGACTAGACGAGTCGACAGATTTTCCAATGTAGTAATGATCTATACCAGTCAAGCCCACAGGAATACCAACAAGTTAATCAAGCCTATTTGACTGAGGAGGAAGAACGCAGACATGAACTTGTTATAAAAATATAATTAAGTTGATGAAACGATGGCCGTCTTTTCTTTCTAATGACATGCTCTACTTTTCGTTTTACATATGTTTAAGACACATTTGTATTTCTTTGCATTGTTTGTCTGCACTTGTTTTGTTTTTTGTTTTTAAATTATCTTCATCAAAATTCCACAATAATAATTTTAAACACACTTAGAGATTCACAAAACAATGGTCAGAAAAATGAAAGCACTACCCCACCCTTATCCTTTCATAACCATAGATTATAGAATTCCTTTTTTCCTCCCTACCAATGCTCCACAACTGGTATATCAAAGGAAGTAGAATTTACCGTCCTGTCTATGGGAAAGTCAATATAAAGATCCCTTCTTGCTAATAGAAAACAGTTGTGGGTTTCCAGTGAAGACTACATGTCAAAGTTACCACAAGTTTGACATTTAATAGCCAATGATTATTTTTATCAATGTGCTCTAGTGGTGTTGTTAAACAAAACAAACTTTTTCTGAATGTCCCAGAAAAGATATGTTTAATGCTTTTTAAGCCCAATGTCTTTTGAATGAGAAGCTATTAAAATGCAGTACTGGAAGATGGCCTACATCAAGATGTGGAATAGGAAACTGAAATTAAATGGGGTTTTTCCCACATTAAAGCATATAATAGTATCATGGAGCAATGCTTGGAATGAAGGTGGGAGAGGAGGCGCCTAACATTTATTTACTAAAGGATCATGGTTTTAAACAATTAACCAGGCTAAATTCTCTCTTCACAGAACATCTTGGTAATCTGTTCAGTTATACTTGGTGCATGCAAGCCATCAGCTAAACCATCAATATCCAATAACTGCTTAGCTACCTGCCAGAATATGCTCAACACACACTTGTCCGTTACTCACACTGAAAGTGCATGGAGCATGACTCTCACAATACGTAACCCACTCCAGATAATTATCAATAATACTTGTAAATGTGAACAAACTGCTGGTCCAGCCTCTGAAATGACCAGTCAGCCATGCTTCCATTCACCAATCACGATTGCATCATAATTGCTTTCTAAATGCAATCAGATCATTATTAATACTGCTGAGTGCTGCAAGTAATGAAGCATTGATATTCCGTCAATCCATCGCCGTGGTGACGTGTTTGTCTAATCTATCTAAATGTGACAAACTCCTGGAAATGGTTAAGAGCATGCAACCTGGACTGCAGTGCCGCTGACGTTGATGTATGAGATTCCAATTCTGTGACTCTTTAGACACTTTCTTTAGTATGCGTGATTTCCTATCTACATCTATAACAAAAACAGACAGGGCACCATGAACCATAAACAAGAAGCTTTAAAGTCAGGCTTGAGGTGCTCAAATAGATCAATCTTTACCAGGTGCTTATTCATCAAGATAGGGGCTATTTTCCTACATTTTTAAAACTCCAAAATAAGAAAAGAAATGATTGATGAGACAGCTATTAGGCATTTAACATAATAAGTATGACACTTGCTACAGAGAATGCAAGAATTTTTTATTTTTTTTTAAAACCCAGCTCTGCTAATGCCACATTGGCTACTACATTCAGTGAGCAGCAAGAGTTTTTACTTACATTTTCCCATGCATAACGGTAGTAGAAAGCAGTCGTGGTGGACTGACTGTAAAGGGAAATAACTCAATGAGTCGAGTGATGGGGTTCGCTGCTATGACTCACTGCACCTCTGACATGCAAAAGCTTTTCAACTGAGCTACATGCTGCTCCCATGAGAAGGCCAGTGCAGCTCTGTATGATAACAATGGACCTATCAGTTCCACCCAGATGCAATAAACCACTTCATATTGCATGCTGTACAGTCAGCTGCGGGATTATGAATATTGATTTTAAAACCCCCCCAAAAAACCCGACCTGTACTGAGTTAATTGTAGAACTATGATATTCTTGACTTCAAACTGCATATTTTATTTTAAAAAGAAACATTTCCCTCTGAAACACATTAATGATGTGTAATATTTTTTAGTTTAATGATAATTTTACACAATATCATGCAATCGATATACAGAAGACAACTGTGGTCATATTAATGACATTTATTTTGCATTATGTCAGTTCAGTCAATTAAGACTTGGGTAACAATGTATTGTTTGTCTTGATGCAATCATATATTTGATTATCACTTGTCTTATTGCCAGAGCACAAAATTACCTTTTAACAAAACAATAACATTATGTAGTTTGTTTTGCAGCAAAAATCTTGATTGAACAAGATATTTATTTGTCAGAAACACAGGGAACATTTTGTTAAATTATAATTTGGATTAGCTGTATTTCTAGTCAATTGAAACTTGATTAGCAACTACTGTTTAATATTTTAAAACTGTGTAGTGATCTCTGAAACTTGTATAGTGAATCATGGCTCGATACTGAGCAAAATGTTCCCTGAAACCTGATACATAATTTATTGAACTGTTTTTTAAAATGTACTTAGCTAATAACTGTCCAACTACTAGCTGCAATATATACATTACCTATAATCCAACAGTGTTCAATATTAATTCAACCTTTCTTGAATCTTATTCTTTTTTTCAGTAAACATCCTGTAATTACATCGCAGCCACAACATTTCACAATACCAATCCTCAAAAGAGAAACATAAGGAGTAAAAGTGTCTTGAACAAACAGCTACTTCACCTCAGCTACTTACTCCCAAGAAAACAGAAATCCTGCAAATAATCCAATACCTTCACAAACATTAGTAATTTGTTTTCTGTATAACATTTTCACCTTTAGGTGTTACACGAAAAAAAGACCCACCCAATTCCTGCTCAACTAATTGCAAGATATGTATCACGTGTAACATACCGGTGGTCATCATGGATTGATGGTCTCAGTATTGTTTTACTGGCCAAGCAACAGTCTGGGTGTAATCTGGACAATGTTCAGTCGACAAAATGTATTTACCGGTAGACAATTCATCTTTATCAGTAAGAATTTACTACAACCCCTGGAGTATATATGTTGTATAATATATACTCTCCAGGGAAAAGGCAAAAGTGGAAACAGCTGAATGTGTGTTCTGTGAAATGTTACACAAAAGGTTAGAAGTTGCAGTATGTGGTAACATGATTGGAATGAACTGATACCTCAATGTCTGGATATGTACACAATCACTGTTTTTTAAAGTAACAATTTCACAGATTCAAGAAACTGAAATTTCAATATAATTAAGGTATCAGGGGTAGGAATTGGTGAATTGTAAAAAAGAGGAAATCTAGAGGGGTCCCGGAAATTCTTGAAATCCTAGGTTAAAATCTGTGCCATCTGACACATTTTGGAGGAAAGAATGATTAAAATGTATATATTTGACAAAGTGTCTTTGGAAATTAAACACTATCTACTGAATTACAACAGACTGCCATGACATAATAAAAAGACATGTAGATTTTGTATAATTCTCCCATAGTCACATTTTTCTATTAACAGCAACAAATCTTTTAAATGCACTCTTCCAGACAGGATAGCACATACCATGGCTTTTGAAAAAACTGCTGGCGACTATTTAGAATAGGAAAATCAGAAAATGATCCACTGAGTAGCTTGGATTCTACAACAAAAGCACCTCTGGCAAGTAAGAAAAATAATTGGAAATATTTTACCGAGATAAATACTATAGCTCTTCTAAGCAATTCCATGGTATATTTTTATTTTCATTTAATATGCGAGTCTTGCCATGACTCTAGGATATATCCAGAATTAAAAATAATGTTAAAGACTTCATGAAACTAGTCAGTTAGGTACCAAAATGTTGTTCTCTACAATGTACTGAATCCAGTGTAATAAAAGAAGGAATAGTTGTGCTCAACGGTAATGAAATTCAGATGCTATCTTGATGACACATGCTGAAATACTCTCCCTTAGTGTCTGCAAATGAACTGTACAATAATGAAAATCAGATGCTACCTTCACAACACCTGCTGAACCAGTCTAGCATGTATCTCCAAATGAACTTAATCAGACATATCACTGCACTCAAACACAAGCATCACCAGTAACATGGGGCTAGATGCCAGACTCGGCAGGATGCCTTCATCACCACAATAACTGGATCGGTCAAGGCTTAGTGGAGAAATGTGTGCTCTACTGTCCATTCCATGTTCTACACAAACCGCTATCAGTAAATGACACCATCATTAGCATTCAGGCCATAGTTAAACAAGTCTTTAGAAAGGAATCCCACTGGGTTTAAGACCCACTCTCATTTACAAACATGTAATGATGTGGCTATAATGATAGACTTCAACCATGAGCCCAATTATCAACTTCTCAGGTTCCAACCTGAAAGTCAAGACTTCCAAGTTATGCCCAGTATTTTATCTCCACACCAAAAAACAATATATTTTTTGGCATCTTTCCTCGTGTTTTAGAATTGTTCAATCAATAAAATAAAGAGAAGAAAAACTGACAAAAAAATTAGTCAAATATTGTTAACTTGATGCTGAAGGGACCAATCCAAGGTACCCATAGTCAAGATAAACACAGCAGATTTTAGCAACGTTTCTGTATATAATTTTTTGCCAATAACCCAAATATATATGCAACACTTAACATTGTTTATTATTTTCCTAGGACATTATGACAGTAGCACCACAACTGGTTTATCAAGGGCTGTAGTATGTGCTATGAAAGATCCCTTGCTACTATTGGATAAATGTAATGGGTTGCCTCTCTAAAACTAGGTCAGAATTACAAAATGTTTTACATGGATCAATAACCAATTATTAATAAATCAATGTGCTCTAGTCGTATCATTAAAAAAACCCACTTAATTTTTTTACCTCAGAGGTGTCTAGACATCTAGGTTCTAAAATTAATCCCTCCAATGGATCAATTGGCATTTTCCCCAAGTAAATGAGTATTGGATCAATTGGTCTTTTTCTCAATTCAATCAGTGGTGACCAACCAGAATACAAGGACTATGACATGCATTTATTTGAAATATTTCTTCCTTCTAACTAAAAGGTTTCATGTTATATGTGTTTGTGTATTATTGCTCTAAATGTGGTATCTAAATGATTATGTTGAACATCTAACAACTTTTTATCAAACTAGTACAGGAGTGTAATTAAATATCAAGGTATTGTTTTCATATGTGCATATGCACATGCATACATTTATGCATGTGCTTGCTATTTTTACAAATCAGAATGACTTGTTTAAATAGTGGCAGGGGATTTCTGCACAGGGTTTAGTGTCACAATTGTTATATTATCTAATAGTACACCCAAAGATGTGCTGATATGTCACGAAGCAAACATTTCTTTACAGTTTTTATATGTCTTAACTAAAAATACCCTCTTATTATCATCTTCAATAAACAGGATGTGAACTATTAAACTGGACAACAAGAAAATTATTTCCCACTAAGCAGGAAATTAGTCATGTCTATGTCAGCAAAACTGAGTAAACAGAGATAATAAGAGAAAATATGCAATATAAACCAATAGGTCTCTTTATATAATTTTTTCTTCCTGTAAACCCCCCCCCCCCCCCCCCCCCCCCCCCCCCGAATCATTATTTAAATTCTTAAAGAAACATTTTGCATATAGCAAGAAAATGTAGTAAATGTGATAACATTTTACATATGGAAAGCATTCATCAAGTTAGTTATGTCATAACAAACATTATATATTTATGATGTGGTTGTGGTTAATTAGAACATCAAAGAAATCTGCTGCTTGTTGGCATAAAGGTTACGTCACTTTATTTTTAAACATAATTGGTAGAGATTATGTTTTATATGTCCAGTTTACTGCAGCACAGATAGAATAGAAAACAAATCGAAAATAGATCTAAACTTTAAAAAAATATATAGAAAAATAAAAATGAACAAGATCAATATTCCAATTAATTTTTTAATGTTGGCAGTTGCTGGAACAAAGTAGAATGTCCAATAAAGAAGTCTTTTCAGGTACCTGTGTTCTGGTATTATGCCAAAACAATAGTGCTAACACATATAATTGTCTGTTTTACTTGTTGATGGTATCGTGTCACAATGGTCAATTACTGCGATTTCCTTGTCACAATGATTAACCTGTTTTGGTTGCCACAGTTCACATCCCCATTTAACAAGGCCTACACCAGGGGCATTGTGGTGAATCAAGCGAGTAATGTATTTTAACATAGTTCAAACCATGTCAGTTCTGGTGTTTCGCAGACTCGAAACAAATAAAAAAAAACCCAACCCAGATCAGGCATGTGACAGATATGGTACAAAAGAACCAGGTCTCACTAACAAAAGGCTAAAAATATTAATCATTACAGGATTTGTAGGCTGGTGGGGGTTTTTTTTGGGGTTTTTTTATTTTTTATTATTTTTTTGAGGTGGGGGTTTGAGGGTATGGGGGTTGTGTTTGTGTGTTGTTGGTGGGTTTTTTGTTTTTTTTGGGGGGGTGGGAGTTTTTCGAATGGGTTATTATAAATTAAGAAATTCAGGGTTTTATGACAAAATAATAATGAAACGATCATTTGCACTTAAATGGTACTTTGACATGCGAATGCATAATTTCTGTTGTGCACGTGCAGCCTGCAACCCAGGAGCATAGTCTGTTCAGTGTGTAGCTTGCAAGCATGTCAGCAAGACGGAAAAGGAGAATTTCGAAGACTGGTTGGTACACTGATTGGTTTTAATATGAAATGAACAAATGCATGAAATGTACCAAATACATCCTTTTCACTGTAACATTTTGGTTAATGAAAAGTAAATAATGAATCCCAGCAATTATGTATGACAGTTTGTCATTTTGCTATGAATTAAATATAGGAAGCCTTTGCAAATTCAAAATTTGCATAACCCAAAAAGGCAAAAAGACAGCCATCTTGGATTTCAAACCAGTCCAAAAAGTAATAACACTGTCATGGCCATAAAAGGATCATTTGGACTAAGTTTGGTTGAAATCTGCCAGATGACAGAAACAACAGTTGATGGGACGTTAGTTGATGGACAACAGATGCCATAAGTTCATGTAATTATTCAGGCCATGCGAGCTAATAATTGGTAAGATCTTCTGTAATAAAACATTTTCAACAAGGTTGTTTTGTGTCTTGGCTATATGTATTTAAAGTGTTGAAAGGCATCAAGTTAAAATTGCATAACATTCTATTTACTAGCTTAATTCATCTTTAAAATCTATGGCAGCAATAAAATTCAGCATTTGGAAAGCTGAACTATTCGTCCGACTTGCAAGTACATTTTGAAGAATTAAAAAAAACCCACATTTCTTCTTCACTTTTAACATTATAAAATACATTCTTCAAAAGGTTCATAAATAATGAATAGGAACATAAATTTTGCCTATTCAGTACATTGTCAGTCTTAAAAAAACAAAGACTTTTTATTCTGCACTATATCTTGTCTTGTAATTGCACTAGTAAATAATTTAAAACTAGTAGTGTTTTACAATGAAACATGATTAATTAAGCCCTCAGCTGACGGAGTGGAAACACTTGTAGCAGATGGTAAGTTTATGCTGTGCACATGAGAACTAATACCCCCAACATCAAGCCATGCAATGAATGAGGGTTAATGGGCTGCAAACAGCATATTTAATATTTGACACGTGAAGCTAGGAAACAAATGCTTCAATATCTCACACATGCATAAAACAGATAACACGAAGTTCAAACATGGACTAATGAAGTCATATGTGGTGGCATATTAAACATAAATAGATGTGTTGAGACAGATCAAGTTCTACCATAAACTAATGGAATCATAGGTTCTAATACCTAAGGGATAGCAGGTGTGTAGGGTGGGTGGAATAAAACTCTTCTCCTCAAACAAATGTTTTTGTTTTTAAATGTATTTTCCGGCGACAACTTAATTATGCTTGATCTTTTAACAAAAATAGTTGGGAGAAACAAGCAGATTTCAGACAGAACAAGAAAAACTGGAGACACCTACAGGACAGGATGATGTTCAGCGCTAATGCATCTTGGCAAGCCAAGGTACCATTCCATTAATGTAGAGTCCTGTCATATGTTAGTGGGGACAGGGTTAAAACAAACCAAAAATGTTTATAAAAATATTCATTACAAAATCAGTTGTTTTGTACACTTTTAAGAGGGGGAAGGGAATAACCCCTCCCCCCAAAACAAACAAACAAACACAACCTCCCCCTCCCCAAGAAAACCCCAACAACAACAAAACCCCTCAAAGAGTATGATTTGTATTCTCATGAAAATATTGATAATCTCAACATCCTACCTACAATGTTGGTAGCACCCAGTTTCCAATATTAACCGAGAATAGCCATATGCTATTATTGATCAACAACACTCATCTTCATAACACAACTATGGCTTGAAAGGATATTATATTGCATGATCAATGATATCAAACCAGTTCCATCGTACAGGCAAAAATATCAAGTGCACACTTTAAAAAAGGAACAGACTGTCGAAATGATATTTATTAGTTAAAATGGCATATCAGTTAAAAATAGGATGGGATGGGATGTAGCTCAGTGGTTGAGCACTTGCTTGAGGTACAGTGGGTCGTAGGTTCAGTTATCATTGGCGGACAAGTCAGTTCCCAATGACTGATATGTACCATATACTATGAGAAAATAAAAGATCCCTTGCTACTATTCAGTAGGAATAGCCTCTGTGGTAAAAGATTCCCTGTCTCATTGTTTAGAAAATGTTCTGAAATGACCATATGTTAAATACCAAATAGCCATAGTTTAATAGGTGCTAAGGCATAGTTAAACATCACTTTTGTTTCTAAAATGAAAGAGATTATATGTAAAAACTTAATTTAAGAAAAGAAAGTTAGTAACTTTTTTTATTGTCAACCACCATGAAATCACTTCATAATAAAAATGTTTTCAAAGTTAAAATTATGTTTTTACTTTAAGAACAAACTGATATTTAAATGAATGAATGAATGCTTAATGACACTTCAGCACAAAAATACATCAGCTATTGTGTGTAAATAGATATTTAAGGCCAAGATATGTATTACATCATCAGTCATTATTTACCGGCCTCGGTGGTGTCATGGTTAGGCCATTGGTCTACAGGCTGCTAGGTACTGGGTTCGGATCCCAGTTGAGGCATGGGATTTTTAATCCAGATACTGACTCCAAACCCTGAGTAAGTGTTCCGCAAGGCTCTATGGGTAGGTGTAAACCACTTGCACCGACCAGTGATCCATAACTGGTTCAACAAAGGTTTGTGCTATCCTGCCTGTGGGAAGCGCAAATAAAAGATCCCTTGCTGCTAATCGGAAAGAGTAGCCCATGTAGTGGCGACAGCAGGTTTCCTCTCCAAATATGTGTGGTCCTTAACCATGTCTGACGCTATATAACCGTAAATAAAATGTGTTGAGTGTGTCGTTAAATAAAACGTTTTTTTTTTGTTTTTTTCGTCAGTCATTAATATAGCACATAGTGTGTTTTAACACCAAAAACATGGTATAAATAATCTTATATGTAAGCTTTTTAGGTCTGTAACTATAAAGTATGCTAATCAGAGGAAACCTGCTACATTTTACCTAATGCAGCAAAGGATCTTTTATATGCACTTTCCCACAGACAGAAAAGCACATATCACACGAGAAAAAACATAATCAGTTGAATGGATCCACCGATGTGGTTCAATCCTGCGATGCAAGCACCTCAAGCGAACACTCAACTGACCGAGTTAAATCCCGCTTCCCCCCTCCCCCATTTTGATTCAGACAAACAACAAAAAACAAAAAAAAACTAATTTACTTTTGCTGTACATAACCTTCGCCAGGGTTTTTTCTTTCTTTTTTTCTTCTTGTTTTTTGAGCGTG
The DNA here is from genome assembly GCF_016097555.1 of Gigantopelta aegis. Lineage (NCBI taxonomy): Eukaryota > Metazoa > Mollusca > Gastropoda > Neomphalida > Peltospiridae > Gigantopelta > Gigantopelta aegis. The sequence goes on from NC_054704.1 coordinate 25,880,062, forward strand.
TGTGGTATAGTTTTCTCAAATAATTATTTACCCGATGCACATGTAAGTAGCTCTTTACACATTGTTTTAAAAACACACAAATTGTTAGGTAATAGCTTACAAGCACTGATCCATCAACCAGCTCATTACCTACATACTTGATCTCTGTTTCTATCCTATGGGGGGGGGGGGGGGGGGGGGGGGGGGGGGGGGGGGGGGGGGGGGGGGGGGGCGGGGGCGCAGAGCGAGTTTTTCAACACAATTAATCCATCATAGCTGGCGATGAGGCGAGAAAATAAATGATCCACTTGACAGATGGTTGCTGGGTGACTCAAAAACCAGAACTAATCTGTATATTATAGGAAAACCGCTTCTAGACACATCCCAGTCCAGCAAGATTCACCAGCAACCAACCATCTCTGGCTCTGAGTTGCTCTATACACTGTTAAATAACGTTACAGCGCCATGCTGGAATTATGATGTGCTAGCCACGGGTTTGGTAATAAATCAGCAGCTAAATGGAAGGCTGTGTCTTCCCATCATTTGAGGCAATTAACTGAGACGAGATGGAACTGTGTGCTTGAATATAAAACCTTTCCAAATATTTGCCATGGAAGGGAACATCACATAATGACCAAATGACTTGGGCTAATTACAAGTGTTATGTTTGCTGATGGGATACGATACTGGAGAACTTGCTTTTGTTGTAATGAGATTGATAAGAAAGTGCTTTATTTGGAAACCATTGAAGGCCGGTTCAGTTACGCTGGTTGTAAAGGACTGACCTCAATGGCGCAAGCAGGGCTCTACATAATGCTTGTCCGCTAGTCCGTTACACAGTTTTTTGGTTGTAGGACCAGTAAATTGTTGTAACATCTTGTCAAACCTGAAAAGCCAACTGAAAATTACAATATATTGACAAAAATGTTCAAGTATTCGTAACTTTGATGCTGTGATAGGTGTTGTTGATGGGGATTGGTGGTGTGTGTGTGTGTGTGTGTGGGGGGGGGGGTTCCCTTTTTTTAATTATAAAATGACATCATGCTCTGTTGCCCAACAGACTACACAAATATTGTAATATTTTTTTATCACAAACATTTTCAAGGAACAAATAAATTCAGATAGAACATGTAAAAATGGAGATGCAATTGTCCTGTATGACAAATTGATGTTGAGACTTAATGTTAAAGATGCTGGCTTCATATAACTGTAGGAGGGGCGGGACTTCGCTCAGTGGTACAGCACTCGCCTGATGCACGATCGATCTATCTAGGATCGATTCCCATTGGTGGGCCCATTGTGCTATTTCTCGTTTCAGCCAGTGCTACACAACTGGTGTAACAAAGGCTGTGGCATGTACTATCCTGTCTGTGGGATGATGCATATAAAAGATCCCTTACTGCTAATCGAAAAGAGTAGCCCATGAAGTGACGACAGCTGATTTCCTTTCTCATTATCTGTGTGGTCCTTAACTGTATGTCCTATGACATATAACCTTAAATAAAATGTGTTGATAGTGTGTGGTTAAATAAAACATTTTCTTCCTTTATATCCCTGTAGGAGTTGGATGTAACTCAGAAGGTACAGCACACACCTGAGGTGTTTTCAAGAGTCAAAGAATCAAAATCCTTAGTGAAGCCATTCTCCGATTGGGTTTTTCCCTTCCCAACTAGTACCCCAAGACTGATACATCAAAGACATGGTATGTGCTGACCTGTCATTAGGAAAATGCATATAGAATTTAAGATCCCTTTCTCCTAAAGAAAAAATGTAGTGGATTTCCTCTGAAACCTACGTGTCATAGCTACCAAATGTTTGACATCCAAAGTTTAAAATTTGTTTTGTTTAACAAGGATAGACCACTATAAAGCAAATTTTATGATCCTGCCTCATAGATATGACAGAACTTCCTTATCTGATAAAAGTTCAAAGAAATATAAAAAGTGCAAATAATATGTGGAATCAGTGCTCTGGTTAATGTACCAATAACCAAGCTAGCAAAAGTTAAAGTTTGTTTTTGTTTAAAGATACCACTAGAACACATTGATGTGTTAATCATTGGCTATTGGATGTCAAACAATTGGTAATTCTGAAATAGTCTTAAAGAGAAAACCTGCCATTAGTAGCAATGGATCTTTTATATGCACCATCCCATAGACAGGATAGCACATATCGTGGCCTTTGCTGTACCAGCCGTGGTGCACTGACTGGAGCGTAAAGCAGCCCACCTTGACAACATGGCTAAATGGGATAGTGTAAGATCACTAAATCAACTTTTCTTTTACATAACCTCTACACTGTTTTTACCAGTATTGTCCAATAAGCAATGAAAACAGATTGCAAACACAAAATCATAATTAATGTAACAAACCAGTATAAAATTTAAAAACTGATACTGTTATTCTTTTAACAGTTTAAAATCTATTGCAGGCAAATAATAATCTTCCACAACAGGAAGTCCCCACCATTTGATTGCAGTCTTCCAAATGAAAAAGGGAAACGTAAAACCAAACATTAATTCATGTATAAATAAAAAAAAAAAAAAAAAAAATTAAACAGATCATTTTGTCGAATTAGATAAAAACATTGAACCTGATTTTGTTTAAATTATGCAATGTACAAACAGTTTTAAAAAAACCCACTATTACTCATAGAGCCTCAGTGTCTCCAGCACCTTTCGTCTGTCCTATAAAAAACCATTTAATCAAATCCCATGACAGACGATTGTTCATGTGCTACAGCCCATTACATGGTCACCGTTGTTCTTTTTCGCTTATCACTGTCCCATATGGTTTTAGTAAAGCCAGAATGACATTTGTAACAGAGTGCGAAATGTCAGGCACTTGATCAAATACAAATCAGACTAATAACAATAAGGCATATCATCCCTATGGAGAGAAAAAAAAATTCCAATATATTTTCTTCTTTAGTGGCTAGCAGCTATGATATGAGCAAGAGCAGACCATCTCTAAGCCTTGCAAATGCAAATCAAATTGGCAATCATAGACTATTTCAATACAAACTTGTTTCCCTAATGCTCCAAACTGCCGCATAAATATGGAGACCAGTAAATCGTGTGAAAGGGGCCAAATGCAGTTTTAGGACAATTGTCTCAACGCTCAACAGTTCATTTGTATAAATATGGAAAACACACAAATCCTGGGCAAGTGCCTGGTCTGTTATGACCACTTTTCGCCTTTTACCCAGTATCGCTGGAATGAAAATGGAAATAAGTAAATCCCATGAAGTTAGCAAGATTACTTCAATCATCTCCGCAGCCCGATAGCTGTTCGTGGCTATCTCTTTAGCGACGATTCGCTCAGCACGCATGTAAGAAATCAATATAGCACCGTGAGGGCAGTGTTTGGTAAATGGTGGCAATGTGGTTCTTTATGTCGGACACTGTGTGTACACAAGTCCTGAACATAATTATTTCTGTTGTCAAATAATATAATCACATGATATCTAAACATGTTAATATATATTTATGATTCACAAATTTAAAAAAAGTATTAACGAGTTTTTGGTTGTCACTTTCCAGTTTACAGATAGCAAAATGTGTTTTAGTTTCCCATAAAATGAACTCAATATTTTAATCTATGACACTGGACACTGCACAACTGTTTATATTAACAAGAATTGTCTTTTATGTAAGAACCAATTTCCTTTATGCAGAGATGAAAGTGAGTTACGAACAAAAGACAATGTAGAAATTTTAATATTGGTGATCGGGTACTGAGACTGGCCCTATGGTTAGGGTTGCACAATATTTCAAAATGGGTTCCCCATTTCAGAATCTATGCAAAGTAACAGCCGAAACCAGATCGTACATTTTCAACAAAGACCATAGAAAATGTTTTGATGAAAAGTCCATAAACTGTATATACAGATGATTAGAAATCCAGAATTCCACAAAAATCTACAAAAAACTTTCATGTCTGTTTAATATGTTCTACAAGACCATATTGCATCAGTAACTGAAAAGAAAACCTGCCTCTAGATTAAGTCATGAGTTGCCATTTTAAAATTGAACCTCAGTTTCAGGAAAAGTTAGTGGATTTTAATCAAATGGGTTCTGATTATAATGTGTTAATGGCAAACCCATGATTAGGTGCATTTTGTTCCAGTTTTTGTACAAAGCATCACTTGATTATAAGATTTTGTTTGATTTGCTAACACCACTAGAGCACAATGATATGTTAATCATTGGCTATTGGATGTGTGCGTGTGTATGTATGTATGTGTGTGTGTATGTGTGTGCATGTGTGCGTGTGTTAAGTTCAATGATAAGAACTACTATGTATGTAAAGTAAACTGTTTTCCTAATTTACTATTGATAGTAACATTTTTAAGACTCAGAATCTCATAGCCTGTATAAATACCTCAATCAATTGTAGGAAAAACAAGAAAAAAAACTATATTGACTTTTATCAAATCTATCATACTGGCACCATTTTTATGCCAGCAAAAATCGATCATGATGCTAAATTTGCACAATTAGCCAAATCATACAACTCTGTTTGCACACATCTCACATGTGTGGCATTTGTATTTGCAATGGCTATATGATTTCTAATGGCGCTGCATCCCATTTTTTAATTCTTTTTCTCTTTTTTAATGTATTATGGTACTGGAGGAAAAGTTATTGCAATTGATATAAATGAAAACTTGCCATAAAGCCCTTTGATAGAACATGACGTGGTACAACTAAATATTCATCATCAAGAATTCTGCAGAATTGGATGTCCTGCCTACCATAAACTTGTATGATGTCAGTAACAATTGCATCCACGGATATTTATCTCAATGCATATTAAATAATAATAATAATAATGATAATAATAATAATAAACTTTAAAAAACTTTAATTAAAAATAAAACTTAAATACAAATTCATTAAAAAAAAAAATTCATTAAATGTTTTACTATTTCTTCAAAATGGAGCTAAATGTGAAACTTTTAATGTTGAACTACATGCAAAAGTTGATGCCATCCTGCCAATGGAAAAGTAAAAAGGTAAGACAAGGACTGCCCAAGCAGATAGGCACCCAGAAAGTGAGCAATACATGTAAATGGGGTGATGATATTTAAAAATAATTAATAATGAAACAAACAAATGACTCATGAATATGATCATTTAAAACAAGATCATGAATTGTGTGTCTGAAATTCACTAAAAGCATATACAGTACTTCAAAATAAATTTATATTTTTCACACAACATTCATAATATATTTACAAGTACAAACAAATACATTATCATTAATTTTGTTATTATTACATTTTAAATGGCCATACATAATAGATTCAAAATCATAATTATCTAATAAACATCCATGGTTTCTGCCAGAGGGTAAAATGGGTATGGCCCCAAATTGTTTTGTAGATTTTTTTTTTTAAGTTCACCTTTTGACAAAATTAATTACTCTTATCATTACTGTATGATTTTCTTAACCATAATTCTAAACTTAACCCATTTTCTTTTTGGGGGAGGCCCCCCATAGCCCTTGTCGACTGTGGTTGCATTCAATTTCATAGCGCCATGCCCAAAAATGTCTTTCTGGCAGAAACACTGATATCATACATAAAAGTTCTACAAATTACCATCTCCATCAAAGTGAAGTTTTAATACATCACAATCTGTGGAATATGTCTTTTGCTGACACTTGTGAATAAAAAACTACACCTAATACAGGTCACTCGGATGTTAATGAAATGTGATAGTATCACCCTCATATCATGATGCTGGATACAGTTACTACATGTGGAATACAATTACTGGCACTATATTAATTATTAACACTTACATAATATCTTAATTATCTTGGATTACTGAACATGTATACTCATTGTTTCAAAGTCAATTCAAGATGACAATTATTAAACCATAATCTATTAGAAAGAAAAATCTGATTTGTTTATTTAAGATACTGTTAGGGTGTTCCAGTAGAAGTAAATATACTTGATAATGGATAATAACGACTTTTTATTTGTTTTAATTTCTCTGGTGTTTCATTTGGCATAGCATTATGGATCACTGAATGAACAAAACATTTTTAATTACAGAATTTATGATATAAACTGAAGAACAGATTTTAAAAAATTAATTATTGATAACGTAAGCAGCCTTCTTTCAGGTGGCTTCAGCCACAGAGGTTCAAAGATTGATAAAAGAAATTAAAATTGTAAAAATCATCTTCAGTACATTAACTCTCATTCTTACTTCAAAAAATCAAATTAATCTCCAAGTTTACTCAAAACAGGTCCTATAGCCCTCAAATCTATTTTAAAAACACATTAATCCTTATATGTTATGTTATGTTATAGGTATTAACATGCACATTAAGAGCAAGCTGTTTTAATGCATGCCTAAAATAGGCACAGGTGCCGGCCTCGGTGGATTCCCCCCCCCCCCAGGTCGCTTGCACTGGCAGGTGCAAGAGAGCACCAGCAGCCTGACCAGAATCGGTAACAGGTGGGGGGGGGGGGGGGGGGGGAAGAAAGGGGTGTGTAATTTTTGGTGCTATGGAATTTGGAATGTCCTGTAGGATTAATGCCATTGGGAAAAGGTGCACAATTTGGATGAAGGAAATTTAGTGCATTTTTGATTGGTCCTCCGAATTGGATCCTTATAAGTCTTAAACCTATTTAAATACATGTTAACCCTTAAGACTACTTAAAAACTCATTATTCCCCAAGCATAATGCAAAGGTTTTTAGACTGGTCTTAAAATAAGTGTCATCACCAAAAGCACAGGTTGTTTGAAGTTAGTGTAAAGTATTTTTATTATTGTATTTACCCAAGCTGAAGGAGTGTTTAGTTATTGTTGTTGTTTTTCCTCCTTCAAATGATTAGTCACAAACATATAAATCATTTTGTTCATTAATTTTGAGGGGATCTATTCAAGATCTGGTGCTCAGAAACAAATGCTTCATTTATCCACAGTAAGATCCACCACTACTCAAGCCTACTTAAAACACCTACTATAATGTTAAAGCCTTCTTTAAAAAATGTACACTATTAGCCTCAATCCAACTTAAACTCTATTGATATATCTCATTACAAACATAAGTCAAGCTGACTTAAAAGACAAAGTACATGAACAAATGGTCAGACCACCCACTGTTATTCTTAAGTATATCTGCTACATATATACAGAACATAATAATTTTTAAAAACCCTATATTCTGCAATCTCCACTACACTCAGCTTTTAGATATCTCTCTCTGTGTATCAGCTTGGTGCCTCTAGGATCTGCCCACTTCTTTGCCCAGCATCTTCAGTTTTTCAACCGAAAGTCACATCTTTAACCAGCTGATGAAAGGGCAATACATTTCCCAGAAAAAATCAACAACTTTACAGCTCAACACCTTCTTTGATGTAGCAGGCTGCCCAGGGAATGAAAACATTACTTTATCTGAGCTGCTGACAATTGCCACCTTGCAAAATAACTGCATGTCACCTTGAAAGTAAATCATTCTGTACCCAATATGAAATGTCTCAAATATCCTTAAGAAAAACACCAAAGATAAGTCACTCATACAGATGCACTTATTACAACCTGACCAGTTTGAAGAAAGGTGGAGAGATGCTAATATATAAACTTTACAAATTTAAAATAATGGTTTTTTTTTAGATATCATTAGTGCAATACAGTACATGATATGACACTTTAGAGGAAATGCAGTATAGAGGATGTGATATACTAGCACTCAAATTTACGGAAGCAATCCTTTTTGCTCAGTATTGTGTGAATAGCAGGTCATGCTTAATGATCCTTCGTAATACAGTAACTGTATGAGAAATACTTGTGGAACAAGTTTCATTTTGTGTTTAATGCTGCATGCATGGAAAATAGGTCACAGTGACCTAATAATGGCATTAATACACCAGCTACTTAGGATATACTACCATAAAAATCAGATGAGTATGGAAAATGATAGCTGGACAAAACTTTCCTTTACATGTATGTAAAAAGGTGATAGCCACCTAATTATGTGTGTCACACTCCATGTTTATTATCCTGCCTAATACAATATATATGGGTAAAAAAGTGATGGTCACCTAACTCTGGAATGTGACATACCCTGTTCCCAGGATAGACCACTATAGTACAGAGCTTCTAGAATTTTTATAAAATCCACTAGCCCTGGGGTCAGTGATTTTAAAAATTCACTAGCCACGATTAAAAATTCACTAGCCTTACTTTACTTCAAGTTAATATAATTTTACTAATAATCGGATATGTCACCTAAAAATGAAGATAGAGCTTAAAAACACTAACAGTGGGGGGTTGGGGTGGGGCAGGTTATTCATATTTACAAAATATATTTAACTGCAACATTTGACTCTTTTTTTTCACTAGCCGTTGGGCATGGCAATAGTAGTTATTTACTAGCCCAACATTGAATATCACTAGCCACGGGAGTGGGACTACCATAATCTAGAAACCCTGCAGCAAATTTGATGACCCTGCTTCATAGATATAAAAGACATTTCTCATCTGACAAAAGTTCAAAGACATATAAAAGTGCAAATAATATGTGTGGAATCAGTGCTCTAGCTAATATACTAATAACCAAGATAGCAAAGCTGAACTTTGTTTTTGTTTAAAGACACCACTAGAGCACACTGATTTATTAATCATCGGCTATTGGATGTCAAATATTTTAAATTCTGAAAGTCTTAGACAGGAAACCTGCTACATTTATTCATTAGTAGCATGGGATCTTTTATATGCACCATCCCACAGACAGAATAGTATATACCATGGCCTTTGATATACCAGTCATGGTTCACTGGTTGGAACGAGAAATAGCCCAATGGGCTCAGAGATGGGGATCGCATCAGGTGAGCGCTTTATCACTGGGCTACATCCCAACCCTCCAAGATAGCATGCATAGTCATTTAGAGTTAAGTTACTTAATAATATAAATGTTAAAAACCCCCACCTCCTACTGATCTAGTTTAGATAGGATTACCAGTGGTTTGCTATAGTAGTAGATTCACCATAATTATACACATTGTATTGATCAAGTCGAGACAAGATTCTGCAATCAATCGTACACCAACATGAAGGGATGGTCCCCAGTGATATAAATTTTATCTTTTTCCTGGCATTCTAACCAACACTACTGAATAACCGGCTGATTAATTATGCTATTCACCATAGGTGTGGGCTCTAATTGCAAGAGATTACCATGTGTGATAACTGTTGCTTGTTTTCCAACTGATTAACTTTTAAAGGATCACGTTTTCCTTCCAAGTCCATTAGACGAAGAGACACGTTTTTCCCGGTCGATTACAGCTAGAAACACATTTAGTAATTGGTGAAAATACACAAAGCATGACTCTCAACAAAAGAGGACCACAGACGACAAATGTTCCTTCAAATGTGCAAAATTATTAATGCAAACAAATTATAACGGCAGTTTTATCAATATGGTAATTCAAAAAACTGTGCACACCAATTTTTTTTTTTAAATTGTATTTATTTTTTAAATTATTATTTTTGTTGTTTATTATTATTTTTATTTTCATTTCGGCATTGCTGATTTACAGCTGATAGGGAAATTAAAAAAGAAAATGCTATCAAATGCATTCAATAGCATACTTATTAACTGTTTCATGTGTCAACATCACATTATACATAGATGTATATATAAACTATTGACAAGTGAAACGCTTAACTGTGGTAATTAATTCAAGTCTGTTAATAAAGAAATCCACTGCTTTCATCTTCTTGCAGACATCACCAGTCTGTGAGCTAGCTCAGAATCAACTAAGTACTGGCTTAAAATGAAAATAAACCAATGGCTGTACTGACGGAAATCAATCCTATCTAACTAAAATCAAAGACTACTGGCCACTTCAACTTTTATTCTCCATCAGTACAAATTAAAACCATTGTTTTGATAATTGCTTAACATAGCACCACAATTGGATAAGCAGTCTCCAACCTTGAAACATAACGAACACTCTGCTTACCACCCAAAATATATGGCAGACCCTCAAACATGCTCGACAGCTACAGATTAATAGCACTATTTTGAGAGGTGCTTAACACAGCTACAAAATTTAAGTAAGTAGTTCCCCCCCCCCCCCCCCCCTTACAAGCCATGGAAGACTACCAAACACCTTCTTATACAAAAGTATTATAGTCCAGTTATAAGCTAGCAGCCGAAGAGTTAAAAGATTGAGAAGGGTGTTTTAAGAAACATTTTATTTGTTGCAAATAAAGCAGACAAAATTCAAAGAAGGACAAATTCAATGCTCTTGGGGTCTCTTGAAAGCCAGCAAGGTAATTAAGATTCTGAGAAAAGATTCCAAACTGCCATTTTACATTAAATAATTAATGAATACAGCTTCCCAAGAACTGAGGATTCTGCAAAGGTTGCACAAAGTGAGAGAGATCCATTAACCCTCATTATTTTTTCAGACTGGCCTCTTAATGGTTTTAAACTTCATTGCACGACACACTGCACCTATGTTTATAGTAACAACATTCCTTCTGAATACAGCAAACAGCCAGAAAGGAGTGTAAACATAACAAAAAGGTGAAATGTTCATACTATTGGTAATTATATTTTAAAGACATTATAGCAAAACAAAAACCTGCATGTCTTTTGTGAACTACACTTTTTTTTTAGCTGCCATAGTTGTATGAATTAAAATTATTTTACATAATAGTTAAAAGCCAAAAAGGCATTTTGTTGTGTTTTAATTTGTATTGCAATCCATATAAATTCATACCATCAAATAACTTACATTCTATTTATCCCATGAACAAAAAAATTTTAAAATATTAATCCGATTGTATTGAAGAAAATGAAAATAAAATAAATCATACACTGTGGAAGCAAATGAACAATCCTGGCTGAACAACCTGATAAAGGATGAGTCAGCAGGCGCTGAACAATATTCAATAATTAGTTGTGTCGTAGCTAGCACAGTCCAGGCCAACAGACAAGAGGAGGATACCAGTAACTCCACCAGCAGCACAATGGGAGATTAATTCATTATTGTGATCAAAGAAAGCGGTCAGCACCAATGGGTTAAAGTGTCCTCCATTGTAATTGTTATGAGTGACTGCTTCATGATGCCACATTAGAGTTTACTCAAAAATTGATTTCTCGTTGCGAAAGTAAGGCAAGTCAAATCACAAAGGAAAAATGCCACTGCAATTTTGAGATATTTATCCGTGCATGATCTTCTAGTGGTGTGAGAATACTATTTATGACAAAGGAGAAACAAACTAGGTCATTATGACATTGTCAAAGTTAAGTTGGATTCATAGAAAATTAATATTCTGAATGCAGATGCATATTGTAGTCTCTGGAGCTATGTCACCACTGATCAGAAACATGATCATTCATAATTGGGAAAAAAACAATGGCCATGAAACTTTATGAAGCAAAAGAAATGATAAAATCACAGAACCATGACTAATAACATATGTAAATGGGATAAATAAATATTTTCAATAAAACAAACGTTAAACCATATATAATAAAATTATATTTAAACTTTTGTAAACTAAACATATTAAGGAATCAACCCTATAACCCTAATGACCTAAAATAATCATCAAATTAAAAATCAGACCTGTATTCTACAGTATACTCTTCATATTCTCTATGCATCTTTTCTGAATAAATTGCTCTATGCAGTTATGGTGCATGGTACAGGGTTAATACTTAAGATTGTGTTAACAACAGATTATATGTGATGGAAAATTACTTATGAGATTTGGCGTTATAACTATGGCCACAAAAACAAATATTTACTTTGATAACAAAAACTCAAACTGATTGTCATTTCAGTAACAAAAAATAAAACAAACACAAACACAAACACAGATACTCTACAACCTTCTTATATATATATATATATATATGAGAATCATTTCCATTCATAATTTAATCAAATGGCATGTAACTTGCAACTCAAACAAAAGTATCATCACCAAGAAAAAACAAAAGCAACTATTTACATAAACCCCAGACGATTCTGACATGATTCTGACACGAGATAGTGAGTCAGACATTAAATTAAGCCAACCACTTTATTCATACATCCTTATAAATGTGCCAACCTCTTTATACATGTCCATCAAAGGAATGATCTCATCACAAGAATTCAGAGCTTTGAAGAATTTTTCTCCCCGGAGGCATCTTTCTTAGGTACCAGACAAATCAGGCCAATTGTGGTCATCTAAACATGTCAATTAGACTTGTTTTTCATTCTCGATGTTATATTTTTTTAAAACAACGACTATATGAATTTTAATATATTATTATTATTTCCCCTTTAACATATCTGATTTTTAAGAATGATTAGTCTAGAAGGAAACATTTCAACAATACAACACTGAATTTAACCCGCTAAAATTCAGAATTTATCAATAGTATTTATAACATTTGGGAGAAAAATGCATGTCAAAAACACTTGATATAAAAATAGTTTTAAAAAGCATATAAAAATGTATATTGTAGATATTGTAGTTACCAAAAGCAAACAGCATAAAAGTTAACATTAAAAATAATTACATTAAAAACAAAAACAAAACAAAAAATTAAAAACAAAAAAAACACAATTTTACTTTTGACAGTGGAACATAGTTAAAATAACCTCATTTAGCAAGAAATCTTAAGATTTAAATTTATTTCACTGTTAATTTTTTAAAAATGTTTTCAGAACACAAAGAAGATTAAAAAAAGTGACAAACTGAAGAGGAACAGTTTACTACCGACTGTGTGGTATAATTTAAATGATCTTATCCAGCAACAAACCTCACATTCAAATTGCCTCACTTTATTCAGTGGTAAAAAAACTAAACAATTTTGTATGTTCCTAACAACACAGAAAGCATACTATTAAACTAAAAGTAACAAACTGAAGAAAAAAAACCCCACAACTGTTTACCACCAAGAGTGTGGCGTAATTTTAAATGACAATATCCAGCAACAAACTTAAGATTCAAACTGTCTCACAATATTCTGCAGTTACTGAAAAGACGACGAAGAAGAAAAAATGCCATAAAACGTGTACTATAGTTATGTACTTACAATAATTCAGTTGTAAGTCTCCTTCCTTCAAACGACATGGACCGCTGCTCTCAGTACAATCCAAACCCTAGTGAAAATCGATTGATTGTCTACGATGGATGCTGAAAGGAGGAAAAAAAAAAACCCTGATGGCTTTCAGAAAATTAACATAAAGGTCATGGCAGGCAGGCCACAATGGATGTGTTAATCTTGTTCTATGTCCAGAAATTCTCCAGCTTTGTTTTCATGGACTGATGACCATATCAATAACTATATGGATCTCATAGACTAGGAGACTGGAACAAAACAGCCTGACTGGCAGTAACAAAAGCAGATGGTATTGTAAGCTCCCCGTTGTAGGGAATGTCCACCACTGGGATAACGGTATTGATCATGGGTGGAACGAACACAATTAAAACTTGCAGGCAATGTCAGGAACTTTGTGTGTTGGTCTGTTCAGTGCAGATACTATCACAGAGACCACCAGTGGTTGTGAGTCTCGCTGAGTAACCCGGTCATACTAACAAAACTCTTTTCCAAAACACTGGCACCTCCTCTTCCTGAGAATACAATTTTGGTTAGCAGTAACCAAACATTAAAGTTTGTTTTTGTTTAACAACACCACTAGAGCACATTGATTTATTTATCATTAGCTATTGGAAGTCAAACACTTTACAGGAAACTGGCTACCATTTTTTCATTAGCAGCAAGAAATCTTTTATATGCAGTTTCTCAGACATGACAGCACATGCCACAGCCTTTAATATACCACTTATAGTGCACTGGTTGGAAAGGGGGAGATCCAATCAGTGAATGGGTCCACCGAGTTAGTTCGATCATATGATGGAAGTGCCTCAGGCGAGCACTCTACTTATTGAGCTAGAACCCAACCACCCCCGTAACCAAATGTTCCAGTTTAGTAGTTGGTCAGTGTTTTATTTATATGTCACAATGAAACTAAAATGGCAAGGCCATGGTGGCTCACAAGATGCACATTTTATACCAGTTGATGCCTCGTCAATAGAGCTGGGTGTGTTTGGTATCAGTATTGGTATATTGGGTTAATTTACCTCATTGGTACGTTATTTAGTATTGACTCAATACCGATACTGATACCAATATCGAGCGGTATTTTCAATATGTATACGCGGCTTTAAATGTATGCTTGAGTTAAGGCTCACCATCTAATTTCATACTTTCCATGCTTTTCTGAAGAACGATGTCCATCTGCACTTATTTTAAGCCATTTTGTGTATTCAAATACACTGTTGCTTTAGTAAATGGCGGGGAATCATTTTTCAATACCAAAATAATAGTATTTTGATATTTGCTCAGTACAGTAAATCAGTACGGACATGATACCGATACCGAACAATATATACGATTATACCGCCCAGCTCTACTGGTTAAACCATTGCTGTGTACAGAAATGTGCCATTCAATTGTCACACAATGAATTCACTTCAGCTGTAAGACCAGAAGGTGTAGTCAGACAGTTAACAGTGAGTCTAAAAGCTTTTAATGGCCATTGGAGAATTCAACAAAACACGCAGATTAATCAAGTACATGCAACTGATAAGTTACTCAATTGAAACCTAACAAAATAAAGTGATTTCACTGAAGTTGGATTACAGTATCATTTTTAGAAATTAGTAGCAGTACAAAAAAAAATGACATATGGACTATTATTAGTAGTAGTAAGGATCTTGAACAAATGGAATGATCAAATATAATTTTGATGATGGTTTCGTCAACATATTTAATGTAGATGTAGAAAGAGATTTTTACTAAAGATAATATAAAGTCATAAGTTATATGTTTAAAATATTTTTAAAACCATAAAAGAAATGGTAAAGTTGGTTGACTTTTGCTATAATAATTGTGTGTGGGTAGGACAT